>NC_055986.1:138395010-138757869 GCF_018446385.1 Zingiber officinale
TCTTCCTCCTGCACCCGACCTAGGTGACTTCCACATAGAGTTGACCTTTAGTAAAGCTACAGAGAGACTAGCCAGTTTGAAATTTGATATTTCTGGATTGCTCCAAAAGGGGATGTTGTATATTTTAAGGTTAAGCCCTCGCCGGGTGGGGCTGGATTCCTCCTTAGGCAAGAAACTTCAAGCTCCTTTCTCACTTGCTTCTAACTAACACATTCTTTTTCTTTTTACGGTGGAGACTGTGTCCAAGGCATTCCTCTCAAAGACTGCTTGGATGAATGAGGCTATATTGAATCGGCTAGGAGAGGCAATCTTGGCCACGTGGGAGACCACCCGGGAAGCATCACCACCCAACTGTCCCCAAATACTAGCAGCATCCCCTGAGTATTCCAACTCAGATGTGCCGCTCAGATTTAGGCATAAAAGACACCGATCTGACACCCCTGCTCCGTCTGTACAAGCGGGGGTCGAACGGACAACCACTGCCCCTTATGCTTCCACTCAAGGAAAAACCTTGCTTGAAACTGCTCGCCCTACCTCAGTAAGGCCCTTACCTTCAGAGCCAATTGGGCCTATTTTCATGTTGTCGCCATCCACGCGCCCACCCCAACTAGCTAACCCAACTACGCGCGCTTCTTCTTCGAGGCCTAGCACACACCCTGCGGTTGAGCACTGGTTCTCTCTCTCCTTCGATGTGCCTTCTAAATAGGTGATGAGTTCCAATCACCCACCACCCTTTGGGATGGTGAAATTAAAAGGGTTGCTAGCTGAGGTTTGGACGATTGTGACAAGACGACCACGGAGCTTCTCTATTTTTGACCATGTAGATGAGTTTGCTCAAGGAACCACCACAGTAAGTTCTTGGTTTTATTTCCATTAGTGTGTAAACCTTCCTAACGCTATTTTCTATATCTTTTTACTGTCGGACTGAGTCTGAGCCACCTGGTGGTGGACTTGAAAAGGGATAATAAAATCTTGAAAGATCGTGTAGATGAATTAGAATCCTCCTTTGCACCCGTCTCAACTCCTGAGGTGATCAAATTGCGAAAAGAGGTGGACACTCAGATTGGGTTATTATTAAAGTTGGAGAGAGTTGTGGAGGAGTCCTGACAAGCGGAAGAGCTAGAAAAGAGGAAACTGGAAATCCTATTGCAAAATAGTAAGGACAAACTCTGGGAAGAAACCACAATGAGGGCCAGAACTACTTGCGATCTGGCTGAGAAAACTATTGAGTTGGAGGAATTGAAGGTTTTCCATGCTTTAGAGTCGGTTGAGCGAGCTGAGGAGCTATTGAACAAGGATTTGCAAGAGAACAAACTAGATTTTCTACAAGCAAAACTAGAGTTTGCTCGGTCTAGATGCCTATTTTTAATCTCGTGAGTTTGACTTGAAATTCAGTCAGTGGACCATATTGATTCTTTCACATGGAGGTGAATGGGCCATCACGTAGCTACGCGAAGTAAGATACTTATCATTTGAGTCGCTTACATGATTCATAAATTGTTAGCGAATTTTAGATGGTCTCCCGAAAGACCTCTTCAGCAAGCTTGATTAACTTCATAATGTAGTCGTACTTAGGCCCCAAGTCCTGTGAGGGAGGGCGGGAAATTGAATTGTACACATATATTGACAATTATTATGTCATACCTGGTTTTTGCATATTCTCATGCTTTGTTTTGTTGATTGAGCAGGTGGGCTCGTAAGACAAGCTCCGAATGAATGCCACTTTATAAGAAATGTCAGTGATTCAAAAATCAAGAACTTAGATGTGTAAGCGATCATACACATAACTTAGCTGAATGGATTGAAAGTCTAGGACATAGGTGCAGGAGCATGCTCTCTTATAACTCGGACGGATGGCTCAAGAGTTTAGGACATAAGTGCGAGAACATGCTCACTTATAACTTGGCTGAATGGCTTGAGAGTTTGAGACATATGTGCGAGAGCATACTCACTTGTAACTCGACAGAACGACTTGAGAGTCTAGGATATGCTCAAGAGCATGCTTGCTTATAACTTGGTCGAACTGCTGGAGAGTCTGGGACATGGGTGCAAGAGCATGCTCGCTTATAACTCGGTCGAATGACTTGAGAGTTTGGGACATAGGCACGAGAGCATGTTCACTTATAACTTGACCGAACAACTCGAGTGTTTGAGACATAGGCGCAAGAGCATGTTCACTTTTAACTCGATCGGATGACTTGAGAGTCTAGGACATAGGCATGAGAGTACGCTCGCTTATAACTCGGTCGGATGACTCGAGAGTTTAGGACATAGGCTTGAGAGCATTCTCGCTTATAACTCGGTTGAACGGCTCGAGAGTTTGCGACATAAACGCAAAAGCACACTCGCTTATAACTCGACCGAATGGCTTGAGAGTCTAGGACATAAGTGCGAGAGCACGCTCTCTTATAACTTGGCTGAATAACTAGAGAGTCTGAGACAGACGCAAGAGCATGCTCGCTTATAACTCAGTCGAACAACTCGAGAGTTTGGGACATGGGCGTGAGAGCATGCTCGCTTATAACTTGGCCGAATGGCTCGAGAGTATAGGACATAGGCATAAGAGCATGCTCACTTATAACTCGATCGGATGGCTCGAGAGTTTGGGACAAGCGTGAGAGTATGCTCCCTTATAACTCGGCCGAACAGCTCGAGAGTCTAAGACATATGCATGAAAGCACACTCGCTTATAACTAGGCTGAATGACTCGAGAGTCTGAGACATAGGCACGAGATCATGCTTGCTTATAACTAGTCGAACGACTCGAGAGTCTAGGACATAAGCTTTTGAGACAAATTCACCCCCCCCTCTAGTCTGCCTACCTGGACCTACAGTCTCTATACCTTGAACTCATTAATCGGTCGGTCTCCTTTCTAACTGGCAATGAACCCTCCTGAATATTGATATTAAAAGCAACCTGGAAAAAAATCGTTATGAATGTGTTAGTAATAAAAGAGTGATTATAAATATATTAAATTATTTGTACTTACTGATAATTGATTGTATATAATCCTTTTATTATCAATGCGGGCGTGCTTCTAACTTTTAACTTGTAAAGGAGTAAACTTCTTGATTGGATGTTCATCGTTTTGATAAAAAGTAATGGGTAATTTGACTCATCTATTAATTTGGTGTCGCAGTCGATCTGAATGTATGCCATGTGCCTCCCTATGTTGTGGTTGACCTATAAATACAAAAGTATTAACAATTAACAAATGAAATACTTAAATAAATAGCAAACTAAATAAAACTAACCACTAGGAGAACTCTCAGCATTGGGTGTCTATAGAACTAGTAGATGTCCAATTCTCTTGGGCTGCATGACTGTCACATATTCATCATATATAGATTAACAAATATGAATCAACATATAAAATTATCATCTAAAGATCAAAATAATCTAAAAATTATCATCTGAACATAAAAAAAATCCTAAAATCATCATTTAAATATCAAAATATCCCTAAAATTATCATTAGTATCAAAATAATCCTAAAATTATGGTTAAAAATATTAAAAATACTATATATATCAAAATAACTAGTATCAAAAACTCTAGAGATCATATAGTATTAAAAACCCTCAAATTATCCATTAATAGTTCTAAAACCATCATCTAAATATCAAAATATACTTAAGAATATCATTTATTGTTTAAAAATACTGAAAATAATACTTCTGCCATGCAAGAAAATATTCGGAGGAGGGTTGAAATAGGAAGGCCGGTTAGAGCATAAGCAAGAGTTGTCGGAGGAGAAGTGCAACGTCGGGGGTAGGAGAAGAAGCGGAGGAGGAAGAAAGAGTGCTATGTTGGGGGTATGTTAGCGACGAGGTATTTTCGCTGCTAAAACTGGTGATTAGCGGTGAAACAGTCAAATTCAGCGCTAACCGATTGATTTAGCAATGAATTGGACCAAATTTATCGTTAATTTTTTTTTAAAGAACGGGACCCACCTAATAGCATATTAGTGACGAATTGAAATATTATTATTTGAGACCATCTTAAATTTTGTTGCAAATAGTATTATTTAGCTACACATTTTAATTTAATCGCTAATAATTCTAGTTATTTTATTAATTTTTTTAGTGTTTCTTTTTTAATAAATCCGACGAGTTTTCCTTCTTCTCTCTTCTTAAGTTTCTCCTTCAATCTCTTTTTTTGTTTGTTTATAAAAAAATCGTTAACTTTTTCAATTTCAGTGGTGAGTTTGGGATAAATATAATCACTATTTACTATAAATAATTTAGATTGACCCAAATAGGAATGATTTAATCACACAGTCTGATTGAAGAAGAAAAAAATAAAAAACAAATAATTAGGAAATGTCGATAGTCAACCTTTCTGTTACTGCCTTATTTTTAAATTTTCTTTTGTAATTATATATTGATGAAACCTACGGAAAATTTGAAACGTTGATTAGCTGAATCAATGGATTCTATCAGTCCGAATATTTTGCATAAAATGTTATTTAGATGATTTCTAATTCTAATTATGTGGAACAGATTAAACTGATTTCATTATTTTGATGTGCCATGAGAGTTCTATATAAGGATGCTCACCATCACTTGTTTTTGAGCTTCCCACCATCTCTTCTTCTTCGTATGCATTTTCTTCTTCCTCGTCACATGGACCCTTCAGCTTCAACCTGGAGGATCAGCGTAGACACCTCCATAGCATCTAAGGAGATTCCTGGGTGGGCGGCCGAAACAAGCGGCGTCACTCTTCGCATTAAGGCGCGAGTGGTGATGCGCATCTGGCAGCCTGATCAAGACATCGAGCCCCAATTGATCTCACACTTTTGCCGCTAGACGATTTCTTCTTCCGACCGCGTCACTGTCGAGCACGCTCCCTTCATCATCCCCTAGCCCTACTGCCACATCAGCCATCACCCTACCTGGGAGGAGCAGACACCGTAGATGTTATCTTATGTCGTTGCGAATCATGTGCGCCCCAGCCGACCTCGACCTTCTCTCACTTGCTTTCCGCAGATACACCTACACGGTGCTCGGCATATTTCCAATAACAGCGCTGGTAGCCGTTATGGAGTTCTTCTCTGATCCATAGTTGAAATCCCATTTACGCCTTCCGCTTCTACCAGCTAACTTCATTACTCGGTGCCTCAAGAGACCTATGAATATTTTTTCAGGGTTGAGATCGCCTAGTACGGTAGAGGGCCGAGGCCGGCGTCAACAACTGCGATGGAGGGACTCCAAATGGTAACTACAACGAGAGAAGATAGCTCGTGTTCCATCTGCCTTGACGATTTTGAGGTGTCGACTCAGGCTCTGGCAATGCTCTACGACCATTCGTTTCACGAAGGTTCTCTGAATGAGTGGCTGCGGTGGAGAAATTCTTGCCCCCTCTGCAGATTCTCATTGCTTTCGACCGCAGAGTAGCAAGTGCAGCGTAACTAAGAAAATTAAAGAGATTCTTCTATTCATCCATTCCTTGGTTTGTTTGTTTGATGATCATCATCATTGTTTTTGTTTTGAACTACTAATGAAAAAAATAATAATCTCAGTTATTTTTATTGATTATTCCTAGGATGATCAATACGGTCCCATAATTTCTCACTGGCCAATAGGATAATTGGAAAGCACACGAAACAGTCAGTCCAGAAGTTCAACATTTTTTGATCGTGTCCCCTATTTGAAGAAAAAATTACTACAAATTATATACTATAACTGAGAATCGAACATCAATTTATGTAGATATTGATGATATTTCATGATTAATTTATAAATCCATCGTTACAATTTGATTTTGATTCTGTAATTGACTTGTGATATGTCACAGTTATGTTGATTGATTTGTTGGTGTTATTTAATCTTTCTTGATGTATTTTATACATGATCTAGCTAGAGCGATTACTCCCTAACTTAATTAATTAAGAACATGCTAAAAAAACTAACCAATTAAGACCGTACCATATGCACAATTTCTCATCTAAAACTATTAAATAGTTTCATGGCGTTGCCAGTAAAATAATAATAATAATAATAATAATAATAATAATAATTTGGAAATCAAAATTTCAAGAATAACATTTTTCCGGAAATGTAAGTCTTTTAAAAATATGTTGGTTTAGACTTTAAAATAAGAGTTTAAAAAAACATATGATTCGTTCAAAGTAAACAAAAGAATAAGAGATTTCCTTCTTTTTTTTCTGCCCAACTTTGCTTTTTATTATGCAATTTGAAATATCAACATATGATTCGTTCAAAGTAAACAAAAGAATTCCTTCCTTTTTCTCTTCTCGCTTTCTCCCTCTATAATCTTCACTCAAATGAACATAGACTTATTATAAACAAATTGATCTCCAAAATTCTCAGCGCAATCATTTTTAATTAAAAACTTTTAATTAAATCCGAAATTGCTAAATATGTACATAGAAATAAATTGAGCTCTTTTTTTCAAATTACTTGATTCAACTTAACGAAAAACATAATTGATTTTTAATATTTTTTTACTTCTTAAAATGAAATCAAAGGATAGACCAACAAAATTAATTTTGCCATTGTCAATTTTTTTTTCTCACTATTTAATTTCTTTTTTACTTTTTCCTTTCTCCTCATCAAATTATCTATTTTTTTTTCAAACTTTTTATTTTTATCACTATCTAATTTCTTATCATTGCTTTCATATACACATGATACACCCCGTTCGAGCAGGTTGTTTATAAGATCAAAATAATATATTTTTTAATTTAATTTTTATTGATCCAAATATTTAAATATTATATGAATATTGAATATAGACTCTTTATAAAATTATATGAGTTTAATATATATATACCATATAATTTATCTAAAATAGATTTAATATTATCCTAATAATCCTTAATACTGTTAAAATAATCAGGGATACTTGGTAAAAAATAAGTTAAGAGGGGCCAGAACTTTTGTACATTTTGCTTTTAAGAAAATGTCATGGTAACATTGATCAAAATATTTATTCCCGAATTCATTTTTTCTCTCTCTCCCAATTTCGCTATGTTATATACTTTTACGGCACCTTCTTTTCATGTTTTTCTTCACAAGGTTAATTTTTATTTTCGTTCTGTTACTTATAATTACCTTTTTGTTTTTCCATCCATCTCACTTAATTTCTCTTACCTCGAATAAAAGCCGTCTCAATCATTTTTGAAATAATAGGTACAAAAAATATTTAAAGTCTTAATATTTTTTTTAAAAAATAATAGTAATTTTTCAATGATAAATTTTTACATAAAATTAAATTTTCTGATATTTAAAATGTCAAATTACTAATTAAATTTTATATTTAAGTTTTGATAAAAAAATCGTTTTTAATAGATACAATTATTCAATTATTTATTTTCTTCAGATGTTGAGTGTAATAAGATTTTATTAATTTTAATTTTAAAAAATTATCTATGCATTAACAAAAAGAATTTGATTTTTTTAGGGTTCTCGATTTAATATTTATTTTAAAAATTATAATTTTGAAAATAAATCTAAATCATGACATGTCATATTTTAAAAAGTTTTAGAGATTCAAATAATATTTTTTAGAAAATCAAACAATTTTAATTTTTGTAATTAACATTATCTTCATATATCTTATATTATTCAAACATATGAAAAAAATAATATTATTATTGATACAGTCATGCTCAAGAAATATAATTTTGATGTTTAATAACATTTAAGATTAGGCTAATGAAAAAAATATCTTATTTGTGCGATAAGTGTGCAGGAAAAATTCCTTATATATTAGAGATCAGAAGTCAGAAAATGAAAGTTCGTAAAATGGGGAAACTGTAGATACACAAGTCCGGTGAACGAGAGATATATCTAACATTAGGTAACCATCTAGAAAAAAGATTGAGATAAGAGCATTAGTTGATTGATATGGGTATCAATCTACTGATTCTCTAAAGAATCATTTAGATAATAGAATCACTCGATTGATTGGTTCATCAATCGACTAATGTCGAATTAGAGAGCATAGCGATGAGTGGAACTCACGTGCTCCATTCAGCTGATGTGATTAGTCGATTGATGTGGGACATCAATTGACTGATGTCGAATTAAAAGAGTGCATCGATGAGTGGGACTCACATGTTCGATTCAACTGATGTTATTAGTCGATTGATGATTGTAATAAGTTGACTGATATTCAAATTACAGACAAATTCAGGCATGTTTGAGAAGTTTCAATGATTGTTCAACGACATGAACAGTCATCGAAGACCATATCAGTTAACTAATGTGATGTAATAATCAACTGATGTTTGAAATAAAAGTTTTGACTCAAGCATTCATATAAAAAGGGAAAAAGGAGAACGTTTTGAAGTAGAGCTCTCATTCTAAGCCAATGTTTCGTGCTATGTGATTGCTGAGAAGTGCTTGAGCTCAACTTTCATCTTTGGTGCAAGATTTGAAGAAGAAGACAACATCTACACAAGAAATCATTGTAATCTCTTCTTATTTTATCTCATTCTTGCATTGTATTATTAAACTGTTGTAGAAAATTTCTTCACCTTCGCTTGTGATATGAGAAGGAGAAGTTCATAGTGAAAAAGAGTGTGAGGAATAAACCCTTAGATTAGTCACCTCAAGGAGGTGGATACAAGTAAAATCCAAGAATTAATGTTATGATTAGTTTCACAAGTTTCCGTTACCACTCAAGCTTTGATTAAGCAAATCCCTCCTCCTAGCTCTAAAGCTCCTAACAATTATCATTAATATATAATTAACAAAAATGATTTAAAAAGATTTTTCAACTAAACATCTTATCTCATTAGTTTCATTTTTATCAAATTATTTATTTCTTCTAATTGTAAGGTTGAATAAATTCTTTTATTTTTTTTCCTATATTTTGCATATTTAGAATCATAATTTTTTTTAAACAGATGATCCCTAATATTTTATCAACATAAAAAATACTAAAAATTAATGAAATAGAGCAGGACATTTCTAATTGTCTGGTTTATACTTATACTTGTACTGAAGCTTTAAAGTTTGACATTTACTAAAGCAGGAGGATCCACATTTTTTTTTATTTTATTTTTATTAATTTCACCTTTTCAGTATTTAAGGTACTTTTGAGATTTTAAATATTTTTGATAATTTATGTTTTTTTTATATTTTTTGAGTTTGTTTATAAATTTTAAATTATAAGTCTATTAATAATTTTTAGTTAGAATTTCTTTCCTTTCTTTATCTTATTTTAGATCTTAGAAAGAACTTGAGTTACATAGTTCAAACAAGTGACAGGGGCTACATAGTGTCGATGAATCTTTTCCATGTGTCGGTGTCGAGCATCAGCATGGTGGAAGTACTTGCGACGCTCATGAGATAAACAAGGCAAAATCAAGATCAAAGATTGGGAGAAGATGAAGAAAATGATGAAAGATCATTTTCTTTCTTTTAGTTACAGTCAAACTTCACTCCATGGAGAACAATAGCTTCGACGCCTAAGATGACCTTGACAAATTTGAAGATGATTTGAAAGAAGTTGATGAGGTATTTTATGATGATGACCTTGGCACTTTAATCGTTCGTGAGGAATTTAACCCAGAAGAAGTCAATGAACCTGACATGCTACAAGTTATGGAAGATCCTATAATTGAAAAATAAATCGATCACGAGGGAGTTCTTTCGTCTGCTCAAGATTGGAGACGACAAGAAGGAGCTCAAGGATGGTGAGCACAACCTCGCTGATCTTTGTTCAATCAATCACCTCATTCTAGATCTTAGAAAGAACTTGGGTTACATAGTTCATACAAGCGAAGGGGGCTACATAGCGTCGATGAATCCTTTCCATGCGCTAGTGTCAAGAACATATACCCTCAAGCATGCCATGTAAATCCTACAAAGTTGATTGTCGGAGACGAGAAGTTGGCGATTGGGTTTTAAGTGTTCCAAAGGTTGGCCCTGTTGGGACCAGAAGAATTTTTTCCAACCTGCTGTCCTTGATAGCCATGGAGGATATGGTGAACAAGATAGCAAAGTAGATGGCATTCGAGGACAAAGCATATGTAATAATAAGTGGCTAGAGCAAGGAAAGAGTGAGCTCTAGGGTAGTGGCTAGGTTGATCGTGGGGGTCAAAAAGATGGCCACTGATATGGATATATGGCAGAGGGGTAATAAAATGGAGAGGGGAGGGCATTTTGGTCTTTTGGGGTGGGTTAGGGCTTTAAGGGGGGAACACTGTAGCATGCAGAGGGGCGGCGGCAATTTTGGTTTCTTCCTTCTTCTTCGTGCGTTCGGTCGAGCCGCCGCCCTCTTGCTCTTTCGCACCCTCCTTGTCAACGTCGGCCTCCGGCCGCTGGCTGCCACCTCTTTACCTCCCTCCTCCTTCTCCTTGCGACGCCATCACCGGATCGATTCGCCATCGCCAACGTCACTGGTGCCGCTAACTCCCCTCCTCTCTCGTCGTCGGCGCTCCCCTCCTCCTCCTCTTCGCGATGCGGCCACCGGACAGTTCACCGCCATCGGCTCTCCCTTCGTCCTCCTCGCGACACAGCTGTCGGACTCCTTCTCCTCCCCATCGGACTTCATTTTCGGTTCACCGCGGCCGCTACCTGAAGAGAGCAAAGAGGGGAGCTTCTTCTCCGCTCCTGCCACCACTCTTGAGCTACGGTCGCGCACGACAACTACCTCCCTCCTCCTTTTCCTCGCGACGCCATCGACAAACCGACTCGCCGCCACTCCTCTTCCTTTCCTCCTCTCACCAGAGCTGTACCCGAGCCACCTCTCTCCAGATCCAATGCTGCCTACAGCGCTTCACAATGCTTACAGCGCAAGGCATTCTCTCTAGCCGAGGCAAATGGCGTCTCCTCCATTTAGTGCTATCTCCGGCATCCTGTGCTTACTGTGAAGATGGCGTCGTCTGTGGGAACACATGCACCTATTCTGGAACGTGAAGATGGACGACGTCGGGAGGTTCTCTGCTATCATCACAATCCCGGAGGATCTCGACGAACATATTATCTTCTATCCTCACTCCACCGGTATTCGAGAGTCGAGAGATCGAGTGGAGCTTCAGCTGGCTGACAGGTTAATTTTTCCGTTATATTTTTTCCCTGACTACACGGGTATTTAGGAGTTAAGGGACCGAGACAAACCCTTAGCCGGTTGGCACGGCTCCCCGATCCGGTACGTTACCAGCTCTGCTACCATTTTACGGTTATAGTAGCTGTTATAGCTCCCTGATAAGAGAGTAAGATCCTAGTTTCTTGATCATATACTAGGGTCTTCGATTTTTTTATCGGACACTAGGGGCCCAGCTCCCCACTCATACACTAGGGACATAGCTCCCCGCTCTTACACTAGGGACACAGCTCCCCGATCGTTGACTCGCTGTATGACTTCCCGATAAGGATCTAGGGGCCTCACTCTTTGATTACAGGCTAGGTGTCTTACTCTCCAATCAGGGACCAAGGGCCCAGCTCCCCGATCAGGTGTACTACAGGCTCTGCACCCTTTATCATGAGGGTTTGCATCCTCTTACTGCTACAGGTTTTTTGCACCCTTCACCATGGGGTTCTGCATTCTTTTACTGTTACAGACACTTCACTCTATTATTACTATATGCTCTGTATTCTCCACCTGTTTTGCATGCTTTTAACATCTACAGGCTTTGCTTCCTTCTATTGCTATGGACTCTGCTCCCTTACATGGCTATGGGCTTCACTCCCTTTGACGGTCGAGACTCAGATTATTCTTCTCCCTGACTCCGCGGACATTTGGGAATCAAGGGATCGACACTATTTCTCTTACTAGCTGTATGGGCATTTGGGATTCGAGCCAGCCGATTGACATCACTCCGCCATCAGGTATGATAAAGGCTCTGCCCCCTCATATTATTACGGGCTCCGCTTCTATGGACTTTGTGGATTATCTCCCCCATTCGGGGTCTAGTAGTCTTCATTGGTCTCGGACCAACTTATTGATTTTCTTATCTCTCCCGTTCGGGGTCGAGCTATCGCCACCGGTCTCGGACCGAAGTATATCATCTCTTACCTCCCCCGTTCGGGGTCGAGATAATCGCCACCGGTCTCGGACCGGAGTATAACCTCTCTTACCTCCCCCGTTCGGGGTCGAGATAATCGCCACCGGTCTCAGACCGGAGTATCGCCACTAGTCTCGGACCAGAGTATCACCACCAGTCTCAGACCGGAGTATCGCCACTAGTCTCGGACCAGAGTATCACCACCAGTCTCAGACCGGAGTATCGCCACCGGTCTCGGACCGGAGTATCGCCATTGGTCTCGGACCAGAGTATCGCCATCGGTCTCGGACCGAAGTATCGCCACCGGTCTCGGACCGGAGATCAGGTCTCCAGATCAAGTACTGGTCAGGTCTCCAGAACATTTCCTGGTCAGACCTCCAGAGCATTTCTTGGTCAGACTTCCAGAGCATTTCTTGGTAAGATCTCCAGAGCATTTCTTGGTCAGACCTTCAGAGCATTCCTTGGTCAGGCTTTCAGATCATTTCCTGGTCAGGTCTCCAAATCAAGTCCTACTCAGACTTCCAAACTCTCGCCCCAGTGCGAGTTATAAGTGAGCATGCTCTCACGCCTAACGACCGGTAGGTCGGGTCCCAGACTCTCGCCCTAGTGAGAGTTATAAGTGAGCATGCTCTCACGCCTCCAGACTCTCGCCTCAGTGCGAGTTATAAGTGAGCATGCTCTCACGCCCAACGATTGGCAGCTCGGGTCCCAGACTCTCGCCCCAGTGCGAGTTATAAGTGAGATGCTCTCACGCCTCCAACCTCTCGCCTCAGTACGAGTTATAAGTGAGCATGCTCTCACGCCCAACGATTGGTAGGTCGTGTCCCAGACTCTCGCCCTAGTGCGAGTTATAAGTGAGCATATTCTCACGCCCAACGACCGGTAGGTCGGGTCCCAGACTCTCACCCCAGTGCGAGTTATAAGTGAGCATGCTCTCACGCTTCCAGACTCTCGCCCCAGTGCGAGTTATAAGTGAACATGCTCTCACGCCCAACGACCGATAGGTCGGGTCCCAGACTCTCGCCTCAGTGCGAGTTATAAGTGAGCATGCTCTCACGCCCAACGATCTCTCGGTCGGCACTGACTCACTCGTCATTCTGCTTGGCACGCATCACACTTGATTCACTCGTCGCTCTACCCGGCACACATCACACTTGATTCACTTGCAGCTCTGCCCGACACTCTCAGCTCACATTTTCGCTCACTCTGTTGCTCGGTTGGCACTCACTCCTCACTCACCGCTCTGCCCGGCACTCATCCTTATCAGTTCGCTCACCACTGTTCTTGGATGGCACTCACCACTCACTTCACTACAAGAAAATAGGGCTTCAGAGACAAAAAAAATTATTTCTGAAAGCCATTTTTCTGTCTCTAAACAATATTTAAAACAGAATATTTCGTCTCAAAATTTCGTTATTGAAAGCCCCGTAGCTAATTTTGAGACGGAATTAATCCGTCACTAATTTCATAAACAGATTGAAAAATCATTTCTATATTTGTTTTAAATTTAACCAAATGAAATTAATTTCGAATACGAATTCTGTCTCTAATCTTTTTTTAAATCCGTTATTAGTCTATCTCAAATTATATAATAAATACAATCTTAATTTGTTTATAATCCGTGTACAATCTTGTTTATAAATCCGTATATAAAATTCGTTTATACTTTTGTTTTAAATCTGTCATTAGTCTGTCACAAATTATATGTTAAATATAATTTTAATCTATTTATAAATCTGTTTACAATCATGTTTATAAATTCGAATATAAATTTTGTCTCTCATTTTGTTTTAATTCTGTTATTAATCTGTTTCAAATAACATTTCAAAAATAATTTTAATTTGTTTAAATTTTTTTTTACAAAATTCATATTTAAATTTATCAATAATTTTTTATTATATTATATTTTTATTTTTCTCATCTACATATTATTTTAGCAAAAACACTCACACATTTCAAATAAATTAAAAATATTCGAAGCAATTAATTTTTAATCCAAAAATATCACATCATCCAAATATTCATATTATCTAACTAAATCTAATTTTTATTTCGTTTATCACGATGCTCACGGGGACCAAATCCTCCTGGATACAAATGATTTGTATATCCAACCTCTTGAATCATCTTACGAACCATCTCCTTGAGATTTTCTTCTCTTTGTCTACCTTCATCCAGAAATTTTTCTTCCCTTTGTCTACCTTCCTCGATAAGTTTTTCTTCCCTTTGCTGATTTTTTGTGATAACGAGTTCCAATTTGTTTTTGCTTTCAATAATTTCTTTCTCCATTCTCTTGCTAGTAGTATGCATGTCTTCAATTTCTTGTGATAGTTCTTTATTTTTCTCATTGGAGCACATTTCATTGGAACTTTCATTGTATGTTCTTCTAAAGTGTTGATTGCGTCCAAATCCATACACCCTTCCCTTATATTGGCCACCCACCACATCACACCATGATTGAAGATTGAATGAAGGATTAGTAGAATGACCATCAACATTTTGTCGCTCCCTATATTGTTCCTGTCCATATTACAATAACTTTTATTAGTTTAATAAATATAAAAACAAACAAATGAGATGTCAATATGATATTAATAAATAATTAACTATGTTAACTTACACTAACTCGGGCCGATTTGTTATCCACAAACTCTCCGGTACCTTGCTTCCTTTTATGCATTCGTTCAAAAACTTCAAATTCATCCACTTCTTGTCCCCACTCTTTTTTCTACAATCATATATAATATATGTCAATATATACCAGATCATATGAGATACATTTAATTTAAATTTAAATATTAAATTTAATAAATGAGATGTATAAATTATTGAAATAAACATATAAAAAAGAGATTTACCATCCTCTCGCGGTGTGCTCCAAAAGAAATTGAACCCCCGGTATGTTTGGTAATAGACCCGTCCTTCATTATCATTTTATTTTTACGTGCAATATCACATTTGATCTTGTGATCTTCTGTATTTCAATGATTTTTTACTAGATCATTCCATATATTAGCCTCCATCCATTCAAGTCCTCTACCTATCATATCTAATATATTTGGTTCTCTTCCTAAATCTTCATATGCTGATGATAATGCTGTTTTCTTAGCCAAATGAATTGTTGCTCTGTACCTCTCACTTGCATTTTCATTCCATACCTTTTTCATTTCTCTGTCTATAAAATTATCCCATTTATATCTCAACTGCATTAAATTCAATAGACAATTAATGGTTATAAATAATATCAACGGTGAATTAATTCATACAAAATGAGATTATTTTTTTTAGAATTTAAAATATATTACTTACCTTAAAATTTTCCCAAAGCAAATCCTCAATATCATTAGGCACATTTTTCCACGTTGGCCACGTTCCTTTAATCATTCCTTTGATATCATTTGTAATTTCATGAGGAACATCAATTTCAACAAATCTAAATACAACAAAATTAATAATATTATAACAATAAAGATAATTTGTTACAAAATAGATAGAAAACTTATTAAATTTAAAAGTCATATGACTTACTTATTCATAGCCAAGTTTATTTTAGTTTGTTCATCAATATTTGATGGAATCTGAGACCCTTGATTAGGTCATCTTCGTCGAACTATTGATGAACTACCTTCTTCATATCGAGCATCATTGATCATATCATTTTCTGAGATTTGTCTTTCCACCTCCTCCTAGGACAAACAAATACATATAATATATGTAATTTAATAAATACATTATCAAGATAAAATTTGCGCACCTGTACTTCATTAGGTATGTTGTCAAGTTCAAGCATTGTATCAAGTTGCCTATAAACATCATCATTAAAATAAATATTATGTAACTCAATGCTTTATTCAAATTTATATACCATTAATAAAAAATTAATATACATAACATACTCATCTTGTATTCTAAGAGATTGATATCTGTGTCGTCCTCTCCCCCTTGATCTTCCTTTGTTGGAAGCAATATCTTTCACCCCTCTATTTGACATCCTGCATCACATAAATAAAAGATTCAGCAAAAAAGAATACCAGAAAAAGTTCAGCAAAAGATAATTACAGTAACAACAAATAAAATTCAGTAAACAAATTTCTACAGTAAACCGTAAATTTCTACAGTGAACAACAATGAACAACAAATTATTGGAGTGAACAGTAGTAAACGCTATGTAGTATATATTACACTATGCAAATAAAATTTCTACAAAAAATAGCAAACGTGACAAATTTCTGTAAATAAAATTTAGTGAATAACCGCAGTAAACAACAACAATAGTAAAATTCAATAAACAACAACAAACGTGACAAATTTCTACAGATATTGTTTATTTGCAGTAAACAACAAATAAAATTCAGTAAATAAAATTTCTGTAAAATTCAGCAAAGACAACAACAGTGAACAATAAATGTATGCAGTGAATAACACTATGCAGTACAGATTACACTATGCAAATAAAATTTCTGCAGAAAATATCAAGCGTGACAAATTTTTGTAAACAAAATAAAATACACCAATACTAATAGCATTACACCAGTATGCATGCCTCATATGTATCTTCCTTTCATATTTTAACTCAAACAAGCATTACACCAATACTAATAGTAGTAAACACTAGCATTAGGCACCATGCAGTAATTAGATCACCACTACAATTGCAGAATTTCTACAATTGCAGTAATTAGATCACCAATACAAGCATTACACCAATACTAATAGTAGTAAACACTAGCATTAGGCACCATGCATTAGGCAACAATAGCAGTAGATCACCATGCAGTAATTAGATCACCACTACGTTAGGCACCACTAGCATTAGATCATCACTACAATTGCAGAATTTCAATAGCAGTACACCAATACTAATAGCAGTAAACACTAGCATTAGGCACCATGCAGTAATTAGATCACCACTACAATTGCAGAATTTCTAGTACATAGAACAATAGCAGTAGATCACCATGTAGAATTTCAATAGTAATTAGATCACCATGCAGTAATTAGATCACCACTACGTTAGGCACCACTAGCATTAGATCATCACTACAATTGCAGAATTTCAATAGCAGTACACCAATACTAATAGCAGTAAACACTAGCATTAGGCACCATGCAGTAATTAGATCACCACTACAATTGTAGAATTTCTAGTACATAGAACAATAGCAGTAGATCACCATGCAGAATTTCAATAGTAATTAGATCGCCATGCAGTAATTAGATCACCACTACGTTAGGCACCACTAGCATTAGATCACCACTACAATTGCAGAATTTCAATAGCAGTACACCAATACTAATAGCAGTAACACCAATAGAACAATAGTGCATATGAAACGACAGAATTTCTAGTACACTAGCATAAATATAACATTACCAATAGAACACTAGCAGTAATAGAACACTAGCAATACATAACCATTAGAACAATAGCACTAATAGAGCACTAGCAGTAATAGAACACTAGCAGTAATAGAACAATAGCCATTTATGAAACAGTACATAACCAATAGAACAATAGCAGTAGCACTATGCAGCAATAGAACACTAGCATAAAGTAATAAACGGCAGTAATTCACAATCTGTTTCATTACACGACATAATACATTTAATTATAGCAATTAAAGTCGTGATCTGTGTTTCTTCGAAATAGCACTATTATTAATGCTAAACAAAATAGCACTTATATTTAATTATAATTTTCCATTTCACTAGCACTATTATTAGAGTCGTGATCCGTTTCATCTTGTGTTTCTTTGTCTGATTCAAAATCTTCAAATTCTTCCTCCATCGATTCACAATCTGCAATAACTTGCTTGCCATTCATAACACGACGAAGGTCCTCAATTTCCATTGAATTTAATTCCTCTTCGTCAACATCACAAATAATGTTATCATCATCAATATCTGTATCTGTGAGAACAAGGTGTGGACGGGATATCTCCTCTTTTTGATAAGCAACCTCAACAATAGGTGAAACATTTTCATCTTTCTCTTTAAGGAATGGTATGTCAAACTTTCCTTAGCTTTCACTTTGCATGTTGTGACCCAATCATTCCTCTCATGTTTGATGGTAGGAGATGTGATATAGTACACTTGTTGGGCTTGAGCAGCCAATATGAAAGGGTCATTTGTGTTTAACTTTGATTTATGATTAATTTCTACAAGACCCAACCTATGCACTTTCATCCCTTTATCTGATGTATCATACCAATGACACTTGAACAATACAATAACATCCTTAAGACCGTAATATTTCAGAATTTCTTCCAACACCCCATAGTAGTCCACTTCATACTCATTGACGGTGCTCCCCAACACACAAACACCATAATTTGATGTTGCTTTGTAACGCCCATGTTCCATGGTCTCAAATTTAAATCCATTGACAAAGTATCCTTTCTGACTTGAAACCCGTCGATTTGTACCATGTGCTAGCTTCTTTATGTCATCATCAACTTCAAAAGGATGCTCTTGAATCTAAAATTAAAATAAAATTAAACTTAAATGGATTAAAAATATTGTGATAAACTATTTGAAATTGATGTATAAATTAAGATTGTAATTTGCATACTTACATAAGTGAGTAACCATTGAGGAAATTCTTGATCACATAATATTTGAAGTTCCTTGTCATTGATCCCTGAATATTGTTGTTTCTTTACTTCAATAAATTTCCTCATTTATCAAGTGATTTTTATGACTTTTAATTCTCAATTGCTAAAATAATGAGAGAAAAACATATGATTAAAGAAATTACATCATAAGTGGAACGATCTCGTCACAATTCATCAAGATGTATCTATGGGCAGCTTTTAACTCATCATCTTTAAGATATCTAACTGCAACTCGAGAGACAAGTGCTCGTCCTGGGTGAGTAAAAATTGACAACCCGCTAGAAGAATCTACTGCTCTTCCATCATCATTTCGTGGAATTCAATTTAGTCGTGATTGGATGTTTGGTTCAAAGTGTGATGAGCAAAATGTTGAGACTTCCTGTATCATATAAGCTTCAATAATAGAAGCTTTAACTCGAGCTCTATTACCCACTTTTTTCTTCAAATGGTACAAAAATCTGAAATAATTTTATATTTTTATTAGATATATAAAACTATCATCAACGTGAATAAGTAAATTTATCTAAAAAATATCTCTCAAAAGGATACATCCATCTATAATGTACAGGTCCACCCACTTTAGCTTCATATGCAAGATGAATTGGCAAATGCTCCATGGAATCGAAGAGAGCTGGGGAAAAATCCATTCAAGCTTGCATAGTATCTCAATAATATTTAGTTCAATTTGTTCCATGTGCTCTACTTGCAACACAGTTACGCATATATCCCTAAAATAATTGCTTAATTCTGTTAATACTTCCCAAATTGATTTTGGAAGAAGATCACGAAATGCAACAGGATATAATCTCTGCATAAATATATGACAATCATGACTCTTCATCCCAATAAACTTGCATTCACTTTCATTTACACAACGAGATATGTTCGACGAATATCCATCTGGAAATTTTAAAGATTTCGCCCAAACACATATTTCTTTCATTTGTGATTTTCTCATAGTGTATGGTGCTTTTGGTTTATAAACTTTACCATTTGCGTGCTCAATCAAATGCAACTCAGGACGGCTACAATGTGTAACGACCACCCTTCTTACTACTACTACACTCTAAGGATGACCGTTACTTAACTACTAACTCTACTTAACCGGTATGATCGAAACCACGAGGAGTCGTCTCCCCTGTACAGGTGACCTTAAACTGAGATACAAACATAATATACATCAGCCATAGGTGGCTGGAACATATATCAAACACACAAAAGAAATAACATCACCACGCAGTTTAATAAAATCAAATCATGCAAGTAATGAATAGCGGAACAAAATAAATTACAGCTTCCTACTCCAAAATTTTCTTATCAACTTATATACAGAATTTATCTAACAAATTCCTAAACTATGTCCCAAGACTTCCATAGTCCTGGCATCACACATCATCCGCGCCACCTTGTCGCCTTTTGTTGCTAAATCTTTTCCTTTCCTGTATCTGCAGTAAGAGGAAATGCAATCTATAAGGAAAATGCTTAGTAAGCGCTATCTAACTCACAAAATCTCGATATGCATGTGAATATACTGAAAACTAAAACTGAATGCACAAAAGGAAAACTACTCATGCTCATCTACTAGTAAAAGAAACAACATACTGAAATGCTAAACATGTAAAGCTACTTATGCTCTTCTAATAGCAAAGAATAGTAAGCTAATCTAAATAACATGCTAGCATAAAAGAAAACTAAACTTGTTGATTTTAAAACAAAGTAAAACTTAATTCATTTGTTCTAAACTTATTCTTTTATCTCACTTGTTTAAAACTTATCCTTTAATACTTTTATACTTATGTGAAACTTATTTTACTTGTTCAAAAAAAAACTTATACTTATAATACTTCAAAATAATAATCAACTGTACTTGCTATGCGCGCATCCCTAACTAGACCCAAGGTAGCTAGTCCCGAATCTAGTAGGGTTTACTATTGTAACGACCCGACCCATTTGGCGGACCATTTGGCGACCCTCGGGTCGTTGACCGTCGATCGTCGGTCGTGTCGTTACTACTAGGTTATCTAAACCTAGGGACGACTATGGGAGACCAACCCAAGGACAACTGAGAGTCCAGCACAGTGTCACTGATAAAAGTAAAATACTTGTTATCTTTTAATACTTCTAATATATAATGTCTTGGCATTTTAACGAGCTCCTTGTATGACAAGAATCCCTAAAGTTTTGACTTTGGGATCTGCTTAAGGCCTTAGACTTTTTCTTTCTTTTCTTTCTTATACTTTTCTTAAACTCAAAGTACATAATACTTAACAAGATATGCACTATGATACTTAACAAAAACTGCACTAAAATTCTATAGGGATAAACATAAGCAAACTATTGGTTCAGGGTACGTGCACACCAAATCTATCTAGAAGTTTTAAGTTATCTTGAAGAACTGAACTCATTATAGAAATCAAGTCTCAACTTACTTAATCCTGTCTAGAGTTTCAATCCTATCAAGGAAAACAAGAACTCATCAAAAATTCAATCTAGAAGATAGCACATATGGTAGAGAACTAGATTAAAGTCCAGCACCTATAGCATAAATTTCGTAAGCATAACTATTAAGAAAATTTCCAACTGAAGCATGCAAACACGTAGGGGAGCCACACTATAAATTAGCATATAGCTTATGTAACAACCCTGGGAAGAAACAATTAAGGGCTTGTACACATAAAAGGAACTAGAGTAAAATTCAGTGCTCAAAATGTATACCAACACTTGAAAGAATCAATCCATAAACTAGCATGCATGATAGAGAACTAGAATAAACATCCAAAACTCCTCTCTAAATTCGTCCAGAATCAAAACCATCTTAAAAGAAACAAGTACACCTCACCAAAACATAACACCTCCATCAAACCTGCTATGAAGCCGATACATCACAGAACAGGAAGGCAAAGCCAACGCCCTAGCATCTACCCCAAATCTACTGTGAAACTAAAGTTATTTCAAATGAAAAAGAAACACAAAGTCCACCAATATTCCCCTAAATTTGTCCCTGGAATACCAGCAACACCAAGAAACTATCACAACTTAAAATCAACTCATTATGTCCAAAACTATCCCAAGATTCCAGCAAAACAAGGAAACCATCAAACCTGCAAAAAACATCATCATCTTGATTCCAAACTCATGCTTTTTAGAAGAAGGAACAGGACTGGTAATCCAGAAATCCATGCCTTACAAACAGAACTTAAAATAACATAGAGAATACAAAACATCCATAATCCACCAAGTGCCACAGTTTCCATATGAACAAGCACTAATCAGAACCCAAAATCCCTATGAAGAATAGGAACATCCTCACCCAATTTACCCAGCAAGAGTTTGAGTCCAGAAACTCGATCCTTCAAGAAGCATCCAAACAAAAATCACATTCAATCACCAACTCATAGAAATCCCGAAAGGAAAATATCACAAGCCGAGGTAGGAACTTCTCGAAGAACAGAAACCTTGAATTCAACCTATACAAATTCTCTTTCTTTCCTTAGGGTTCATGGCAGCAAGCATCAAAACAAAAACTCCTTAAAACATGCTTCAAAATCCAAACAAGAAGCTAACTTGAATCCGAACTACTCTACTGCAGGTGAGGAAGCACTTACCCTTCGTGTTCTTGGACTTACAACCGAAGAGAGCTTTCCGATTAGCTCAAGCAGAATTGTCGCGCACGCGAAAGGAGGAAGAGAGGAATTAGGCTTCGGTGATGGTGCCTTCTTGGATGAGGGTTAACTCACCAACCTCACTGTTAACAGCAACTTGTTAATTCCCCAAATCCGTAACCAACCTCAAATTCCAAATTCTGCTCGGAAATAGGATACTTTGGACCCAATTTAGGTAAAGCAGAAAGGTTACCCTTGGCTTCTTCTTCTTCGGCAGTGGCTGACCGAGGCTGGCAGAGGCAACGGATCTCAATGGGTTTGGGGCAGTCGACAACGTCTCAACCTCTGGCAACCCCCACCCCGACCCTACTACCTGGATGTGAACGGCTGGAAGTGGCGATGCGGCTCTGACAGTGTCGGTCACAGGGAGTCGCAGGGAGAAGGGCGGCGGAGGAAGGCACGACATCGGACAGAGGAGGTCGCTGGGAGAAGAGCATAAGGTTGTCGGGGCGTCGGCCTCTACATGCGTGGCTGTCTGCGTGGCAGGCCGCCGTCGGGCGGAGGAAGAAGGACCGGGAAAAAGAGGTCGCCGTCGTCGCACGAGAAAGGTGAGGAGAGGGAAAGGATTCGGGAAAACCAAAATGGAAACCTAAGTTCTCTTTTCTTATAACTAGGGTTTCAATTATAACTTATATATATCTCGTTCCATATTTTTTTACAAAACATTTGCGGAACAGTTGGCTAGCTGCGTTTGGTTCGAGCCTCGGCTTGGATATTTTTTGTTGAAACTTCTTTCGTTTAGTAAAAATACCAAACGACCTCCAAAATTTGCATAAAAATACTCTAAAAATCTCTAAAAATTTTCTATAGCATTTTAAAATATTTTTGAATTATTTTTGGGACTCAAAATGAGGAAATTTGGGTTGTTACAATTCCTCATACCTTATAAAAAGTTCGTCCTCGAACTTAGAATAATTCTGAATATTTCTGTCTCATACTGTCCTCACGCTCCTAAGTAACTTCCTCGTGCTTCTGGTTCTAAATGAGTTTCACTAATGGTACTCTTTGTTCCTTAGTCTCTTAACTTCTCGGTCCTCTATCATTCATATCGCATCGTACTCATTCGTGGTCTTTGGAAGGCCTGTTATAAAGTGTCTGGAGACCATAGGTGCATTAGTCACACCAAATGACATGACTACAAATTTGTAGTGTCCATATCTGGTCCTGGAAACTGTTCTGGGTGTATCACTTCCTTTCACTTCCAACTGATGGTACCCAAAGCGCAGGTCAGTTTTAGAGAACACTATTGCCCTCTTTAGCTGATCAAATAGATCATCTAATTTGAAAAAAGGGTACTTGTCCTTAACTGTTACTTTGCTCAGCGCTCTAAAATCTATGCTCATCCACATAGATCGTCTTTCTTCTTAACGAACAACACTGGAGCTCCCCGGGGTGAATGACTAGGGCGGATGAAACCCTTGTCAAGCAGCTCCTGAAGTTGTTCTTGCAACTCTTTTAACTCTGCTGAAGACACTCGGTATGGAGCTTTTGAAATTGGGCCGGTACTAGGAAACAACTCAATTACAAACTCTACTTCTCTGTAGGGAGATAGTCCAGGTAACTCTTCTGGAAATACTTCTGGATACTCACAGATTACCCGAACATTTTCCTGCTTGGGTCTTTCTTGTTCTTCTGTGCTCGGTCCTCAGTACGAACGTACGGGGACGTTCTCTTCTTGACATCTAGTTATGCAGAGAACAAAGCTTGATATTTTCTCTATCCTTTCTAAACATACTTATGTATATGAATATAAGAGAAACAATTCTTCTATCTTACTAAAACGCATATAAGTAATTACTTCATTCTACAAATAATAAAGAAAGCATAAAAGGAAAACTTAAATACTTTTTTACTTGAAGACGGCAAGGCTGGTGCTAATGTGTGATGCTGGAGAATGGGAACTGCTCTGATACCAACTGTAACAACCACCCTTCTTACTACTACTACACTCTAAGGATGACCGTTACTTAACTACTAACTCTACTTAACTGGTATGATCGAACCCACAAGGAGTCTCTACCGAAAAATTTTGGCAGAGTCTCCCCTGTACCGGTGACCTTAAACTGAGATACAAACATAATCTACATCAGCCACAGGTGGCTGGAACATATATCAAACACACAAAAGAAATAACATCACCACGCAGTTTAATAAAATCAAATCATGCAAGTAATGAATAGCGGAACAAAATAAAATACAACTTCCTACTCCAAAATTTTCTTATCAACTTATATACAGAATTTATCTAACAAATTCCTAAACTAAGTCCCATGACTTCCATAGTCCTGGCATCACACATCATCCGCGCCACCTTGTCGCCTTCTGTTGCTAAATCTTTTCCTTTCTTATATCTGCAGTAAGAGGAAATGCAATCTATAAGCAAAATGTTTAGTAAGCGCTATCTAACTCACAAAATCTCGATATGCATGTGAATATACTGAAAACTAAAACTGAATGCTCAAAAGGAAAACTACTCACGCTCATCTACTAGTAAAAGAAACAACATACTGAAATGCTAAACATGTAAAGCTACTCATGCTCTTCTAATAGCAAAGAATAGTAAGCTAATCTAAATAACATGCTAGCATAAAAGAAAACTAAACTTTTTGATTTTAAAACAAAGTGAAACTTAATTCATTTGTTCTAAACTTATTCTTTTATCTCACTTGTTTAAAACTTATCCTTTAATACTTTTATACTTATGTGAAACTTATTTTACTTGTTCAAAAAAAAACTTATACTTATAATACTTCAAAATAATAATCAACTTTCTTCTTGGGCCCGACAATTGTACATGTTATGCGCGCATCCCTAACTAGACCCAAGGTAGCTAGTTCCAAATCTAGTAGGGTTTACTATTGTAACGACCCGACCCATTTTGCGGCCCATTTGGCGACCCTCGGGTCATCGACCGTCGACCGTGCCGTTACTACTAGGTTATCTAAACCTAGGGACGACTATGGGAGCCCAACCCAAGGACAACTGAGAGTCCAGCACAGTGCCACTAATAAAAGTAAAATACTTGTTATCTTTTAATACTTCTAATATATAATGCCTCGGCATTTTAACGAGCTCCTTATGTGCCAAGAATCCCTAAAGTCTTGACTTTGGGATCTGCTTAAGGCCTTAGCCTTTTTCTTTCTTTTCTTTCTTATACTTTTCGTAAACTCAAAGTACATAATACTTAACAAGATATGCACTATGATACTTAACAAAAACTGCACTAAAATTTTATAGGGATAAACATAAGCAAACTATTGGTTCATGGTACGTGCACCCCAAGTCTATCTAGAAGTTTTAAGTTATCTTGAAGAACTGAACTCATTATAGAAATCAAGTCTCAACTTACTTAATCCTGTCTAGAGTTTCAATCCTATCAAGGAAAACAAGAACTCATCAAAAATTCAATCTAGAAGCTAGCACATATGGTAGAGAACTAGATTAAAGTCCAGCACCTATAGCATAAATTTCGTAAGCATAACTATTAAGAAAATTTCCAACTGAAGAATGCAAACACGTAGGGGAGCCACACTATAAATTAGCATATAGCTTATGTAACAACCCTGGGAAGAAACAATTAAGGGCTTGTACACATGAAAGGAACTAGAGTAAAATTCAGTGCTCAAAATATATACCAACACTTGAAAGAATCTATCCATAAACTAGCATGCATGATAGAGAACTAGAATAAACATCCAAAACTCCTCTCTAAATTCGTCCAGAATCAAAACCATCTTAAAAGAAACAAGTACACCTCACCAAAACATAACACCTCCATCAAACCTGCTATGAAGCCGATACATCACAGAACAGGAAGGCAAAGCCAACGCCCTAGCATCTACCCCAAATCTACTGTGAAACTAAAGTTATTTCATATGAAAAAGAAACACAAAGTCCACTAATATTCCCCTAAATTTGTCCCTGGAATACCAGCAACACCAAGAAACTATCACAACTTAAAATCAACTCATCATGTCCAAAACTATCCCAAGATTCCAGCAAAACAAGGAAACCATCAAACCTGCCAAAAACATCATCATCTTGATTCCGAACTCAAGCTATTTAGAAGAAGGAACAGGACTGGTAAACCAGAAATCCATGCCTTACTAACAGAACTTAAAATGACACAGAGAATACAAAACATCCATAATCCACCAAGTGCCACAGTTTCCATATGAACAAGCACTAATCAGAACCCGAAATCCCTATGAAGAATAGGAACATCCTCACCCAATTTACCCAGCAAGAGTTTGAGTCCAGAAACTCGATCCTTCAAGAAGAATCCAAACAAAAATCACATTCAATCACCAACTCATGGAAATCCCGAAAGGAAAATATCACAAGCCAAGGTAGGAACTTCTCGAAGAACAGAAACCTTTAATTGAACCTATACAAATTCTCTTTCTTTCCTTAGGGTTCATGGCAGCAAGCATCAAAACAAAAACTCCTTAAAACATGCTTCGAAATCCAAACAAGAAGCTAACTTGAATCTGAACTACTCTACTGCAAGTGAGGAAGCACTTACCCTTTGTGTTCTTGGACTTACAACCGAAGAGAGCTTTCCGGTTAGCTCAAGCAGAATCGCCGCGCACGCGAAAGGAGGAAGAGAGGAATTAGGCTTCGGTGATGGTGCCTTCTTGGATGAGGGTTAACTCACCAACCTCACTGTTAACAGCAACTTGTTAATTCCCGAAATCCGTAACCAACCTCAAATTCCAAATTCTGCTCGGAAATAGGATACTTTGGACCCAATTTAGGTAAAGCAGAAAGGTTACCCTTGGCTTCTTCTTCTTCGGCAGTGGCTGACCGAGGCTGGCAGAGGCAACGAATCTCAATGGGTTTGGGGCAGTCGACAACGTCTCAACCTCTGGCAACCCCCACCCCAACCCTACTACCTGGATGTGAACGACTGGAAGTGGCGATGCGGCTCCGACAGCGTCGGTCACAAGGAGTCGCAGGGAGAAGGGCGGCGGAGGAAGGCACGGCATCAGACAGAGGAGGTCGCTGGGAGAAGAGCATAAGGTTGTCGGGGGGGCGTCGGCCTCTGTATGCGTGGCCGTCTGCGAGGCAGGCCGCCCTCGGGCGGAGGAAGAAGGACCGGGAAAAAGAGGTCGCCGTCGTCGCACGAGAAAGGTGAGGAGAGGGAAAGGATTCGGGAAAACCAAAAAGAAAACCTAAGATCTCTTTTTTTATAACTAGAGTTTCAATTATAACTTATATATATCTCGTTCCATATTCTTTTACCGAACACTTGTGGAACAGTTGGCTAGTTGTGTTTTGACCCGGTCAAAGGTTGCTGGTTCGAGCCTCGGCTTGGATATTTTTTGTCGAAACTTTTTTCGTTTAGTAAAAATACCAAACGACCTCCAAAAATTACATAAAAATACTCTAAAAATCTCTAGAATTTTTCTATAGCATTTTAAAATATTTTTGAATTATTTTTGGGGCTCAAAATGAGAAAATTTGGGTTGTTACACAAAGTTGCTCCAAGTCTTTTCTAGCTTTAGCATTATCCTTCGTCTTATGTTTGACATCCATGATAGTATTGAAAACATTATCAAATACATTTTTCTCAATATGCATCACATCTAAATTGTGCTGAATAAGATTTGTTTGCCAATAAGGTAGCTCCCAAAATATACTTCTTTTAACCCAATTATGCATTTTGCCAAATCCATCAATCGGTTGGGTGACACTTAGTGGTTTCCCAAATGTTACATGTGGGAGTCTATTTACTCTTTGATAAATGTCTTCCCCAGTTAAACGAAGAGGCGGAGAATCTTTTTCAACCTTACCCTTTCGGAACTTATATGCTTGTCTTCTAAAAGGATGATCATATGGTAAGAATTGACGATGACAGTCAAACCAAGAAGCCTTCCTCCCACATTTAAGTTGGAATGATTTAGTATGTTCCATACAGTAAGGACATGCCAACCATCCATGAGTACTCCAACCAGACAACATTGCATATGCTGGAAAATCACTAATTGTCCACAAAAGTGTAGCCTTCATTTGAAAGTTCTGTTTAGAGCACACATCATAGGTTTCGATTCCAGCAATCCATAATTCTTTTAACTCATCTATTAAAGGATGTAAGAAAAAATCAATATTTTTTCCTAGACTCTTTGGTCCGGCAATAACCATGTTAAGGAACATGAAAGGCTTTTGCATGCACATCCATGGAGGAAGATTATAAACTGTAATAATCATTGGCCAACATGAATAAGGGGTACTTTGATGACCAAATGGGCTGAATCCATCTGTGCATAATCCAAGACGCACATTTCGAGGATTTGAGGCAAATGAAGGATAAGTGCGATCAAAATGCTGCCAAGCTTCACCATGAGATGGGTGTGCCATTTGTCCATCTACCCAATGATTTTTTGAATGCCAAGTCATGTGCTCACAAGTATATGTAGATGCATAAAGCCTCTTAAGTCTTGGTATTAATGGTAACTATCGTAAGACATTAAAAGCACTTCTTTCCGCACTCCAGGCTTCCTCAGTTTAAATCTGGGATGAAAGCAAATGGGGCATTCTTTGTAGTCTTTGTATTCTTCATAATATAAAATACAATTATTCACACACGCATCAATTTTCTTATAACCAAGTCCAAGATTGGCAAGTTGCTTCTTTGTTTTATATAAATTTGGTGGTAAATTATCACTCTCGCCCTAGTGCGAGTTATAAGTGAGCATGTTCTCACGCCCAACGACCGGCAGGTCGGGTCCCAGACTCTCGCCCCAGTGTGAGTTATAAGTGAGCATGCTCTCACGCCCAAGGACCAACAGGTCGGGTCCCAGACTCTCGCCTCAGTGCGAGTTATAAGTGAGCATTCTCTCACGCCCAACGATCTCTCGGTCGGCACTGACTCACTCGCCGCTCTGCCTGGCACGCATCACACTTGATTCACTCGTCGCTCTACCAGGCACGCATCACACTTGATTCACTTGCAGCTCTGCCCGACACTCTCAGCTCACATTTTTGCTCACTCTGTTGCTCGGTCGGCACTCACTCCTCACTCACCGCTCTACCCGGCACTCATCCTTATCAGTTCGCTCACCATTGTTCTCGGATGGCGCTCACCACTCACTTAGCTTGCCGCTCTGCCCAGCACTCATCATACTCGCCCCGCTCGCCACTCTGCCCGACGTTCTCCATTAATGTTTCGCTCATCGTTGTCGCTTAGTCGTTTGCTCGACCACTCACTGGTACCACTCGGCTACTCGCTTTATGCTGATCGGTTTTTCGCTTAAATGTTTTGCTCAGGTTGCGCACTCAACATCGCTCGCTCGTTCTTATTTTGCCCGATAGACATTCTCTCCATTTCCTGGTTGCCCGGTCGTGATTTACTCTCGCTCGGTCAGCACTTTCTCGTTCGCGTTCATGACATTGCTCGTTCATCATTTTCTCGATTACCCGGTCGTGATTTATCACTGCTAGATCGGCACTTTCTTGAGCGCGCATTTGGTTCTACTTATCCGTTCGTCTACTCGCTCGGCATTATCTCGGTCACCTATTTTTTGAATGTCCCGTCGCGAGTTACGGCTGCTCGGTCAACATTTTTCTTGGTCGCACGCTCGACATCATTCTCCCATTCTCATTCGGCCTGATCGACATTATTTTTGTTTCCTGGTCAGCATTTTCTCGGTCACACGTTCGACACCGCTCGCCTGTCCTCTTTCCACTCAATTGGGGGTGTCTTTCGATTGTCTGGTCGGCATTTCCTCTATCACGCATTTGACACTGCTCACCCATCGTCTTTAGACCAGCTCAGCATTTTTCGATTGCCAGCTCGATATTGTTCGATTGTCAGGTCGCGATTTGTTGTCGCTCAGTCGGCATTCGCTCGGTCACGATCATGACTTCGCTCGTCCATCATTCTCTTTATTGCCAGGTCGTGATTTACTGTCACTCGGTCGGCACTCGCTCGGTCTCGATCATGGCTTGCTAGTCCATCATTCTCTCTATTGCTCGGTCACGATTCATGGATGCTCGGTCAGTATTTTTCTCGGTCGCACTCACGACTCTACTCGTCCATCATTCTCTCTATTGCCCGATCGCGATTTACTATCGTTCGGTCGATAACTTTTTGGTTGCTCAGAATTGATTTGTTGTCGCTCAATCGTTTTACTCAGCATCTCTCGACTGTCTGCTCGATATCGCTCGACATTCGCCAAATCGCTCTTTCGACACTCGCTCGATTTTTGTCGCTCGGTTAGTGCTTATTCTTTTCATCACTCTACCAGGTACATGTCGTACACAGCTACTCGTTCGACGTTATGTGATAGACCCGCGATACAACTCTGCATTCAGTTGTGATTCTGTGTTTCATTTGGATGGGTCTAGTCAGTCGGACTTGCGCCTCCTTCGACTAGACTTGAGGGGAAGGCTTGTGATATGGATATATGGCAGAGGGTTAATTAAGTGGAGAGGGGAGGGCATTTTGGTCTTTTGGGGCGGGTTAGGGCTTTAAGGGGGAACACTGTAGCATGCAAAGGGGCGGCGACGATTTTGGTTTCTTCCTTCTTCTTCGTGTGTTCGGCCGAGTCGCCGCCCTCTTGCTCCTTCGTACCCTCCTCGTCGACGCCGGCCTCCAGCCGCTGGATACCACCTCTTTACCTCCCTCCTCCTTCTCCTCGCGACGCCATCACCGGACCGATTCGCCACCGCCAGCGTCACTGGTGCCGCTAACTCCCCTCCTTTCTCGTCTCCGGCACTCCTCTCCTCCTCCTCTTCGCGACGCGGCCACCGAATGGTTCACCGCCATCGGCTCTCCCTTCGTCCTCCTCGCGACACAGTTGCCGGACTCCTTCTCCTCCCCGTCAGACTTCGTTTTTGGTTCGTCACGGCCGCTACCTGAAGAGCGGAAAGAGGGGAGCTTCTTCTTCGCTCTTGCTGCCACCCTCGTGCTACGACCGCAGACGACAACTACCTCCCTCCTCCTTTTCCTCGCGACGCCATTGACAAGCCGACTCACCGCCGCTCCTCTTCCTTTCCTCCTCTCACCGGAGTTGTACCCGAGCCACCTCTCTCTAGATCCAATGCTACCTATAGCGCTTACAGCGCAAGGCATTCTCTCCAGCCGAGGAAGATGGTGTCTCCTCCATTCAGCGCTATCTCTGGCATCCTGTGCTTACTGTCACTTGGGGTCGATCCTCATCGTGTCGGTCGGTTTCCAATCCACCCTGTGGTGCGCATCCGACGTCGATCCAACATTTGATATAAACCATCGTACATGTCCATTCCAGGTCCGATATCTGATCTGCTACTATCGTATGATTCCGATGTGGATCCGGCCTTCGAGCCCGTGTTGTCACTATATTCTGCCATGTCCTGTATGCTATTTTTTATTTTCCGGTCTACTTGCCGAAGTCATATCTCGGTCTGCATGCTAAAGTCTTATCCCGGCCTGCGTGCCAGTATTTTATCCCGATCTGCATGTCGTCTTCCAGTGTTGTGCTGCGTTCAGCACCTCACTGTCAGATCCAGCCTGATCAGAGTCAGCTACTCTTCCGGGTCGTCACAACTCGAGCCGCGTCCCATCCGAGGGCGCTCCCCTGGGCCAGGGTATGTTTTCCGTCCATATTCTCTCTGCATTTCATTATTTTATGGCTTAGTCTGGTACTTATATATTCGTCGGATCTGCCTCGAGCCTCGGGGTACCAGAGACCGGGGCAACCCGGTCGCTGGCTACAGGTAGCGTTGACCAGAGGACTTTTGAGGATTTGGTCAACACGGGAGCCATCTCAGCACACCCCCCCTCCGGGATATCGCGACTCAGTCAACATTCTCACCACCTCACCCGACGGTCCATCTGACTCAGCTTCCGGACGGGATCAGCTACAATGATGAATAAGGGAATTAAAGAGAGAACTTCAAGTGAGGAAGCAATGACTCTAAATGAAGCCATGTTTGTTGCCCTGCAGAAGATGGAGGCCATGGCCAAGGACTCCTTCGAAATCCAAACTGACATGAGTCATGAAGAAGCTCCCATGGAAGCTCCACCTTCTGGTAACGCTTTAAATTTGGTCATTAAACATGAGGATTGGAGGACGAACTGCAACAGAGCTATAATTGTAGTGGTGATTCAACTAAGAGCTCCATGAGGGGTTATGAAGTAGTGGGGGCTCCCACGAAGCCATGGTGCAAACCATTGCAAAGGATCAACTGGGTGAAGTAGTGGAGGAGGAGAGGAGCTTCAGGTTGGAGAGTGTTCATGTGGGAGGGCTCAAGTTGGGCTCCAATAGTAAGAGTATTGTATGGGTTAGAGAACCAGAGGTTGACGGCCATGCAATGGCTAGTGGAGAATGCAACTGCTACATTATTTAGCCTCTCTGCTATCCATGAATTCAAGAAGATGACCGTGGATGAGCAGGGTGTTGTTATTAGTGTTGTCAAAATCGAGAGTTTATATAAAATCGTTGGAGCAGTCATAAAATCGGATCGTAAAATCGTAAAATTTTACATCATACTTTAAATTAGTTTCAAAAGAAACTTAATATATTCTTTTTAATTGATCATTGAATATTTCAATCCAAATTATAACATAAATCTACATATAGAACATTTTAATTCATATAATCATAAACTACTAATAATTTTAAACTTTTAAACAACCAAATACTTGCCATGAAAATATAACATAAACATAAATTCAAGTCTAAAGCTTAAGTCCAAAGATAAATAAAACACAAGATAACAAATTAATATAAATCATTAATAGACAAGTGCACATCTAAAATTGTCCCAAAATGACATCGTTTTGTCTAAAATAGTCTCGTTTTATTAACAACACAAAATCGATAAAATTATCCCAAAAATCATATTTTCATGAATTTAAATGTGATTTTACGATTTTGATCCGATTTTACAATTTTGATCCGATTTTACTTTAATACATGATTTTATCACGATTTCACTCGATTTTCATAGGTAAACTCGCGATTTTGTACGAGTTTACGAGTCAACTTGTGAGTTTGATAACATTGGTTGTTACTTCACTAGCTGATTCACTGATGCAGGGAAGTCCAACCTAGGGAAGAATGATGTTGTGATGACCTTATTTTGTGATATGATTATGGAGGAGATCAAGTTCTTGATGATGATCCTTTATTCACTCTGGATTCATGTTACGTATAAGAAGATAATTATGAACCTTTTAGCCAATTATATAAAGCAACTGATTGTAGACCATTTGAAAAAAACCTAGAAGGCAAGGCTGAAGAGATTAGGAAGCTAGTGTACGACGATGATGCAGTTGACAAGGTAGTCTTTATCGTCCACACTTCCTAGCCATCTAATTCACGCTCGTTGATACTGGTGCAAGGACCCTCTCGGATAAACCTCCTATTGATGGAGAAGTGGTTGGAATCAATGGGTGTAATGAACCTGAGCATGCCTATGCCTTTGTTTACCACTACAAAAAAATACAACTTTACCGACAGAATTTATTATCCGTCGGAAATATTCGGAATTACCGACGAAATTTTATATTCCGTCGGAAAACTCGTTAAGGCTACCGACGGAATTATATATTTCGTCGGTATATCCAAAAGACGGAAGCTTTATTCCGTCGGTACTGACCAAATCACCGATGGAATTATAATTCCGTCAGTAAAGCCAGCTAAAAAACCCTAGCCCCTTCCCTTTCTTTCCACGCGCGCGTGGCGGCTCCGATTTCCCCAATTCACCGGTAAGAGACGACTCTCCCCACCTTTTCTCTTTTATTTTCAAACGCGGCGGCTCTTCCCTCTAAGGATGTAAATGAATCAAACGGTTCGCGAGCTATTCGGAGCTCGATTCGGTAAAAAGCACGTTTGAGTTTGTTCGTTTATCTTATCGAGCCAAGCTCGAGCTCGATTTCGAGCTCGACAGTTTACTCGAGCCAAGCTCGAGCTTAAGGATATTCGGCTTGTGAGCTCGCGAAGATGTTCGCTTATAGGCTCGCAAGCCAAAAAAATGAGCCTTAAAACGAGCTTTAAACCGAGCCAAAAAACGAGCTCTAAAACGAGCAAAAAAAAATGAGTTCTAAAATGAGCTTTAAAATGAGCTTTAAAATGAGCTCTAAAACGAGCCAAAAATGAGCTCTAAACGAGCCCGAAAACGAGCCCGAGCTCGCTTAATGAGTTAAGCTCGTTAACTTTGATAATCGAGCTAATAACGAGCCGAGCTCGAACTGTTCGTGAGCTTAATAATTCTAAAACGAGCTGAGTTCGAGTCTTGTGATAAAAGCTCGATTCGAGCTCGAGCCGAGCTCGAGCACAAATATAACTTAAACGAGCCGAGCTCGAGCCAAATACTGTTCGGCTCGATTCGGCTCGTTTACATCCCTACTTCCCTCTGTGGCCGCCAACGGCCTGCTGGTAGCTGTGTGATAACCATGATTTTACTGCATTATTTTGATTCATATATGCATGGTTTGATGTTGATTTCATAGTTTAAATCATGGTTACATCACATTTTGTGCATAGTGTGTATTTTTGGATTTAATTACAAATTATATTATTTTTGGTGTTATTTGATGCTAATATTTGATTCTTATTTTGTAGGCATCAAAGGATCTTGGATTTGGATCTATTTGGACCGAAATTGGGCTCAAATCGGAGTTCAAACGAGAAGATCTAGCCATTGAGCATTATGGGTCGTTTATCAAGAATATGATAGATATGGACCATCCGTTGAAGATCTGGCCGATCAAACTTAATGGGGAGCAGATCTGAGCCATTGATGAAGATCTAGAAGTTTTGATGCAGATCTGAGTTCATCTAGCTATTGATCCAGCCCGACTTAATCTGGACCGTTCAATGAAGACTGGGCCGATCTGGGCCATCCAGTGATGATCTGATCGATCCGACTTTGGCACTCTTGTGTGACGGCTTGAGTGTGAAGTTTGGTGAGATTGGTTGTGAGTTGGATTGGTTAGGATTTATTTCGTTTTATTAGTGTTTTTACAGCTTAGAACAGATTCCTTTTATGTTTGTTAAGTTCTTATCATTGCAATTTAGCATTTCTTTGTTTTGTTGAAGTTTAATTCATGTTTGGTAGTTGTAATTTCATTGATACAATTTAGTTTAATTCTTGTTTGATGCTTAGTTAATTGTTTAGTGTTTAAGTTCTAAGTTAGGGTTTAAATTCTGCTTAGATTAGATTTTATTTCTGTCTCATTATTTTATATTTAGTTTAAGTGTGTTGATGGATTTATCACATCGTAGTGTGAGAATGCGTAATGATTTGTTCATTGGCACATAGTTAGGTTTCACTCTTGCATTAGATTAGTTTCTTATTTGCTGTGCTTTTCATTTATTAGATTTAGATTCAAGCTTAAACACCCCCCAATTCCATTTTTATATCGAAAACCCCAAAAATAGGAATAAAAGACAATCCTAGATTACATCATACTGTTGATTCCTCGAGAGCGATCCTGGGCTCGTTACTACAACGTTATTGCAAAATTAAGGGGTTCAGTGAAATATTAAATTGTTAATTTGATAAGCCTATTTGTGACATTTAATATAGATTTTAGGCATTATCAAATTTTGGCGACGTTGCCAGGGAGCACTTTAAAATATGCAATGTTTGGTAATTTTAGGATTGTTTTGATTGCTTTCATGTTTATATATCCATGTGTTTGATTTTATTTGTTCCTGAGTCTTCTAATTTTATTTGCTAGTGTTTTCAGTGTAAGAACAGGAAATTTTTTTTTTTGACCATGGATCCATATTATCCGTATTTTGGAGATGGGATAGAGAATTATAATTATCAGCCTCAGACTCAGTTTTATCAGCTTGAATCTCTGTCCTACCTACCTATGGAGCAACGGAATAGGTATGAGGATGCACAAGAACAAATTGAAGAATCAATGTGGAATGCAATGAAGTTATGCAACAAATGAGAGAGTATCAAGAGCAGCAATTTGCAAGGATACAGCATATACAGAGTCAGTTAGATCAGATAGCATCATCTATTAATCAGTTACAAGCACAAAGAGCCAGTGAAGAGGTGGATTGTGGAGATCTTGTCAGGCCTGACACTACTTCTATTTCTTCACAACAATTTTCTAGTTTTATTTGTGATGATGTAGTTGTTCAGATTTCTGATTCTACTAATAGTGTTGCTTTAGATGATGTGAATGATGCAGGTCTTGTTGCAGAAGATAATTTATGTGTAGGGGAATGCTTACTGGAAGCATTACCTCAAGAATCACCAAGAATTGAAGATGTAAGTGTCGGGACTTGTGCTATGGAGCCAAGCACCCAGGAATCTCTACATAAAGACATACATTTACCAGAACTAGAGTCTGACCATTTTCTTGATGAAAAAGAGGTAACAATCACCACTCCAGGTACCTCTCAAGATGACAAGGTGAGTATTTTGTGTAATTTTTCAGAGAATTTTATAGAGGTACCATTTGTTGATTTTATTAGTTATGATTCATTTCTTGAAATATCTTTAAACCACACTGATATTCTCCTATTTTCTTTTTGCCCCACATGTGTGTGGGAGGTGTTTTGTTTTATTGATGTTGTAGGAGAACATAAGCTTCTGGAGTGGGTATTAAAACTGAACCGTCTACGACCTCCGGAAAAAGTTTTCAAGGGAAAAAGGATGAATAAAAAGAATTTAAGTGGAACCATGATTACTCCACTTCCGGGGTGGCTTCTTCTTCTAGATCTTCTTCAGCCACCGGGAATTAAAGGGGAGTTGGTTCCGATTTAGCTTGCTTTTGAATTTTTAGTCATGCTTTGTTAATAAATTTGTTATACGTTTCTTTAGTTTTATACTTTGCATTTTGCAGTTTACTTTCACACTTTGCATTTTGTTTAGCATACATAGCAATTTCAATTTGAATAAAAGTCTCCATGAATTGTTTAGTGATACTTTTAAGATGGTAAAAGTCTCTTAAATTTGACCATCAATTTTAGGTCATTTAACATGATTGGATGCTTTTCTTGCATTATATTGGTTAATTTGGTAGTGGATTCCATTTTGATTAATTAAGCTTGATTGCATAAAAATACCTAGAGAGGACCACTTTAAGCCTATACACGATTATATTCTTTTGTGTGGCATGCACTCATAGCAAATTAAACTCTAGAACTTGCTTAGTTTCTTTTCAAAGTCACAATAGCATTTGTGTGCATGGAAATTGAGGATTTTGTCAATTTTGTTCCCCTTCATACTTTCCAATTCCTTTTCTCACAATTTTCTTTATATATTCTCATCTAGCATTTTAATTCTTAATTCTCTTAGCTTGTCATATTTCTTTTATTTCGTTGAGAGTTTTGGATTAATTGCTTGATGAGTTAGCTTGACTTAGATGGACAAGGTCTTAAGTGTGAGGGAGGGATGATGAGATGATAATTTTTGGAAATATTGAAGAATGTTGCGAGGATTCACGAAATATTGGCACAATCACTTGATTATGAGTTGTTTAGTGAAATTTTGAAGCTGAAAATTGTGTGCACTGGTTTGTACCACTCTTGTGCCAATTTTCTCTTTAAAATCTCAAATCATTGAGAAATTCAAGCAATGTGTTGTATGCTCAATAACAAATGGTATGCTTACCTTGTATGGCATTTGCAAGATGCGAAAAGATGAATTCAGGGATTAATCTGGACACAAAACAATGCAAGAACAGTGAGTTGTATAGCTACTGAAATGTGATTTAAACGCATCAAAAATTCGGAATTAAATGGGTTATTATTATTTCATCAACTATGCATTCGAATGGAGTGTCAATTACTCTGAAAAGTTGAAGGAGAGGGCAGCATTCGGAACTTTAAACAGTGAGGGAAATGCTGAAAACAAAGCTGAAACAAATTGGAATTCAAGTTGCTGAATTTGTATCAAGTTGCTGAAATTGTGAAGTTGCAGTTTGGGAATTAGATTGTTAAGGCAGTAGGGAAAAGTAAGATTCCAAGCTGGAATTTTCGTGCCAATGCAGTGCATCTTGATTTGAAAGCAGATTAGTTCTGTGCCAAGGGGTAACTGCTGATTTGAGCCAAGCTTACTTGCTATTCGAATCTGAAATGAATGAAATTACAGCCATCTTGATTCAATATCAATTGAACTATCTTCCAAAGCTTCACTTGTTGACAATTTTTGATGAAATGCCATTGTAGTAGATTCTAGAAACTCAAGGACAGATAAACACAGCAATTGTGCAGAATCTGTGTGGCATTAGAAATTTAATTCTTTTTGTTGCTTTAGACAAGGAATGAATAGAATCAAAAAGCATGCAAGGTGTTAACTGAATCTGTATAAAGAAATGAAGGCCCTTGAAATGTTATATCAAGAGAGTTATCTCTGAAGTTTATTTGCTGAAAAATTTTGCTGAAAGAGTCTTTGTTCAGAATTAAGAGTTAATCAGCAATTCAAGGGAGGTTGAAATTCAACACTAATCAAGAATTACAAGGATGCAGTAATTAAGGTGTTGTGCAGATTGAAGCAACAATTCATATCCTGTGCCAATTTGGGAAGAGGATTGAGATGAGTTGGAGCTGCCGAAACCTGTAAAGCTTTCAAGTATGTAGTGTAAATGGTTTTAAGAAATAAGATGAAGAAGTATTGGGAATTTCAGTGGCTAAACAGGGCATAGTTGATACAAAGTCAGTCCTGCAGAAATTTCAGTGCTAAATCTGAATATGAGCAGTTTTCAACTAAGGCAGTTTCTAATCAAACTTTGGAGACGCTTGGAGAGCTAAGTGATGAACGAAATTAAGTCATATAGTTCTCATAATATATGGAATTCACTGAAAAATTGGAAGCTAGTTTTTCATTCACCAATTGGGTTTCTAATCCACTAAAATCTTCCATGATTTATACATGTAAATACAATGGAGGAAAGGGGAGTAGATGAATCTCTTTGAAACTGAACTCAAATTTGTAAAAGGTTATGCCAACTTGTGACTGAGTTCTCCATCCGGAGGAATTTGAATTCAAATTTCATTGATTGAATGCTAATTGAGTTAGTTTATAGAGATTTAACCTCAAAGCTTGGACTGAGATTCGAAGTAGATCAGAATTTGAAACTTCAACAGAAATTTCAGAAAATTTCAGAATCTGTTTGGTTTTGAGATTGAGTCTAATTGATCTTTTAAATCGGTGAAATCAAGGAATTCAACTTGAACAAATGGATGAGCCTTTAAGGTGGATTATTTCCTCAAAATTTTTGGAATAATAGCAAACTCACAATGATGTAATAAGCTGAGAATTCAGAATTTTGAAATGGATTTGATGTTTTGTGCCAAATCCTTATGATGTTTTTGATTATTATTACTTGAAATTCTTGTTCAAATCAATTGAGTGCTAAAGACACTTTCATCTTAGTCCAATGCTTCATGATTCAAACTTAAACACAACAGAAAGGCTGTGGTAATTTGCAGGATTTGAAGAGTAGGGCTTAAAAGTTGTAATCTGTTTGCTTCATTCCAAAGTTTACAGCCTTTCAGCTTGAAGGTCTTCCACAGGTTTTATACCAACTTCAAATGGAAAAGGATGGGTTGATGAAGGATTAAACAGAATTTCAGTAGATATCAGTTCAATTTCCGAATTCCTGCACTTCTACTGTAGAGCTGTCACGGCAGAGGCTCAAAATGAATTTAGAATTGAGTCATTTTATGCTATTAAGTTCTAGAAATCTCATTGTACTCGAATGCTATTATGAGTTGCAATTACATAAGTGGTCTCTGAAGATCTGTTCGAGTTACACAGAAATCAGTTTCATAGAAGTTTCAGGATTTGGCAAGATGAAGAGTATATTGCTGCATTACCTCCATCACCTACTATTCTATTTCTGATTAGTAGCAAATTCCATAAGTATCATTGCTGTCTCTCTTGCTTCTGAGCAGAAAGAAGACATTTTAGATTGCCAATTAAATTGCAATTGATGTATCAATTCTGCATTGTCGCGTGCCAAGCTTTAGTGTAAAGTTTCTGCTATTCTGTAAATGGATTCGAATCTGAATGAATACCACAGAAATAGAACAGAGAATGAGAAAAAAAAACAGAATTTGCAGCTAATAAGTAAAGAAACAGGGGCTTCTAGAGTATTAAGTCATTGGAGAACAATATGGTGTTTCATTGTCCGAGACGGCCAATGCTTTAAGTGTGTCTCTAAGCTTAGAAAGAAAACAACTTGGAAGCATAGAATATGAATTTTGGAGATCAGAATTTGCTGCTGGTAGCTGAAATAATTTTGTGAATCTTTCTATTTGTGTGCAAGATCAAAACCAGAATTGTTGGAGTATAGAAAACTGAAATGGGGCAGTAAGAATAAATTCAAGTTTCATTACTGGAAAGGGAAAAGTGCATGTCAATTTCATGAAGAGATACCAGATTTGGAGGGAGATGATAGTGGTGCAAGGTTCTGATCAGTAGAAGGTTTCACTAAACTGTTTGAGAATTTCAGTACTTTGAATCTGAGTTCTGAGTTCTGAAATTCTGTTCCAGAAATTGATTAGCAGGCAACTTAAATTCTTTTGAAATCAGAAATTGGAATTCAGAAATGATTGTTCGAAGTTTAATTCCAGCTGAAAGTGCTCAGGAAATTGGAATTCAGAGATTCTGCAATTCATGATATTGTAAAGGTTGAATTTAGGAGTTCACTAACTTCCACATTAAACAAAATGTGGAACTACTTGAAATATGAATCCGAATTTGTTTCTAAAGCCATGAATCACTTGGTTGAGCTTGTAAGTTAAGTTGATATTACAAATGGCAATGCTGAATTTGGGATTTAATGCATGATAAAATCTGCAGAATGAAGCAAGACAAAGGAAATGACAAGGAAAGTATCAATGTGTGATGTGTTTTATTGTCCGAGACGGACAATAATTTAAGTGTGGGGGAGGAAGTTCTCCATGAGATGATTTGAGACAGTGAAAAGACAATATTTTTGATCTTCCAAAATGTTGAAATTTAAGTGCAAAGACAGTGAAGAAAGAAAAAAATATATTGAAAAATGGCACATCAAAAGTATCAAGAGTGGAGATAGAGTATCAAGAATCTTGGATTGCCATCAAATTGAAGGGGAGGTTAGCTTGGTCTTTTGAATTGATAAAAACAAATGGTATTCATCTCTTTTCACATCAAAATGGTCAACTCATCAAGTACATTCCTCCAATACTCTCATCTTCTCATTTTCTTCATTGAATACTTTTCTTTTGCCAATTTCATCCATTTTCATTGTTCTTTTTGCTTCCATTTCAATTCTTCATGATTAAATCCTTTTGATTCAAGTATGCTATGTTTTATAGTGGGGGAGAATTAGAAAATAAGCAAGCTTATGGTAGTGAAATGTTGTGAGTTGCATTGAGTGAGCTCCACATATATGCAATTTTGAGTGTGAGAGTTAGAATAGGTAAATCCCTTGAGAGAGTGCAACTTGCTTAAATTTTTCAATTGGATTGAAACTACCATACCAACTGATTATTGTTTGAATTGTATTCATGATTGTTTGTGATCTTTAGATGGTCTTAGTTAAATTCTTTTTACCATTTTTAGGTATTGCTAGAGAAATTTCTATGGAGATGATTTTTAGTTTTCTTTACTTGCACGGGACGTTCAAGACTAAGTGTGAGGGATTTGATAACCATGATTTTACTGCATTATTTTGATTCATATATGCATGGTTTGATGTTGATTTCATAGTTTAAATCATGGTTACATCACATTTTGTGCATAGTGTGTATTTTTGGACTTAATTGCAAATTATATTATTTTTGGTGTTATTTGATGCTAATATTTGATTCTTTTTTTGTAGGCATCAAAGGATCTTGGATTTGGATCTATTTGGACCGAAATTGGGCTCAAATCGGAGTTCAAACGAGAAGATCTAGCCATTGAGCATTATGGGCCGTTTATCAAGAATAGGACAGATCTGGACCATCCGTTGAAGATCTGGACGATCAAACTTAATGGGGAGCAGATCTGAGCCATTGATGAAGATCCAGAAGTTTTGATGCAGATCTGAGTTCATCTAGCTATTGATCCAGCCCGACTTAATCTGGACCGTTCAATGAAGACTGGGCCGATCTGGGCCATCCAGTGATGATCTGATCGATTCGACCTACGGGAGGGTAGATCCAGACCCTAGATCAACATCAGTACCTTCGGATCAGATTTTGGATGACTTTTCACCATTGATTTAGCCCGGAATCATCTCAACCGTCCATTCCAGATCCAGATCTGATTTAAATGAGAAGCTACAATACCCAGCTTCGTCGTCGATCCCCTTCATGCAGGTCAGTTCCGGCGCGCGTCTTCCAGCGGATTTCGACCACCTTTCCTTCTCCTTTCAACCTCTCGAACTTCAATCTCGGTGGAGGGCTTCTCGGCAGCGTCATCCCGATTCTCTGGAGCTGTCTTTGGGTGTTTCCTCCGGCGGAATTCAGCTCCCGGAAGTTCTCTGTTTTCTCCAAATTTGGAGGTGGTCTTCCAAATCTGCGCTCCGATTCCATTCAGTGACGCTTGGAGGTGGTCCGCCGGCGTTATTGAGCTTCATCCGATGTCATCCGCAGTCCGCTACATCATATCAGATTCAGAGAGCTCCGGTAGCAGATTTCCAGCATTTTCGGCCGTTCTTGTGGTTTTGGCTTGTTCTAGCTCGTCGGGGGTGGTCCGTTGGCGTTCTTGAGCAATCCTGGAACTGATACGCTGTAGAGAGTCTCCACTGAGGTCCAGAGTTGGGTGGTCTCAACTTTGGCACTCTTGTGTGACGGCTTGAGTGTGAAGTTTGGTGAGATTGGTTGTGATTTGGATTGGTTAGGATTTATTTCGTTTTATTAGTGCTTTTACAGCTTAGAACAGATTCCTTTTATGTTTGTTAAGTTCTTATCATTGCAATTTAGCATTTCTTTGTTTTGTTGAAGTTTAATTCATGTTTGGTAGTTGTAATTTCATTGATACAATTTAGTTTAATTCTTGTTTGATGCTTAGTTAATTGTTTAGTGTTTAAGTTCTAAGTTAGGGTTTAAATTCTGCTTAGATTAGATTTTATTTCTGTCTCGTTATTTTATATTTAGTTTAAGTGTGTTGATGGATTTATCACATCGTAGTGTGAGAATGCGTAATGATTTGTTCATTGGCACATAGTTAGGTTTCACTCTTGCATTAGATTAGTTTCTTATTTGCTGTGCTTTTCATTTATTAGATTTAGATTCAAGCTTAAACACCCCCCAATTCCATTTTTATATCGAAAACCCCAAAAATAGGAATAAAAGACAATCCTAGATTACATCATACCGTTGATTCCTCGAGAGCGATCCTGGGCTCGTTACTACAACGTTATTGCAAAATTAAGGGGTTCAGTGAAATATTAAATTATTAATTTGATAAGCCTATTTGTGACATTTAATATAGATTTTAGGCATTATCACTGTGTTGACCGCTAATGGCCTGTTGGCGGCTATGCCGACTGCCAGCTGCCTGCTAGCGACTGTGTCGGCCAGCAACTGCCTGCTAGTCGCTGCATCGGACACTGATGAGCCGATTGTACCACAGACGCTACTGTGTTGGACGTTGCTGTGCCGGACATTGCTGTGTCAAACGCTAGCCCTAGTTGTATCGGCTACCGCCAACAACTTGCTGATGGCTATGCCGAATGCTGCTGTGTTGGCATGTGTCAGTTGGTAGCAGCAGTTCATGCTTTCTACTTGTTATTTTTTTTGATAAATTTTGTGCTAAATTATTTTTATTTTGTAAATAGATAGCATTTGCTGTTCTTCTCTGATTGACCTACGCATCTTCAGGTATAATTTAGTAAATTATATTTTATATTATTTAGCATGGTTTAATTTAGATATATGTTATGTTCGTATATTAATCTGCATAATATAGTTCTTTTGTTTGTTTTTGTGTGTGTACGTTAATGTAAGCTAATTTTTAATTCTCAATTTATTAATTTTAGGTGAAAATATCTATGAACAAAGCTTGGATGTACAATCGATTAGAAAATAGATTTATTAGAAATGATTTTATTGCTGAAGTTAAAGAGTTTATGAACTTTGCTAAAAGTCATCCAGAATGTGTGAATGGTGCTGAGTTACATGTCCGTGTAATCTTAAGAAATGTAGGAATAGAGCCTTCCGTGATGAGGATACTGTGAAAGTACACATGTAGAAATAGTTTTGTACCAAATTACTATAATTGGTATTATCACGGAGAGCCTTATTTGTATGAATCAATTGGGCCTTCTGGTGGGTCGTCATCTGTCATAACTTTTACTACTCCTGAATTATCAATTAATGATATTGCAATGCAATCAATAGTTCACGATGTGATGAATGCTGTAGTTGATTATTCCAATATAGATGAAACACCAACACTTGAATATCAAGAACTATATGAAATGTTAAAGGCTAGTGAAAGAGAAGTGTGGGAAAGCATTCCCTCTGGTCATTCTCAGTTATCAGTTACTGTAAGGTTATTGAATATAAAAGAAAAACATCAATTTTTAGAAAGATGTTATGATGACATATGTCAATTGATGTCAGAATTGCTTCCTGCTGATAACATAATGACTGATAGTTTTTATAATACAAAGAAATTGGTCAGAGGTTTAGGTTTACCTGTAGAGAAGATTGATTGTTGTATAAACAACTGCATGATATTTTAAAATGAAGATAATGATCTGTATGAATGCAAAATCTATACTCACCCTCGTTATAAGCATGGTACTCGCATACCAGGGCAGAAGAAGAAAAAAATTACTTAGAAAGTGATGTATTATTTTTTGTTAATCAATAGACTTCAACGTTTGTATGCATCTGTTACTACAGTTTGCCACATGATGTGGCATCATGAGCATGAGCACGACGGTGTTAGGATGTATACTAAAAGCCTAGCTTTTGGTATAAATATTTATCTAGAAATAAAAATCACATTGGTCAAATGTCTACATTTATGATAAATGCAGTTATTCAATTAATTTATATTTTAGATAACATGGTGTGTGGTGTCACACACAGAGGATCATGTTATCAGTACCTTATAAATTATAAACAGTAGCTCACGGCCAAGATGGAAAGGAACAAACCATAGGAAGGTCGTAGTGTAATTAGGTATTAGTTTATCTTAACTATATAATTACACTAGTACACTTAGAGTGTATTGAGTAGGACCATTTGAGGTCATTTATTTTATATTGACTTTATAAAGGAACAAAGATCTCAGTTATTATGGAAGTGTGTGCTCTTAATCCTAATATAATAACAATCACATATATTTGATATTTATTTCTTTAATTTATCAATGGGTGAGATTTAGTTCGATAAATCAATAAGTCCGATAAGTTGAGAAATGATATCACTTATAGTGTGTGTTGTTGATTATAGAAGGAAACTGTGTCCTAGTAATCTAGGTTGAGAATGTCCCCAAGAGGAGCTCATAAGGATTGTCATGTTAAACCCTGCAGGTGGACTTAGTCCGACATGACGATGAAGTTGAGTGGTACTACTCTTGGAGCTAGATATTAATTAAGTGAGTTGTCAGTAACTTACTTAATTAGTGGACATTTGTTATCTTAAACACAGGGAGACTAACACACTCATAATAAGAAGGAGCCCAAAATATAATTTGGGATTGGTGCGGTAGTTCAATAATAGTTCTTTAGTGGAATGAATTATTATTGATAAAATTAAGTTGTGTGTTCGGGGCGAACACGGGATGCTTAATTTCATCGGGAGACCAAAACCAATTCCTCCTCTCGGTCCCTATCGTAGCCTCTTGTATATAGAGATTTATATCCACCACATACCCACCTTCTTACCCATCCAATGGGGTCGGCCAAGCTAGCTTGAAACCCAAGCTAGGGCCGGCCAAGACCAAATGGTTGAGCCAAGTTGGTGGTCGGCCAAAGCTTGGGTCCCAAGCTTAGGTGGCCGGCCACTAGAATATTAAAAGAGTTTTTTATTAAAATTATTTCTTATGTGGATATCATGATTTAAAATAGAGTTTTAAAATTAAAATTTCCTTTTATAGCATTCTACAAAAGATTAAGAGAAGAGATTAATCTCTTTCCTTATTTGTAGATTAAAATGATAGTTTTAATTTTTAGTAAAAACTTTCCTTATTTGTAAATCATCCACATGTTTAAAAGAGAGTTTAAAAATTTGAAATCTTTCCATATTTGTTGATTAAAAGGTGGATTTTAAATTTTAAGAAAACTTTCCTTTTTAAACATGTTCATGATTTAAAAGAGAGTTTAAAAATTAAATATTCTCTTTTATAAGTTTCAACAAAAGATTAAGAAAAGATTTGATATCTTTCCTTATTTGTAGATTGAAAGATATTTTAATTTTTAGAGATAACTTTCTTTTTATCCACATGTTTAAAAGAAAGATTTTAATTTATAAAATTTCCTTTTTATTAACCACCATGAAGGGAAAAATTATTTGAGAAATTTTTATAAATTTCCAGAAGCAAATTAGGAAGTTTTAATTCTTGTGTGAATTAAAATTTCCTTGATTAAGGGATTAAAGGTGGTCGGCCATTATCATGATGAAAAGAAAATTATTTTTAATTAAATAAATTTTCCTTTTCAATGGAAAAAGAATTAAGGAAGTTTTTATTAAATTTTCCTTATTTGCCAAGACCAAGGATTATAAAAGAGGGGGTAGAGGAGGCTTCATGGTGAACAACTCTATTATTTTTCTCCCTCTTTTCTTCCTTGGTGTGGCCGGCCCTTCCCTTTCTCTTCTCTCCATCTTTGTGGCCGAAACCTTCTTTTCTCTTGGAGATCAAGTGGTGGCCGGATCTTAGCTTGGAGAAGAAGGAGAGAAAGCTTGCATCCCTTAGAGCTTGGTTGGTGGAAAAGCATCTTCTTCCTTTGAAAGTCTTGCTTGGCCGAAACTTGAAGGAAAGAAGAAGAAGGTGGCTTGGTGGTTCTCGTCTCGGAAGATCGTTGCCCACACAACATCCGAGATTAGAAGAGGAATACGGTAGAAGATCAAGAGGTTTTTCTAAAAGGTATAACTAGTATTTTTCCTTTCCGCATCATACTAGTTATTTTTGGAAATAATACCAAATACAAGAGGCATGCGATTCTAGTATTTCGAATTTATTTTCGATGTTGTGTTCTTTATTTTTTTTTCTTTTCCTTGTGATTTGATTGTTCCTTTCGGTTAACCTAAAGTTATTTTAGGAAATTAAATATTAGCTTTCCTTAAAAGGCTTTGTCTAGTCGGTAGTAGTTGCTCCCATATCCAAGAAGGCCATGTGCCTCACCACGTCAGTACTGGGAACCAATTATCAAAATTAATATTTAATGGAATTAATAACTTAGGTGATTTGGATCGAACATGTTAAGTTCCGCAGGAGATCCAAGTCAAAACCTAAAAGAACAAATAGATTAAACTTTGGATCAAACGTGTTAAGTTCCGCAGGCGATCCAAGTTTAATTTAAAAGAACACATGGTAGCTAGGAAAAGGTTCAGACCTTTGTACAAAATTTTTGTACAGTGGAACCATTAGGTTTTCCGAGTAGCAACCACAGACGGAGGTATAATGTGGCATCCTTGTGATTCCCCTGCATGGAAACATAGATCTTGATGCTTTATTTCCCTCTTTTGCAATAGAATCATGTAATGTGAGATTGGGACTTTCCACAGATGGATTTCAGCCATTTGGTCAGTCAGGGCAACATTATTCATCTTGGTTAGTTATATTAACATCGTATAATTTACCGCCATAGATGTATATGAAAGATGAATTTATGTTCCTTATAGTATTTATTCCTGGTCCAACAAATCCCAAAGAGAAGATAGATATTTTCTTGCAACCTTTGATTGCCGAGTTGAATGAATTATGGAACGTAGGTTCAGTGACTTATGATGTTGCAAGTAAAACTAATTTTAAATTGCATGCTGCATTATTATGGGCAATCAGTGATTTTCTAACATTCTCAATGTTGTCGGGTGTTAGGATGTACACTAAAAGTCTAGCTTTTTGTATGAACATTTATTGAATAAACATTTATTTTGTAATAAGAATCACATTGGTCAAATGTCTGTATTTAGTTAAATGAAGTTGTCCATTTAATTTATATTGTAGATAACATGGTGTGTGGTGTCACACAGAAGATTATGTTATCAGTTCCTTATAAATTATAAATAGTAGCTCACAACTAAGATGGATTGGGCCAAACCATTGGAATGGTTGTAGTGTAATTTGGTACTAGTTTATCTTGACTATAAAATTACATTAGTACACTATGTGTGTATTGAGTAGGACCATTTGAGGTTGTTTCTTTTTATACTGACTACATAAAAGAGCATACCATCTGTTATCATGGATGTGCATACTCTTAATCCCGATATAATAATAAGCACAAATACTTAGTATTTATTTCTTTAATTTATCAATGGGTGAGATTTATTTCGTTAAGTCAATAGGCCCGATAAGTTGGGAAATAATATTATCTATATGGTGTGTTATTGATTATAAAAGGAAACTGTGTCCTAGTAATTTAGGTTGATGATGTCCCCTTGAGGAGCTCATAAGGACTGTCATGTAAACCCTGCAGGTGGACTTAGTTCGACATGACTATAAGTTGAGTGGTACTACTCTTGGAGCTAGATATTAGTTAAGTGAGTTGTCAGTACCTCATTTAATTAGTGGACATTCGATATCTTAAACACAGGGAGATTAACGCACTCATAATAAGAAGGAGCTCATAATGTAATTTGGGATTGGTGCAGTAGTTCAATAATAACTCTTTAGTGGTATGAGTTATTATTGATGAACTTGAGTTGGGTGTTCGGGGCGAACACAGGAAGCTCAAGCTCATCGGGAGACCAAAACCAATTTCTCCTCTCGGTCTCTATTGTAGCCTCTATAAAAGCCTTCGTATCCACCTAAGCTCACTTCTTACCCAAGTAATGGGTCGACCAAGCCTTGCTTGCAAGGGGTCAGCCAAGCATTAGCTTGGAGCCCAAGAGGTGGCCGGCCAAGCCATGCTTGGTGTCCAAGCATGGAGCCGGCCACACCATTAGAACTAAAGGGAGATTTTATGTTTTGTTAAAATCTTTCCTTTTGTAGCCATTCATGAAGGGATTTAAAAGAGAAATTTTAATTTTAAAATTTCCTTTTATAGCCATCCTCATTATTTTAAAAGAGAGTTTTAAAATTTTAAAATCTTTCCTTTTATAGCTATCTACAAAAGATTAAAGAGAGATTTTAATTTTGTTAAAATCTTTCCTTATTTGTAGTTATCTATAATGTTTAAAAGAGAGATTTTAGTTTTTGATAAAACTTTCCTTTTTTGTAACCATGATTTAAAAAGAGAAGTTTTAATTAATCTTTCTTTTTTGTAGTTGTCTACATGTTTTAAAAGAGAGAGATTAATTTTAAAATTTTCCTTTATTGCAATGTACAATAGGAAATTTAGAAAAGAGAGATTTTAATTGTTGTTAAAATTTCTTTTTTAATGGGAGGCCACAAATAAGGAAGTTTTAATTATGTTTAAAACTTTCTTTTTTTACCATGACCAAGGATTATAAAAGAGAAGGATAGGGTGTCTCACAAAAAAAAAACCTATGTTCCCTCTCTTCCTAATCCCTTGGTGGTCGTCCCTTCCCTCATCTCCTTCCTTAAGGATTGGCTACAATACTCATCTTCCTTCTACAACCGGCGGCACAAAAGGATTCCATCCAAGCTAGGGTCGACGGGTTTGCTTCCATAACCTAGGGTCGCCAGCCTTGCTTGGAGCTCATCTAAGATCCCATTGTGGGCGGAGGTATAGAGGAAAGGAAGAAGAAGGTGGCCGGTTACTTGGAAGAGAAGAAGAAGAGAAGAAAATTTCCTATTTTGGCATCCCTTGGTGACTCGATTTTCTTGGAGGCGAAGAAGTGGTTCGGGTGGAGTTGTTTTGGTAGATCGTCGCTCACATGATGTCCAAAAGGAGGAGAGGAATACAACAGAAGATCAAGAGGTCTTTGTTTACAAAGAAAGGTATAACTAATTAATTGTTTCCGCTTTAAATTAATTAGTTTGTGTTCTTTGTATGGATCCTGAAATACCAATACAAGAGGCTATCGTTTTTAGGTTTTCGATTTCGTGTTTTGATTTTGTGTTTCGATCTTGTGCTTCTATTGAGGTCTCTTTAGTTAAACCTAGGGTTACTGTAAGAAGTTAAATATCCATTTTCTTTTAAAGACTTTGTCTAGGAAGTGGTGGATGATCCCATACCCAAGAAGGTCAAGTGTCTCGCCATGATTAACCTGGAAGCCAATCTTTGAAATAGATATTTAATTAACTTTTGTAATATGGTTTAACTTCTGAAGAACATATGGGTTGAACTTGGAGTAAAAATGTTAAGTATCGTTTCTGATCCAAGTTTAACTTCTGAAGAGCAATTTGGATTAATAATGTTAAACATCATTTGCAATCTAAGTTTAACTTAAGTAGAGCACATGGGTAGCTAGGTAAAGTTCTATGCTTGTACAAATTTTTGTACAGGGAAAACAGAATGGTGTTTCGAGTAGCAACCAATAGTCGGAATGGAGCACGGCTGGTAAATTAGCATGTCCACACTGCATGACAAAGTCTAATGCATTTTCATTACCTCACCGTAAATTTTTACCACTTGATCACTCTTTTAGGCGAAATAAGAAAAAAATTTTAAAAAATATTGTAGTTAGAAAACCTCCTCCAGTCCATGTTTCAGGTGAAGAAATCATTGAGCAAATAGACAGTTATGGATTTTTACCAGTATCTCAACCTAGTTCTGATAAGTTAAATAAATACATTATTACGATGTGCAAGTGTGGTTGGAAGAAAAGGAGTATTTTTTTTTTGGGGGAGTTATCATATTGGAAGTATCTACTTATTCGACATAATTTAGATGTCATGCATATTGAGAAAAATTTCTTCGATAATATTTTTAACACTGTGATGAACGTGCCTGGAAGAACTAAAGACACTGCAAATCATGTGAAGAATTAAAGGAACTAGTTAATAGACCAGAGTTGCATCAGGATAAAATAACCAATAGATTTACAAAAGCTTGTTATATATTAGACAAAGATGGTAAGCAAGTTTTATGTAATTGGCTGAAAGAAATCAAATTTCTAGATGGATATGCCTCAAATATGGTTAGATGCGTGAATATGAATAGATTAAAGATGTTTGGAATGAAAAGTCATGACTATCATGTATTCATGCAAAGACTTATTTCAGTAGCTTTCCATGACTTACTTCCTCAAAATGTTTGGCAAACACTCACTAAATTGAGTCTATTTTTTAGAGATTTGACAACAAGGTATATTATGATGGATGATATGTGTCGGCTAGAAACAAATATTCCTCTTATATTATGTAAGATGAAGCGCATATTTCCACCTATTTTTTTGATTCACAGGAGCATCTACCAGTGCATTTACCATGGGAGGCACAAATAGTAGGTCCTGTGCAGTACAGATGGATGTATCCATTCGAAAGGTTTTTGATAAATTTAAAAAACAATGTTCGTAACAAAGTAAGAGTTGAGGGGTTAATATATAATGCTTATCTGGTTGGAGAAGCATTTTCTTTCTGCTCCTATTATTTTGCTGATAGTGTGCAAACAAGACATCGCAAATATCCTAGAAATTATGATGATGCTCGTCAGCCGATAGACCCATCGATGCTTTCTATTTTCAGATTTCATGGTAAGTCAATGGGTGCATCATTTTCTAGATGGTTAACCGAAGATGAATATATCATGCTGCACGAACATACATACTCTTAAACTATGAAGAGGTCAAACCATACATAAAGTAAGTTAACTTCTCTAATTAAAAATTTATTCATTCTTAAATATCTTTCTTGATATTCCAATATTTATATAATTACCTTCTTTCCCAGCTTGTACGAACAATAACTATATCTATAAAATCCATCAATTAGTGCAAGTGAGGTAGCTGCAAAGTTAGAGGCCGAATTTGTATTATGGTTTCAAATATATGTAAGAGAATTTGTGAAATTTTTTAGTTCATGCCTATTAAGAAGTATCCTAATTTATACGTTAACTATTTTTATAGATGAAAGACCGTAGAATATCAAATGAGCAAGATGTTAGGATAATGAATATTGCATCAGGATCCCTTCGTAAAATAAAGGTGTACTCTGGTTACTATGTTAATGGCCTTAAATTTCACGTGGCACAATGAGATTCATGGAGATTAACTTATAATTCTGGTGTTTGCGCCAAAGAATCTATGGACAACAATAACACTGAGTTTGATTACTTTGGTAGACTTGAAGAAATCATAGAAATTGAATATCCTGCATTACCAATAAAGAAGTGTGTTGTTCAAATGTTCATGGTATGATCCGACCCCAAGAATAGGTACTAGAATACATCCAAATTATAATTTAGTTGAGGTTAATGCAAATAAAAGATTCAACGATTTTGAGCCTTCTATTTTCGGGATACAAACGAGTCAAGTTTTCTATATTGAATACCCTACGAAGAGAAGAATATCTAGTGAATGGTTGTCTGTTTGTCGAATCAAGCCTCGCTCGACCATAAAGATGTTGAACACAGTCACTTCTCAAACCCATGATGCATTTCAGAATGATGAAGTGGAGAGACATTTTTTACAACTCCAATCTACTTCTCAATTACTTGTAGATGTTAATATCACTTATGAAGAGATAGATGATGAAGAGATGTCCAACAGTGAGGATGAAGTTGAACTAAGCTCGTCTAGCGATGAGTGCATAGAAATTGTTAATGTTGATTAGTCATATGTTAATGATGATTAAGTATTAATATTATTATTCATCAAGTAAGTTATGCTTCCATATTGTTTTGTATTTATATTATCATATTTTAAATCTTATTATGATGTGTTGCAATGTTATTTTGTAGATATTATTATGCCAGAGTAGCAGCCTATAGCACCCCGTGGCTACAAGGTCCTTAGAGTTGTCGGAGACTTGTAAGTATTTTTTCTTATTAATAATTCAAGTTCATATATAATATATTTCTCAAACTTAATATTATTTCATGCAGGTTCACTCCTGATGACCACCGAGTTGCCACATATATCACTAGAAAATTTAAGAAACGAGTTGCGCGTCTGGTACTACATGGAGGCATGTAGACCAGGAGATGAAGCTATTTTATTATAATGAATTTATGGTAAGTAAATTTAATATATTTGATATTCTATAATATAGTTTTAATTTAAACTAAATGTTTAACTTATAATTATAGAAAATATATACATGGGAGGGGCGGGAAAGAAGAGTAATTTAAAGCTACATAGAATACTTACTGTGTGAAACTAAACAAAGATCATATGTATTATATAAGAAAGAAGGGAACTAGGCCTTCGTATATTTCTGAGACGATATGGACTGCATGGACGGTCACCTGGGCTATAGAAAGGTGGCAAGAAAATGCTGAAAAGGCAAAAGCAAATACAAATATAGAGTCAGGTGGCCCGAGCACAGGAACCGCTCGGCATACGTCAGGATCCAGATCCATTGTTGAGCATACCATGGATCTGGTGAGTATAATTTATCTAAACTTTGTATTTATTACCAAACTTTTATAATTTTATCCAAAATTATTTTGAATGTATGCATGTGAGTTTGCCGACAACCCACATGTATGGAGGCCTTTCTCAAGACCCACAAGAAAAAGGATGAGACCTTGTTGATTCTCGATCTCAGACTCTACATGTAAGATTATTAACTTTATTAGATTTATTCATTTCTATCGTGGTTAGTATTTAGTAATACTGATTAAATTTGATATTATATTTTTTATATAGCAACAAATGATAGAAAGGGTGGCTCAGACATCTCAGACATCAACAGAGGGGGGAGAGTCACAGACTCTATCCACTGACGCTCTAAATGAGATTTATTATGATATTATCGGTGGATGGACAAGAAACTCTACCCTCTACGGCCTTGTCTCTCAAGCCAAAGTTGTATTTAATTGCCTGAGGAATCCGGCGGGTCGTACTAGTTCCTCTTCTTCTAGTGGGATATAATTTTTAAGACGTGAAAATCAAGAACTGCACACTCAATTAAAATCAATGGATCAGAGGATGACCGATATGGGTCAGTGGACACTACAAGAAAATCCTCATTCAACAACACTCAAACGACAACGGTTTTATACCAAATCATTTTTTTTCCTTTTAACAACGATTTTAACAAAAACTGTTGTCTTTTAGCATTTTTTTGCCTACGACAACAGTTTTTAAAAACCATTGTTTATTTATGCTTTTTTTGGGCTACGACAACGATTTTTAAACGCTACGACAATAGTTTTTGAAAACTGTTATCTATGTGCGTTTTTTTGGGATTACGACAACAGTGTTTGAAAACCATTGTCTATTAAGTGTTGTTGAATACCATTGTTTTTTTTTTCTTTCGCCGCTTTTTCCCCTTCGCAATTTTTTGCCGCTGCGTTTTGACTTTCCCTCTCCCTGAAATTTTTTGCCGCCGCATTCCACCCCTTTACCTTCTCAATCCCTAAAACCTCTCACTTGCTCTCTCGTTTTCTACGGTGATGGTGAGTGCGCGGCTGTGGGATTGGAGTAGAATGGAAGGATAGAAGAAGGCTTAGAGGTTTTCAATGCTCGACGATCTCTGTCGAGGCATCTTAAACCTCATCGCGTACCTCTGATCTACAACCATGGATCGTACCAACGGCGACCTCGACGACCTTGAAAGACTGTCGCATCCTCCAATCATCCCTAGCCCGACGTCTCCCATAGAGAAGGAAACTCCTTTCTAGTATATCGATTCCTCCTTCGTTATTGTCCGATCACTTTTCTCATGAGATATTTTTCGGTTAAATCGTATATGGGTATGCTGTAAGAGTGTATACTAAAAGTCTAGCTTTTGTAAACATTTATTTTGAAATAAAGAATCACATTGGTAAAAAATGTCTACATTTATATGCTAAGTGTAGTTGTTCAGTTAATTTATATTGTAGATAACATGGTGTGTGGTGTCACACACAGAAGATCATGTTATCGGTGTTGGTTGCTACTCGGAAAGCCTATAGGTTCCACTGTACAAAAATTTTGTACAAAGATCTGAACCTTTTCCTAGCTACCATGTGTTCTTTTAAATTAAATTTTGGATCTCCTGCGGAACTTAACACGTTTGATCCAAAACTTAATCTATTTGTTCTTTTAGGTTTTGACTTGGATCTCCTGCGGAACTTAACACGTTCGACCCAAGTCTCCTTAAGTTATTAATTCCATTAAATATTAATTTCCATAAAAGGTTCCCAGTACTGACGTGGCGAGGCACATGGCCTTCTTGGATATGGGAGCAACCACCACCGACTAGACAAAACCTTTAATAGAAAGCTAATATTTAATTTCCTAAAATAACTTTAGGTTAACCAAAGAGAACAATCAAATCACAAGGAAAAGAAAGAAACAAAAGAACACAACTTCGAAAAAATATATTCGAAATACTAGAACGTAAGCCTCTTGTATTTGGTATTATTTCCATAAATAACTAGCATGATGCGGAAATAGAAATTACTAGTTATACCTTGTAGAAAAAACATCTTGATCTTCTACCGTATTCCTCTTCTAACCTCGGACGTTGTGTGGGCAACGATCTTCCAAGATGAGAAACCACCAACCACCTTCTTCTCCTCCAAGCAAGGTTCGGCCACAAAGAAAAGCTTCACCAAGGAGAAAACCAAAATACTAACCAAGCTCCAAGAGATGCTAGCTTTCTCCTTCTTCTTCTTCTTCTCCGAGTAGTATCCGGCCACCACAAGAACTCCAAGGGAGAGGGAGAGGTTCGGCCACCACAAGAGGAAGAGAAGGAGATGATGGCCGGCCACACCAAGGAACAAAAGAGGGAGAGGAATAATAGATGTTGTGTCTTGTGAAGGCACCCTCACCCCTTCTTTTATATTCCTTGGCCTAGGTAAATTAGGAAATTTAATTACAATAAATTTTCCTTAATTTCCTTGACATGATTTAATTGAGAAAAATAAAATAATATTTCCCTAATTAAACAATGATGGCCGGCCAAAACAATAGGAAGCAAATTGGACAAGTTTCAATCAACAATTAAAACTTTCCTTATTTGTTTCCGGAAATTTTAAAAAATAAAATTTCTCTTTAAAATCTCTTCATGGTTAATAAAAGGAAATATCTATAATTTTAATTTTATTAACATGTGAATAATTTTAGAGAGAAAATAAAACATCTCTCCAATCTACAAATAAGGAAAGAGATCTAATCTCTTTATTTAATATTTTGTAAATCTTTTACAAGAGAGATATTTTAATTTTAATTCTCTTTTAAATTAAATCTTCCACATAATAATAAACATTAAAATTAAATTTTCTTTTTAATTAATTATGGCCGGCCCTACTAGCTTGGGTTCAAGCTAGGGCCGGCCACCTTAAACCCAAGCTTAGGCCGGCCCTAGCTTGGTTCCCAAGCTAGCTTGGCCGGCCCCCTTAGGTGGGTATAGAAGGTGGGTATATGTGGGTATAGTACTCTATAAATAAGAGGCTACGATAGGGACCGAGAGGAGGAATTGGTTTTGGTCTCCCGATAAAATTAAGCATCCCGTGTTCGAACACACAACTTAATTTTATCAATGATAATTCATTCCACTAGAGAACTATCATTGAACTACCGCACCAATCCCAAATTACATTTTTGGGCTCCTTCTTATTATGAGTGTGTTAGTCTCCCTGTGTTTAAGATATCGAATGTCCACTAATTAAGTGAGTTACTGACAACTCATTTAATTAATATCTAAGTCCAAGAGTAGTACCACTCAACCTTATTATCATGTCGGACTAAGTCCACCTGCAGGGTTTAACATGACAATCTTTATGAGCTCCTCTTGAGGACATTATCAACCTAGTATCACTAGGACGCAGTTTCCTTCTATAATCAACAACACACACTATGAGTGATACCATTTCCCAATTTATCGGGTTTATTGATTCATCGAACTAAATCTCACCCATTGATAAATTAAAGAAATAAATATCAAACATATGTGCTTGTTATATATTAGGATTAAGAGCACACACTTCCATAATCACTGAGGTCTTTGTTCCTTTATAAAGTCAGTATAAAAGGAACGACCTCAAATGGTCCTACTCAATACACTCTGAGTGTACTAGTGTAATTATATAGTCAAGATAAACTAATACCTAATTACACTACGACCTTCTAATGGTTTGTTCCTTTCCATTCTGGTCGTGAGCTACTATTTATAATTTATAAGGTACTGATAACATCATCTTCTGTATGTGACACCACATACTATGTTATCTACAATATAAATTAAATGAACAACTACAAACAAATGTAGATAATTAGACCAAATGTGATTCTTTATTCATAATAAATGTTTACAAAGCTTAGGCTTTCAGTATACACTCCAACAATCTCCCACTTATACTAATGACTAAGCTGCCATATCTTCTACCATACATCTGATTCCCATTCCCTCCACATGCCGATCGAAAGCTTTCGCCGGAAGGGCCTTAGTGAAAGGATCTGCCAGGTTATCCACTGATGCAATCTTGGCGATGACAACTTCTCCTCGCTTCACGATATCTCGTATCAGGTGGTACTTGCGCTCTATATGTTTACTCGCCTTATGAGCTCGTGGTTCCTTCGAGTTTGCAACTGCACCGCTATTATCACAATAAATTGTGATGATCTTGGGCAAACCAGGAATCACATCTAAGTCCATTAGAAAGTTCCTGAGCCATACTGCTTCTTTAGCTGCCTCAGAGGCTGCTACATACTCAGCTTCCATGGTTGAGTCCGAAACGCATTTCTGCTTAACACTCCTCCATGAAATGGCTCCAACTCCTAAAGTAAATACATAGCCTGATGTAGACTTACTATTGTCCCTATCTGATTGAAAATCTGAATCCGTGTAACCCACAGGGAGAAAATCATCTGCTTGGTAAACTAGCATATAATCCCTAGTCCTTCTCAGGTACTTTAATATATGCTTTACCGCAGTCCAATGTCCTTGTCCAGGGTTACTCTGATATCTGCTGACCATGCCTACGGCAAAACAGATATCAGGTCTCGTACATAGCATTGCATACATTAGGCTTCCTACAGCCGAAGCATAAGGAACTGCTTTCATGTCCTCTATCTCTTTTGATGTCTTTGGAGACATCTCTTTAGATAGAGCTACTCCATGTCTAAAAGGTAAGAAACCTTTCTTGGAGTCTTGCATGCTAAAACGAGCAAGGATTGTATCTATATATGAAGCTTGGGATAAACACAACATTCTTTTCTTGCGATCCCTTATAACTTTAATCCCAAGAATGTGTGCACATTCTCCTAAGTCCTTCATATCAAATTGTTTGGACAATCATACCCTTACGTCTGATAATACCTTGACATTGTTGCCAATTAACAAAATATCATCTACGTATAGTACAAGAAATACCACCACGTTTCCGTTACACTTCTTATATACACAAGACTCATCCGGACTTTGAATAAATCCATATGACTGGATTACTTCATTAAACCGGATGTTCCAAGACCTTGAAGCTTGCTTCAGTCCATAAATGGATCGATTGAGCTTGCATACTAGATGCTCTTTGCGTTTTTCAACAAATCCTTCTGGTTGCTTCATATGGATGTTCTCTTCAAGACTTCCATTAAGGAAAGCTGTCTTGACATCCATTTGCCAAATCTCATAATCCATATGCCAAATCTCATAATCCATATGAGCAGCAATGGATAAGAGTATCCGGATAGACTTAAGCATGGCTACCGGTGAAAAGGTTTCCTCATAATCGATTCCCTCTTTCTGAGTGTACCCTTTCGCAACAAGCCTAGCTTTGAAGGTTTCTACCTTCCCGTCTGTCCCTCTTTTCCTTTTGTAGATCCACTTGCATCCAACGGCTTTTACACCATCAGGTGGTTCTACAAGCTCCCAGACCTTATTAGAGTACATGGACTCTATTTCAGAATTCATTGCCTTTTGCCAAGATGCTGCATCTATATCTTGGAGTGCTTCATCATATGTCCGGTTACCCGGGATCAAGTCCGAAGACTCTCCCAAAAACATGAATCTTTCAGGCTGCCTCACAACCCTCCCACTACGACGAGGCACTGTCTGTGGTTGTGTATCATGCGTGACACGTGTTACAGTATCTTGTGGTACTTCATCTTGTACTGTTGGTACTAAAGTTGACGTGCCCTCTCTTAGTTCTTCTAAAACAACTTTACTACTAGGCTTGTGATCCATTATATAGTCTTCTTCTAAAAACTGGGCATTGGTGCTAACAATGACCTTCTGGTCTTTAGGACTATAAAATAAACCACCTTTCGTTCCTTTGGGATATCCTACAAACACACGAACTTCTGTACGGGATTCTAACTTATCAGCATCTGGTTTCAGCACATGTGCTGGACTACCCCAAATCCGAATATGTCTTAGACTGGGTTTTCGCCCATTCCACAATTCTATGGGAGTAGAAGAAACTGATTTAGAAGGTACTAAGTTCAGGACATACACTGTTGTTTCCAGAGCATATCCCCAAAACGAATTTGGTAATTCTGAATAACTCATCATCGATCTAACCATCTCCATAAGAGTCCTATTCCTTCGTTCTGCTACACCATTCTGTTGGGGCGTTCCAGGTGCAGACAATTGGGATTGAATCCCAGCCTCTGATAAGTAATTCCTAAACTCTCCTAAGAGGTATTCGCCACCACGATCTGACCGTAGTGTCTTGATACTTTTACCTAGTCGTTTCTCCACATCAGCCTTGTACTCTTTGAACTTATCAAATCACTCAGAGTTGCGGTGCATTAGGTAAATGTATCCATATCTTGAATAATCGTCTATGAAAGAGACAAAATATTCAAAACCTCCTCTTGCCTGGACAGACATAGGACCACACAAATCAGAGTGAACCAACTCTAACACTTCTTTGGCTCTATACCCCTTGGCCTTGAACGGCCTCTTGGTCATTTTACCTTCTAAGCAAGATTCACAAGTTGGAAAATTTTCCAACTCTAATGAACTTAAAAGTCCATCGGCTATAAGCCTCTGAATCCTACTTAAGTTAATATGACCAAGCCTTAGATGCCAAAGATATGCTTGGTTCATTTCTGAAGGTTCTTTTCTCTTATTAGAATTAGAAGATGAGTTATAAATTTCCATGTTTTGCTTTGTGGAAGAAATTGGATTTAAAATATACAAATTGCCAACTAATGCACCAGAACAGATAATCACTTTATTTCTTTTAATAACTACATCGTTACTGAAAGAAACTGAATATCCATCTAAAAACAGTTTAGAAACTGAAATTAAATTCTTTCTAAAACTGGGTACATAAAGACAATTTCTTAAAACCAAATTTCTATTTCTACTAAAAGATAAGTAGACGTCTCCCACTGCAACAGCTGCCACCTTAGTAGCATTGCCCATGTAGACGGTAATCTCCCCTTCAGATAGTCGTCGTGTTTCCTGGAACCCCTGCAAGGAATTGCAGACATGATCAGTGGCTCCCGTATCTACACACCAGGTGCTGGTAGATAACACCGCTAAACATGTTTCAACAACTAGAGTATGAGATATACCTTTGTTTTGGTTCTTACGAGGACAGCCCGCCTTCCAATGTCCTGCCTGCTTGCAGATGAAGCACTTGCCCTTCGGCTTCTTCATTCCAGCTTTAAATCCCGTACTCTGAGGTTTATTCACTTTCTTTGCTGAACCGACTTGTTTCTTCTTCTTCTTTCCTTTCGGTTTAGAAGTAGAACCATTTTCAAGATAGTGAATTTGAGCATTGTGACGAAATAACCCTTCTGCTGTCAGTAGTTCCCCTAATGAATAAATCCTTTTATTCATATTATAGTTCAGTGGACCGCTCAAAACTTCTAGGTAGCGTTTGGAGGATCATATCAATCGGGTTTCCCATCAATTTCTCCTCCAAGGATCTGTATCGTTCGGATAAGCCATCATCTTTAGAATATGATCCCTTACAGAGTACCCTCTTGCATGGTGGTCATTATCTTTCTCATGGCTTCTTGCCTAGAAGCCCTATCCCGATGACCAAAGAGTTCCTTGAGATTGTTCATGATATCATAGGTCGTTGGTAAATCTTGATGTTGATGTTGCAATACATTTGACATTGAAGCCAAAATGTAACACCGCGCCATCTCATCCGCTTTTACCCATTTCCTATGATATTCAATCTCCTCTTGGGTAGATTCACCGATGGGTGCATCAGGGCAATGCTCAGTCAGTACAAATTTATAGCTTTCAGCAGTAAGAACAATGTCCAGGTTTCTTTTCCAATCTATGTAGTTAGGTCCAGTAAGTCTATTTTGTTGAAGTATGATGGACAGTGGGTTGAAAGACATCCTAAGAATCACAAATAACTTTTGGTCAGAACTCTAAATTTAAAATAATATTGATTCCTCAAACAATACTATTTTAATTTAACCAACACCTTAAAACACCGTGAATTTTGTATGCCACGTTAGTGTGGACGTATACAAATTCAACATTTGTAAAAGGAGGGTTTTAACCCATTAATTTTATTATCTTGTCAACCTAACTTTTTGACAAATAAAATTAATAGTTGGTATTATTTGGTCACACAAATAATAGCAGTGACTCCGTTGGGAGGATACTATTAGATGTGTCTAAGTGTACACCATTACTTGACACTAAGTCCATTAATAAGATTATGCCCTTCCGTTGGGGAAGATCACACGCCTTAATTAACTTCCTATAGTCATCCAAAATGGAAGTCATTCTAGTGATCCATAAACAAGCTCATCCGTTATGGAGGAAGGCACTCAGAGCCAACGCGCAAGCTTGTTTGCATCACTTACAAACCAGTAATGGAGACCATGGGATTTACTTAAAAATCCCTCTCCCACTTAGTTATTTATAAATGAGGAATTTTAACTATGCTAGCCTACTAAACTTGTAAACTAACATGCACACACAGCACAATATAAAAGCAATAAATAGAAAATCTAATTTTCAACTATTATGGCTTTTATCTTTAATTGTCCTCCGTGTGTTGTCATCCGAAGCTGCTGCCATATTTGGCCACCGCCACCGGGTCTAACTGTCGCATCCATCTTGCTCCGAGTTCCGCTGCGCCTCTGGTCCTTAGAAGGTTCCACGCTTTGCAAGATTCGATCCGCGACATAAATAGAATTTTACATTTTGATCCTATATTCCATAAAAGGAATGTACATGTATCTAGATCAAAAATAAAATCCTAATAAAACTAAATACAGCTCCTGCTGTATTTTAATACAATCATGCACACACATATAAATTGCCCTTGACATGTCCAAGGGTCCAATCACACACATAATTAACTAAAAGCCATAATAGTTGGATCCTGCATCCACAAAGTTAGCACATCCTACTATTATCCTGCCTAAATTATGTATGACATGTGCATAATTAAACTAAATACCAAATACACAGAGGCAAAACCCTAGCTCTGATACCAATTGTTAGTTGCTACTCGGAAAGCCTATAGGTTCCACTGTACAAAAATTTTGTACAAAGATCTGAACCTTTTCCTAGCTACCATGTGTTCTTTTAAATTAAATTTTGGATCTCCTGCGGAACTTAACACGTTTGATCCAAAACTTAATCTATTTGTTCTTTTAGGTTTTGACTTGGATCTCCTGCGGAACTTAACACGTTCGACCCAAGTCTCCTTAAGTTATTAATTCCATTAAATATTAATTTCCATAAAAGGTTCCCAGTACTGACGTGGCAAGGCACATGGCCTTCTTGGATATGGGAGCAACCACCACCGACTAGACAAAACCTTTAATAGAAAGCTAATATTTAATTTCCTAAAATAACTTTAGGTTAACCAAAGAGAACAATCAAATCACAAGGAAAAGAAAGAAACAAAAGAACACAACTTCGAAAAAATATATTCGAAATACTAGAACGTAAGCCTCTTGTATTTGGTATTATTTCCATAAATAACTAGCATGATGCGGAAATAGAAATTACTAGTTATACCTTGTAGAAAAAAACTCTTGATCTTCTACCGTATTCCTCTTCTAACCTCGGACGTTGTGTGGGCAACGATCTTCCAAGATGAGAAACCACCAACCACCTTCTTCTCCTCCAAGCAAGGTTCGGCCACAAAAGAAAAGCTTCACCAAGGAGAAAAACCAAAATACTAACCAAGCTCCAAGAGATGCTAGCTTTCTCTCCTTCTTCTTCTTCTTCTCCGAGTAGTATCCGGCCACCACAAGAGCTCCAATGGAAGAAGGAGATTCGGCCACCACAAGAGGAAGAGAAAGAGAGGATGGCCGGCCACACCAAGGAACAAAAGAGGGAGAGAGAATAATAGATGTTGTTCACCTTGAAGGCACCCTCACCCCTTCTTTTATATTCCTTGGCCTAGGTAAATTAGGAAATTTAATTACAATAAATTTTCCTTAATTTCCTTGACATGATTTAATTGAGAAAAATAAAATAATATTTCCCTAATTAAACAATGATGGCCGGCCAAAATAATAGGAAGCAAATTGGACAAGTTTCAATCAACAATTAAAACTTTCCTTATTTGTTTCCGGAAATTTTAAAAAATAAAATTTCTCTTTAAAATCTCTTCATGGTTAATAAAAGGAAATATCTATAATTTTAATTTTATTAACATGTGAATAATTTTAGAGAGAAAATAAAACATCTCTCCAATCTACAAATAAGGAAAGAGATCTAATCTCTTTCTTTAATCTTTTGTAAATCTTTTACAAGAGAGATATTTTAATTTTAATTCTCTTTTAAATTAAATCTCCCACATAATAATAAACATTAAAATTAAATTTTCTTTTTAATTAATTATGGCCGGCCCTACTAGCTTGGGTTCAAGCTAGGGCCGGCCACCTTAAACCCAAGCTTAGGCCCTAGCTTGGTTCCCAAGCTAGCTTGGCCCCCTTTAGGTGGGTATAGAAGGTGGGTATATGTGGGTATAGTACTCTATAAATAAGAGGCTACGATAGGGACCGAGAGGAGGAATTGGTTTTGGTCTCCCGATAAAATTAAGCATCCCATGTTCGCCCCGAACACACAACTTAATTTTATCAATGATAATTCATTCCACTAGTGAACTATCATTGAACTACGCACCAATCCCAAATTACATTTTGGGCTCCTTCTTATTATGAGTGTGTTAGTCTCCCTGTGTTTAAGATATCGAATGTCCACTAATTAAGTGAGTTCGACAACTCATTTAATTAATATCTAAGTCCAAGAGTAGTACCACTCAACCTTATTATCATGTCGGACTAAGTCCACCTGCCGGGTTTAACATGACAATCTTTATGAGCTCCTCTTGAGGACATTATCAACCTAGTATCACTAGGACACAGTTTCCTTCTATAATCAACAACACACACTATGAGTGATACCATTTCCCAATTTATCGGGTTTATTGATTCATCGAACTAAATCTCACCCATTGATAAATTAAAGAAATAAATATCAAACATATGTGCTTGTTATTATATTAGGATTAAGAGCACACACTTCCATAATAACTGAGATCTTTGTTCCTTTATAAAGTCAGTATAAAAGGAACGACCTCAAATGGTCCTACTCAATACACTCTGAGTGTACTAGTGTAATTATATAGTCAAGATAAACTAATACCTAATTACACTACGACCTTCTAATGGTTTGTTCCTTTCCATTCTGGTCGTGAGCTACTGTTTATAATTTATAAGGTACTGATAACATCATCTTCTGTATGTGACACCACATACTATGTTATCTACAATATAAATTAAATGAACAACTACAAACAAATGTAGATAATTAGACCAAATGTGATTCTTTATTCATAATGAATGTTTACAAAGCTTAGGCTTTCAGTATACACTCCAACAATCGGTTCTTTATAAATTATAAATAGTATCTCACGACTAAGATGGATAGGAACAAACCATTGAAATAATCATAGTGTATTTTGGTATTAGTTTATCTTAACTATAAAATTACATTAGTATACTCTGAGTGTATTGAGCAGGACCATTTAAGGTAAGTTCTTTTTGTGCTGACTTAATAAAAGAACAAGACCTTAGTTATTATGGAAGTGTGTGCTCTTAATCCTAATATAATAATAAGCGCATATATTTAGTATTAATTTCTTTAACTTATCAATGGGTGAGATTTAGCTTGATAAATCAAAAGGCCCGATAAGTTGGGAAATGATATTACTTATAGTGTGTATTGTTGATTATAGAAGGAAACAGTGTCCTAGAAATCTAGGTTGATAATGTCCCCAAGAGGAGATCATAAGGATTGTCATGTTAAATCTTGCAGGTGGACTTAGTCCGACATGACAATAAGGTTGAGTGATACTACTCTTGGACTAAGATATTAATTAAAGAGAGTTGTTAGTAACTCATTTAATTAATGAGCATTTGATATCTTAAACACATACCAAAACCAATTCCTCCTCTCGATCCCTATCGTAGCCTCTTGTATATAGAGAATTATACCCACCGCATACCCACCTTTCTACCCACCTTGAGGAGGCCGGCCAAGCTAGCTTGGAGCCCAAGCTAGGGTCGTCCAAAGCTAAGGGTGGAGCCAATTTAAGGTGGTCGGCCAAAGCTTGGATCCTAAGCTTAGGTGGTCAGCCACTAGAAAAATAAAAGGGATTTTATTTAAAATCTTTTCTTATGTGGATATCATGGTTTTAAAAGAGAGTTTAAAATTTAAATCTTTCCTTTTACAAAAGATTAAGTGAAAGATTTGATATCTTTCCTTATTTGTAGTTAAAAGGAAGATTTTAATTTTTGATAAAACTTTCCTTCTTTGTAACCATGTTCATGATTTAAAAGAGAGTTTTAAAATTAAATATTTCCTTTTATAAGTTTCTACAAAAGATTAAGAAAAGATTTGATATCTTTCCTTATTTGTAGATTGAAAAGAAGATTTTAATTTTAAAAAAACTTTCCTTTTTGGAAATCATCCACATGTTTTAATAGAGAGATTTTAATTTATAAAATTTCCTTTTATAACCAACCATGATATTTTAAGAAAAGGAAATTGGTTTTAATGAATTAAATTGTCCTTTTCATGGCAAAGAAAATAAGGAAGTTTTATTTAAATTTTCTTTATTTGCCAAGACCAAGGATTATAAAAGAGAGGGAGGGGATGCCTTCGTGAGACACAACTCTATTCTATTTTCCTCCCTCTCTTCCTTGGTGGTGGCCGACCCTAGTCCTTGCTCTTCTCCTTTTCTCTTTTTCCTTGGTGGCCAGCGGCATCAATACTAGAGGGGTTTTTGGTGGTCGGTTCTAGATTGGAGAAGAAGGAGAGAAAGGAGGTTTTGCTCTTGCATCCCTTGGAGCTCATTGGTTGGTGGCCGAATCTTGCTAGAAGAAAGGAGGCTTGGTGGTTCTCATCTCGATAGATCGTTGCCCACACAACGTCCGAGATAAGAAGAGGAATACGGTAGAAGATCAAGAAGTTATTGCTTACAAAGAAAGGTATAACTAGCAATTATTTTTCCGCATCATACTAGTTTTTCTTTGTATAAATTCCAAACACAAGAGGCTAGTGATTCTAGATTTTTGGATTAGATATTCGAAGTTGTGTTTCTTTTGTTTTATTTTTTTGAATTTGTGATTCGATTGTTCCTTATGGTTAAACCTAGAGTTATATAAGGAAATTAAATATTAGGTTTCTTTAAAAGGCTTTGTCTAGGCGGTGGTGGATGATCCCATACCCAAGAAGGCCTAGTGCCTCACCATGCAGTCCTGGAAGCCAATTATAGAAATTAATATTTAATTGAATTTATAACATAGGTGGATTTGGATCAATAATGTTAAGGATCGTTTGCAATTCAAGTCTAAACCATTAAGAATAGATAAGTTAAATTTGGAATCAATAATGTTAAGTTCCGTTTGCGATTCTGAATTTAATTTCTAAAGAATACAATAGGTTGTTAGGAAAAGTTCAGGACTTGTATAAAATTTTTGTACAGTGGAACTGGTACGATCTTCTTAGGACCAACCAACATATGCAGCCACTTCATGGCACTTGGCTGATACTGAATGGATTTTTTTTTTTGGCTACAATGATCGTTATCAACGATTCTTTGGTGATGAGTTTAGTAATGATTCTTTGGTGATCGTTATCGAATAATTTTTGTTTTTTCTAGAAAACAAAAATACTTTTCTAGACAATTAATTCATGTTGTTCTTGATATACGCATGGGTTTAGCAGGTGGAGGAGATACTAGGTGGCTTTCCTTTTGAGATCAAAGATGAGAAGGGAATGAACACTGTTACTCTGAAGAGAAACTATCATGGAGAGAGAGTGTCGAGGTCATAGTTTCCATGCCTAACCTATGAAGAGAAACTATCATGGCTTGCCTATGAATCACCTGATTTCAAGTTTGTATTCTTTTCCTTCATTTTGTTATTTTGTATGATTATGTTAAGGAACAATAATACAACTTTTTTTTTTGTGCAGTGATCTGGATGAGAATCTGCAGAAATCCTTTCACCAGTATCTAGAGATAAGAGGAATTTCCCCTTTAACAACCAATTTCCTGCATGAGTACATGATAAACAAAGACAGTCGTGAGTATTTGCTGTGGTTGAAGAATTTGAAGCAGTTTATCCAAAAGTAGAATGTTTCAAAAAATTTCAATAGATTTTCATTTAATATAGTCTTATCCCGAACTCATGATTCTTTATTAAGTTTATTATTGCCTTAGAAATAACTAACGCCCCATGGTTTTTACCAGTTACTGAGAAATCATATTCTGCAGCACAATCTTATAGTATGATAATATTTCAAGAGTATTTAATCTGGAAATGAAATCTACAGGTTAAACGTCGAGTTCATGTTTGCTTAGTGGAGATACATCTGTGCAACTAGAATTTTCTCCATTGTTACTAGTGGGGGAATGCATAGTGTAGGAGGTAACTATTTCTTAGCTAAATTCCTCTTCATATGGGATCTGCTTGTATGTATGTATGTAATCATGGAACTGATTAACCCATACTTCCTGCTTTAGATTCAGATAGTTTGAGATATGTTATAATTGTGATCATAATTTGGTATCGATACTGGTGGTTTGTTGACTTCTGTAAAAATATTTCATTCTGTTGGTATGGTGGTCACAAGCTATAAATGCGTATTCTCTTTCCATGCCAATTATAAAATTTTTCAACCATGCTGCAGTTCAATTGGATGCTTGTGAGGATTAGACTTTGATATTTGTTCAATGGAGATTTTTCTTACAGCTGTCTAATTCTGACTAAGAGTGAAAGTATAGATTGCTCATTTCCTCTAACCTTCTAAATAGGTTTTTAAGTCTCAGATTGTCTCCATGTTACTTTCTCTGTTGTGCAACTCTAAAAACAACCAATTTCTCATCCTGAACTCATGATTCTTTATGATGCAATGACTATACTCCAACCTCAGGGACATGAGCTTGATTTTCTCATTGTAATATTGCATGATAATGTGGTTCTCTTTATGGTATGATGTCTTTCTTGCACTTGATCTTGTTCGACACAACTTGATATTTTTGCTTGTTGACAAATATCAATTGGTTAAACCTTTTAGCTTTAATTTTTTTTCCTTTCCTTGTTCGCTTTATTATTATATGCCATAGTTATTACAAGTGATCAAAAGCAGATATGTGAGACTGATCTTGGTTTAATTTAACAATGTTGCTTGACAAAGCATGTTTTCAGGATGAGTAAATAGTACCTTGCCAATGTTGACCTCTAGATCAATGAAAAGGTGAGTACATGGAAGGTGGATCTATTTTTCTTGTTCTGCTTTGTGTTACTAAGGCTTGATTCATAAGTTGGAGGAAGGGACACAGTTCTTGTCGATGCATTGTCAAGGCGCATTCCTCTAGTTAGCGACCGACCAACTATAATATTTGATGCTGACGTAACACATTCTCATCCTGGGGAAGATTCTAGCCCTTCTATCATAGTTGGAAGTAATTTTATCAATCTTCATTTCTTAGTCTATGCATAGTTGCCTTGATGTATCCTTACTATCACATGCAATGTATTAATATTTCATTTAGACAAGATATTGCTAGAATCAATATAAAAATTCTGTTAACTTAATGTAAAGTTTGTTCTTTATATTCAAATTTAATTGCATGATTTATTATCCTTTCTCTTTTTTATCAAATACAATTACTTAAATGAGAGTTAGTTTACATTGTTTAAAGTTCAAACATGTTTGTATTGTAATGCTTCATAGTAGAATAAAAAACCTAACTAGTTGAGGGGATAATGACTTTGTTTTGAATATTTTTATCTTCTAATATATGTTTATATTTTGCAGGTTTTATTGACAAAGTTTCCTAGCGTGCCACCAACGTTCCAAGTAACATCAAATGTTGTCCAGGATTTGACAATTACAAGTAATATTCACTCAACATTCTATATTTCTTTATCTATTTTTTTTATAATTAATTAAATGCATTAGTTGAACATAACAATTAAAATAGACTTATATGGAACATGTTGGTCTATGTTCCCGTATGAATTGCACTTTTATTTGAAGCAGAAATTCTTATGCGCATGTTGATCCATGTTACTAGTGTTGTCAAGCACTAACATTGCAAAATAGTGTGACAACTGACAATCAAGACTACATGGAATAGTATCATCCTCAAAGATACACACACTTGCTGTATAAGGTTTATACATGCACTTGCTGTAAAATTTTAGTATGAAAATAAGCTCGTTATAATTTTTCATACGGATTGAAATTCCTTAATTAGTATTACTCCAAAAAAGACATATTTGCATTCTCTACATAAATGCAGCAGATTCATGTCTACAAAAATGATTTGCTCCTATTTATAGAAAATAGGACCATGTAGTTGCAACTCGCAAAAATTGATTCTACTTTCATTGGATTATAATTTCTTTAGTGGGATTGGCCATATGTGATACACATTCATGTTTGCAAATTTCATACTTCTCCTTAATGTATTTATTGGACTGCTACTCCAGATGCTTCCAAAGCTTATTTCTGCCATGAAGGGAAGTCACGCACAGCATGGTTCACCATCGAACTTCAAGTTACATGTGAAATGAGCTCCTGATGTCTATGATCCACCATGCACCTTACTATTACACACTGTGAAGAAGAATCACCATCAACTTCCCAAAGCAGGGAAAAATTATTACAACAAGCACAGGACCAAGTCAGCTCGAGGAAGTAACAATGATAGAAGAATTGCAAATAGGAGCCTGACCAGCTATAAGACTGAGTCCTTCAACGCAAGATTTACAACAAGCACAGGACCAAGTCAACTCGAGGAAGTAACCGTTGTCTTTTCATACTATTGGGATAATTTTTTTTTGAACATGAGATATGTTTCTTCTTTTGTGATTGTAATTCTTATATAACTAATATTTTGAATGATATTAATGTGAGGAATATTCTTTCTTGATTATGATTCTTTATTATATATTTAAATTGAAATATGATATATTGGTATTAAAAGATAATAATTTAAAAGACAACGATTTAAAACCGTTATTGTTGTCTATCACCCTCAAAGACAACAGTTAAAAATCATTATCATAGCCCCCAAAACGATTATAACTAGCAGTAAAATGCTCTAAATAACAACGGTTTTAAACCGTTGTTTTTCATTCAAAGACAACGATTTAAAACCGTTATAAAACTGTTGTCTTTTCATTCAAAGACAATGGTTTATAAACCATTGTCGTAGCCCCTACTTTTAACAACACTGTCAATTACAACGGTTTTTAACCATTGTCTTTTAATATTTTTGTTGCAGTGGGAGAGCTGATGAGGAGAAGAAGAGAGCTGAACGTGACAAAAGTAATGAAGCTCTCATGGCCTAGATGCGTGCAATCGTAGCTAATTTCACCCAGGCATCACATGGTTTTGAGTTACAGGAGATTCAAAATCTATCATACTGTGATGATTTGCTTTTTTTGAGGTATGTTCAACTACACTTTAGTTTTTTATTTATCATATATAGACCGTGGTAATATATTTATTCTGTTTTGATATTACAATAAGCTCATTTCAAATATTTTATTACAATATGTTTCAGGAGTCACGTTCGATTCTATTTACATATTGACTCTTCATATCACCATATGCTCATTTTTTATTCAGGTATCATTTTATTATAAATAAAATTCGTTATACATTAAGCAAAAATGTTTATTTATACATCAACATGATCCTTTGATATTTGTCTTTTGACAAGATTTTCTCTATTATATAGTGTTCTTGTATTATTTGGAGTACTTTCTATTACGGTATGTATTCTATAAACTTGGATTTATATATTGATATTTGTATTTGTATTCTGCAGAATTTTTAAATTTAGATGATTTTGATTGTTTCTAATAGTATAAATGTTAGTTTATTTGGCCTTATATGTTTGTATGAAGAAGAATGAATGAATTGTTAGGATGTATGGATTTTATTTTTATGTGCGGATTTTATAAGTGTGATTGTTACATGATGTATGTGTGGACTATATTTTTGTATGTGTGGATTGTATGTAATGGATTATAATGTCATCGTCTATGATGATTTTGGATATTTGGAAATTGTAAATAGGGCAACCGCGAAAGCAAATTGTACCTGTGTATTTTTTTTATTTACCGACGGAATCTAATTTCCATCGGTAATTATCAAAAAAAATTCTCGATACATTTCCGACAAAAAAGCTCATTTCCGTCGATATTTACCGACAGAAACGTCTCTATTCCATCACTATTTACCGACAAAAATCCTAGTTTCGTCGGTAAATACCGACGAAATAGAGGATTCCGTCAGTAATCTATTTAGCTATCGGGCCCGGTTGGCTTACGTTGTTCCGGCGTTATTAACGACGGAAAACAAGTCTGTCAGTAGAATATTACTGGCGGAATAACATATTTCGTTAGTAATCCCATTTTTGACAAATCAGCTACCGACACCTATAATTCCATCAGTAATCTATCGGTAAAATCATATTCTGACGGAATTCCATCGGATATTTCCGTCAGTAATACTGATTATTTTTGTAGTGTACATAAAAATTGACAATGGTTCGAAAAAGATTGGGTTGATAAAGTGATTGTCTATAGGGGGTGTACTTCCATAGATGTATTGGACTCCATATCAACATGAAGGAATATCTGTCAGATTTGGCAGACAAGAGTAGCAATTATTCGAAGGCTTATCAAACTCTTAAGGCTCTTGTTGATAATCTTGGAGCTGGACTTTGTCCAAGTTGGAGTCGCATCCAGTGGTGGTTTTTTATGGAATTATTAAAGAAGGACTAGTAGAAATGCACTAAGTGCTAACCGATTTTTACGGATTTTGTGCCAAATGATCTTTTTCCTGATTATCACTTAAATTATTCTAAATCTGAGGATGAATTCTCGAAGATGAGTTATTTCAACTCAGTCTAATTAATGTAGGAGAATCCATAGTTTATTATTATTACTATTTGTTAATTTTAACCGTTTTGATATTTAAGTTATTTTAAATATTTTTAATAAATTTTATCTATTATATTTTTTGATTTTGCGTCCGTTTAGATTTTAAATTATAAATCTGTTAATAAACTTTTTTTTATTTTATAATTTCTTTCCTTTTTTTTTACCAGATAGAACTTAGAGTCTATATATTTAGATTTTTTTTTATTAAAGTATGATGTTTATATAAATATGTAATTAGTTGTTTGAAAATTAATCATCTATTTTTAATAAAAAATTTTTGGGTAAACAAACTGTAGGTTTTTCTTTATTTTTGATATTTTTTCTTTTCCGTCTTTTCTTCGATTCCCTCTTCTTATCAGAGTCCGTTGGATAGTAGCTATCATATCTAGCATAACTTACCTAGATAAATATAATAAAATAGCAAACAAATAAAATTTTTATTTAGAAATTCTATAATAAGCATCTAGAATTTTATTCAACATTAGTTACGAATATCACCAATAAAAAATAATAAATTATAACAAAATTCAAATAGCTTAAAATTTATTGTAGACGTTAAAATGAAAAGGGTGATATTTTTTTTTAAAAAAAAATTGTTATTTTGTATTGAATGGATAACGAATTTCTATTTTCTATTGGTATCAAAGAGCAAAAAGAAAGCACTAGAAAAGGAGATCATCAACAAATGAGGAGAAGTGAGTCAATGGTTTACCAGACACTTTGTGGGAAAGTCCTCAATAGGTCATTGTTGACCAAAGTTTGGGCAAGAGAACCTTATATTTGGATTAAGTAAGTTAGGGTTAGATAATCGATTGGGGCAATCAATTGCTCTTAAGCTAATCAATTAGGTAATCGATTAGAAGGTTCCTACGAGAACACAGAAATGACCCAAATCTATTAGGCCGAGCCTAATTGATTGGGACAATCGATTAGGGTCGCTCTAATCGATTAGGATGGATTCCTAATTGATTGGGAGCTTCGCGAAGAGAAATCATGAAGATAATGGTTGAATCTATTGTCCCAATCGATTCAGCCACTTTTAATCGATTTGGTTAATTGATTAGGCGGTGTTTTTTTTTGTGAGAGAGGGAATCTACTGAGGTAATCGACTAAGAACATGCTAATCAATTGAGATAATCGATTAAGGTCTTTCACGAGAGAACAAAGAGTTTAGGAATCAATTGAGTAATCGATTAAAGTTTTTTGAATCGATTGGGATGACTCACCAATCGATTATGGTTCAAAAAAAGAATTGTTCTGTAAGTTGTTGGACGGTTGGATGACGTAGCAATTGAATAGGGAAAAACCTAATCGATTAAAGGCATTGAGTGAACCCTAGAAAAAGATTTTCACGACGGTTTGACGAAAAATCTCTCTCATACACTCTCTGCCAACTCTTGAGCCCTTAAAAGATAAGTGTTGTTGCACTTTCCAATGATCAAGAGGCATCTACAAGTTATAAGAGATCAAGCAAGGTGTTTATTGTATTATGTATTTATTTCCTTATTATATTTTCTTGTTGTGAGATTCTACGAGATTCTCCACCTCTAGATTATTTCTGAGAATGAGTCTTTTTTATAGTAAGTGTGTTCACTGTGTGAATACTTGGATTAGTCACTTCAAGGAGGTGGATATCAAATAAATTTGGGTGTTAGCATTGTTTCGAGTTTTTCCATTGCAACAAATCAACAAGATGAAGCGATTAGAGCTAATCACCCCTAGCTCCTGGAGTTTCATAACATATATTGATGTAAGGACCCTCTTGGATAAACCTCCTACTAATGGAGAAGTGGTTCGAATCGATGGGTGTAATGAACCTGAGCATGCCTATGGCTTGTCTTCGCGAAAACTGACAATGGTTCGAAGAAGATTGTGTCGGTAAAGTGCTTTTTTATAGGGGTGTACTCACCGTTGATGTATTGGGTCTTAATGAATAGCAGAAGGATACTTTGAATCTCCATATCAACATAAAGAAATACGTGTCAAATTTGACAGGCCAGAGTAGTAATTATCTAAAGATGTATAAGAATCTTAAGGCTCTTATTGATAATCTAGGAGTAGGACTTCTAACCAAGTTGGAGCCGTGTCTGGTGGTGTCTTGTTTTTTATGGAATTGTTGAAAAAGGACTCCTAACCAAGTTGGAGCCGTGTCTGGTGGTGTTTGTTTTTTTTTATGGAATTGTTGAAAAAGGACTCATATATAGAAGTACAACGGCTACGAGTAGATTTTATGTATTTTATGTCAAATGATCTTTTTCTTGGTTTATCATAACTATTCTAAACTTGAGAACAAATTTTTTCAACCTAAGATAATAGATGCAAGAGGCTCCATAGTTTATTATTATTATTTTTGTTCATTTTAGCTTTTTTAGTATTTAAGGTATTTTTGACATTTTAAATATTTTTGATAATTTTTAACTTTTATACTTATAGATTTTAGGGATTTTAAATTATAAATTTACTAATAAATTTTTCTTTATTTTTAGAAATTTTTTCCTTTCTTCGGTATTAAAATCGGAAGTCTATATAAATATATAATTAACTATTTGAGAATTAATTCTCTATTCATAATAATATTTTCTTATTTTGGTAAAAACCCATAAAACGATAGGATTTTTTTATTTTTGGTATTTTCTCTTCTATTCTTCTCCTCAATTCTCTTTTCTCATCAACATGTAAAATAACTATTATCATGTCCGACATTACTTACCTAGATAAATATAAGAAAATAACAAACAAATAAAACTTTTATTTCGACTAATTAGAATAAACATCTATAAAAAATAAACATCTAGAATTTTATTCAACATTAGTTAATAATATCACCAATAAAAAATAATAAATTATAATAAAATTCAAATAGCTTAAAATTTATTGTAGACGTTAAAATGAAAAGGGTGATATTTTTTTTAAAAAAAAGTTGTTATTTTGTATTGAATGGATAACGAATTTCTATTTTCTATTTGTATCAAAGAGGAAAAAGAAAGAACTAGAAAAGGAGATCATCAACAAATTAATGAGGAAAAGAATATCCTTTAAAATTGTAGAATCACTAACGAGGAAGAAGAATATATAATTAAAATAATTAATTAAGAAAATTTTCATACATATGGACTCTTATAGCCCGATAAAATAGGGGTCTATCCCTAATTTTTTTTCCATACATTTATGTTTATTTATCATTTTTTAGTTCCGAAATCGTAGACTACTATCGACAAGTAATTTGACTCATTTGCTAACAGTGGCGGATCCAGAAATTCAAGTATAGAGGGGCAATTTATGTGGAACAAGGGGCGGTATCCTCTATCTCTACTAGTGGAATCCTATAATACTAGAGGTTCCACTCCCGGAAAGGGGGGGGCGACCGCCGATGTCGCCCCCCCTCTGAATCCGCCCCTGTTTGCTAGTCAACGTTACCTAAGTGTTATTATTATTATTATAATAATAATGAGTTGAAATTATACTATTGTATTGAAATTCCTAACAGCTATCTAATCCGAATTATTAGTTATTTTATTTAAAATTTAAAATAAAATCTTTGAATTATATATTTAAGAAATGGATAGTATCACCAGTTGGAATTTTCTTGTCCATAAATTATGGTTCAGGGGATGGTCCATTGCATGGGAACCCTTGATTTGGATGAACCTCACTTTTAAATAGATGAGATCCATCCAAATCAATGATATAAAAAAATGGATCATCCTCTGGTCCATAATTTACGGACCAAGGATCCGTTCTCTAGTATCACTGACCTAACAAAATTTTAGGTACTTTATTTAAAATTTAAAATAATATCTGTGAATAAAATATCAGTACCATCAACGAAGAGTCTACTTCTAATTTCTTTTCCTCCGTTCATTTATGTTTATTTATTATTTTTTTTAGTTCCGAATATGTAGAATACTATCGACAAGTAATTTGACTCGTTTACTAATCAACGTTGCCTATGTGTTATTATTATTATTATTATTATTTGCCACAATTATTATTAATATTTTTTATTTTATAAGTTGAAATTATAATATTGCATTGAAATTCCTAATAGCTGTCTAATCCGAAATATTAGGAATCCAATAGTAATCTAATTTAACTGATTTCATTTGATGAAATGAGGATTTTATATAAATCAAACAAGACCGCCCTATCTCAATCCACACCCATCAATTCTTTCCTTCAGAGTTTCTCCTAAACTACCGATTCTCTTCTCTTGTCTTCTCTTCTCCTTCATGGATCCTGCAACTTCAGCCAACTCCAGGAGGATCAATGCAGACGCCTCCGTCTCATCGAGGGAGATACCTGGCTGGGCGGCCGACACAGCCGGCGTCACTCTTCGCATTAACGCGCGAGTGGTGACACGGCTCTTACAGCCTCATCAAGACATAGAGCCCCAATTCATCTCACACTTCTGCCGCCAGACGCTTTCTTCGTCTTCCGACCATGTCACTGCCGAGTGCGCCCAATTCATCATCCCCCAGCCCTACTGCCACATCAGCCATCGGCCCACCTGGGAGGAGCAAACGGAGCAGATGTTCTTCCATGTCGCGGCGAATCACGTGAGCCCCGCCGACTTCGACCTTCTCGCTCAAGCTTTCCGAAGATACACCTACACGGTGTTCAACCGATTTCCAATCACGGAGTTGGTCTCTATGTAGTTCTTTTCCATCATTGAAATCCCCGTCACTCCTTCCGCTTCTACCGGCCGCCTTCGCTATTTGATTCCTCGGGAGGCCAATGAATATTTTTTCGGAGGCGACCAAGATATCAACTTCGTCCAGTTCAACAAAGGGTCGAGGCCGGCGTCCACAGCGGCGGTGGTGGGGCTCCAGATGGTCACTACGACAGCAGAAGATACCTCGTGTTCCATCTGCCTCGAAGATTTTGAAGTGATGACTAAGGCTCTGGCAATGCCTTACGGCCATTCGTTTCACGAGGGGTGTCTGAAAGAGTGGCTGCGACGGAGAAATTCTTGCCCTCTCTGCAGATTCTCACTTCCCACCGCAGAGTAGCGACTGGATCGATCTACTGCAACATAACTGAGAAAATTAAAGAGATTCCTCTGTTCATCCATTCTTTGGTTTGTTTAATGATGATCGATATCATTTGTAATTACATCACTACTCTTTTGCTACGTTAGTCTGTTTGATGGATGAGAACATCAATTTGATGAATATTGATATTATTTCATGATCAATTGAGAAATCCTTAGTTACAATTTGATTACTCTCTAAACAGAGGATGTTGTTGTACAAAAAATTATTATGAAAAACTCATCAAGACCATATGATCTTGTCTCATTAAAATTATGATATGTAAGTTTAACGATGAATGTTATTTCCATTGAACCCTAGCTCAATCGAAATAATTATAATAAAAAACTTGACTTGATTAGATTTTGATGAATCTATCTGTGACTTCGTTTAGTAACCTAATTTGGTTGCCGATAACACTCAACATCTAGTTTTGACCAATACTTAATGTGAATTATCATAATTTATTATTGAAGATTGACCCAGTTAGAATTAGGAACGATCCAGTAGTGTGAAATAAAAAACAATTAAGAAATGTCTGTCATAATATGCTTCGAACTGCAGTCTACGACAAAAAATATAAAAAAAAAAATATGCTTGGAAATAATTATGTAGTCTCTAGATCGACCAAATTAGAATTAGGAATGACTGTCATAATTTATTTTAAAAAAACGAATCCTATATGGATTCTAATAATATTTAATTTTTTGGTATAAAATAATGTTGACTAGTTATGTTGCTGGAATCAACATATAACTAAAAATAACCGTTGCTCCAAATCCGACACGATATGGTGCAATTATTACCTAAAATAACAACAAATCATAGGTCTAGTTGCCTTCCATTGTCCCCGAGAACAACACATGGCCTGATTAGAATGATCGGACATAAAATTTCCATTTAAATAAATTGAAGTTAACGGTTCCGATTGAAGAGCCACGGATTCATGCCTGCTTTATATAATACTGTTAGAGTAGACTTCCACCGCCACGCCTTAATCAACCCCCTCGATGAGACCTTCACCTCCGACGGCCGCCTCCCCAGTCGAGGACGTTGCTCTGATCGATCTTCCGCCTTGGATAGCCGTCTCAGGCGGCGTGGAACTGCGGGTGATGGCGCGGGCACATGTTCGGTTAGATCGCCTGGTTCCAGAACCGATAGCCCCGGTGCCCCGATTGATCGTCCGCTTCTGTCGACGAACGTTTCCTTCTCCGGAGCACCCGAGCGAGAGCGCTGGCTTTGTCATCCACCAACCTTTCCATCTACTCATGCAACAGCAAGCATGGGAAAGGGAAGCACGGGTGATGTTGGCTCTTGTGGCGGCCAATTACGTGCGGCGCGCCGACCTATATCTTCTTGCAGAGTCGTTCCAGGACTACACATCTTCCGCTGTCCACCGGCTACCCATGATCAGTGTTGTTTTGATGGAGATATATTCCATCATTTTCGTCCCAATCACATCTACGGGCGTCAGTCGCCTCCAAATCTGGCTGCCTCCGGAGGAGTTTGCTCTGTTTTTCCAGAGCGAGGGCCGCAACAACGCCCACTTCGACAGAGGTTCCAGTCCAGCATCTGCAGCGGCGGTGGAGGGCCTCAAGATGGTCACCGCTGAAGAACCAAACATTTGTTCCATATGTCTGGAGGATTTCGGGATGGCGACTCCAGTGTTGGCGATGCCTTGTAGTCATCTCTTCCATGCGGCGTGTCTGAAGAAATGGTTGGAGCAAAGTTGTTCGTGCCCTCTTTGTCGCTTCTCGCTTCCTCAAGAAGAGTAGCAGTAGCTCGACAGCTCAACGATCCGCGACTCCTCATCGTTCATATTTTATTCATTCATTCCCATCCATTTGTTTTCTTCCGCTTTAGACACCTAACTAGATGCTCTGTTTAATTAGGGTTTCGTTTGCTCCAATTATGATTAAGCTTGTGTTGCTTTGTCCTCATCAACAATGCATTATATAAATTTGTTTCATTCATCTTTATTCTCTTTTAGACCGTGGAGAACTTTTGTTGCTAGTAGAAGTCTACAAGACTATGTATGCCCTCATGAGGCAGATATCAGAAGTTTCTTTTTGAACGTGTATATTCTCTTTAGAATGAAAGGCATGCATGTACTGCGCACAATTATATTGTTTGAGTAATAAGTGAACCATCATTACGTACATACTTTTACTATTTTAGGTGTTCTTGGAATTAAATTGTATCTAAACGTAAATCTCAACAGCTGTTCTAGATTTAATCCAGTTCGTGACATGCCATTATGTCAAAAACATATTCGTGAATAAGAGTTTTTTCCACCCGAGATCACCATAAGCAGATATCAGATCTTGTGAACGTGGTAACCGGCATCTTCAGATGTCAAATCGTCCTTCCAATTCTCAAATTCTGACCCTCCAAACACTAGCTGTTTGATCCCAACATAACTGAAAAAGGAAGAAAAACTAGTGAAGCCAGGGATCATTTAATCAGGTACGTAAAAAGGAGGAATTTCCTGTGTAAATTTAAAAATACATAAATAAAAATCAAAATCAGAGCTGAGGTTCGAGGAGACAATTTTCATCACTTCGTCAGACACTGGATAAAAGAACTAGCAAAATAGCGACCCCAGGAATTACAGTCAGCAATACTGGCTGCTGAGAGGGACTTCTCATGGAGAAAAGAAAACGAAGAATAACTTGGAGCATTTGGCACTAGCATAAGAGTAACATGGAAATATATATAATGAAATTTAGAGTTCATGAAAAATAAGGATCTCGAGGTTACTCTGAGCTGATGGTTGTCAACGAATTAATCAGGACATCCAGGAGCAGAGGTTCACTGGTACCAATGTCTACCCTGCAAATATCATATTGAAAATCCATACAAAACAATTGTATATAAATCTATGAAAATATTGCTAGTTGAGAAGGATTTCAAGAATGCAAAAAAGAGTTTGATTTACCATATCCGTGCCAGATTGTCTTGAATCTCCAGATCACCAATGTTGTAAAATGTTGCTGGAGTAACATTTGCTCCTTGAATAGCATCATAACTCAATCTTTTACTCTCAAGCGGTGCTTGTGATAACTGTATATATTTTGAAGGATAAAATAAAATAGAACAGAATTAAAAATCTTAATCATATGTTTGATACTAGAAATCCAGTCGAAACCTCAAATTTACTTTTTAAGTTGGTCTGCCTTTCTAGCTGAATTGCAAATCAGAGTTATGAACCTCAGTCTTCAGTCCAATTTAAATACATTGAAAATGTACATAGCATACTTATGCAGCTCCTATTTACCAAGTTGGATTACTTAATATCATGCAAGCTGCAGCAAGTTTTTTTCACTTCTGATTGCTACAGAGTGAAATTCCAAAACGTGTTGGATGATGATATTTTTTCCTCGATCAACTAGAGTATATCATAACCAATGCATCAATTATTTTCTTCATTGAGTGTCAACATATCATGAAAAGAACAAGGTGCAACCCTGTTCCTTTTTCATGGAATTCAAGTTACAACCAACTAGAACTCTATGCTTTTCGATGTAACAGTATTGAATACTTGTCAAGCACACGATTCATAAACCATCCCATTGTTACACTGATATGAGCTGTCGAGAATATTGAGGATACTAGACAATTGAAAATGCACATGCCTAGCCGTATCTAGATAGTTTGTTCAAATTTTGTACCTGCATGTTCATCGAGTTGCATCCTCCAAGGCGCCCAATTATATGCCAAGATCGAATAGTCTGTATACATAATTATTCATCTTCTTTAGAAGTAACTAAATGAAGTCAATGAAGACTCATTTGATACACTTACATCACAGATTAAATTAACATCTTTTGCTAATGGAACATTGTAGAATTCAAACCATATGTAGGAGTTCGAAAAATCAAACCTGACACAGATCAACTTATAGAAGTTAGAACTGTTTCACGGAATCAAAAAAATGAGAAAGAATTAAATGATCTTAGTTATGAGAAATTGGAGGAGAAACATAAGGCATAATCAAGCACCTGGTTAGATAAAGTACTTTACAAAATCTATAAATCTCAGTTCCATTCAAAACTTTTGGATCTGTATATTAGTTTTAAGCTAAATAACTTGCTGACATATACATAACAAAAAGCCATGAATCACAACTATTTGGGATTGGCTATATGAATTATATCTTGTGACACTTAATATAAGAACATATTACCAATAACATATAGATCTTTCAAATTACTTTTATGTGTTGTTAATAGAATATTGTTCAGTATCCTTCTCTCACTCATGCTTTCGGTTTCATTTGAGCTAATTTATCATTAATAGATTCTAGTGGCCATCTTTAAGTGCATCCATACCATGTCAAGATGCTCTATCCATGCTGAGGTATATATCCATAATGCTGCGATGTGTGGTCATTTTTTGCACTAAAGCAGCAATAACTCATGCTGTTGATTGATGATCGAGCAGTTACACTATACTAGTAATAGCATATGTTCAGTATAAATTAGCTAGAATCAATACCTGTGCACATCTATGGCTCATGCCCTCAACCTAACCCGATAAATATTGCAAGTATTTCACAAAAAAAAAAAAAAATCGATATCACAAGGTAGGAGTTCCCAAGAATCCAGCACGAAAGTGTTATTAAATGTGATTATCCAGTGCCAAAGGCATTGACATTCACTCACTTGTTGAAGATGATCTTCATTGGTTTAGCAGACCCAGTTTTGGCATGCAAAATCTTGTGTCTCTTCCTTCTTATTCTCTCCTCAACCTATTAATATATAGAAAAAAAGACAAATTAGAACTATAAGAGATCCCCCCCCTTTTATGTCAATACAATAAGCCCTAAACCCTAATAATTGGATGAGATATTGAAGTGTGTTACTCGAGATTGGCCCTTCTTGGGGTCATCGAAGCAGCTTCCGAGGATCTCCGCCAGCTCTGGATCTCTTTCATAGTCCTCTTCATTGCCTCTGCCTCTGTATCCACTTGAAGAATTCAAGAAGCCATCCACCTCCATTTCTCCCTCCTCCTGCTCCTCCTTAAATTCATTGGAAGAAGGGAAATAATCGAAACCTTCCTCTCCTCGTCCTTCTGTTTCATCTACCTCTATCGTCTCCTCTTCGAAGCCTGCAACCTCCAAGGGTTTTTGGAGGGGTTTGTCCCGCTTATTTGGTCTAGCTTTGGCAGCGATGGCAGGAAAGCGGAGTTGCCTTCTAGAGTCGACAAAACTGAAGAGATTTGTAAGAGATGAAATGAAGGAGGAGGAGGAGACGCCAGCGCCGGTTCCGGCGATCGGGACGGGAAGACGGAGGCAAGACATGGAGTGCGGCTTGCGAATGGCGTCTCGTCATCTTTCTCGTATCCCAAATCGTACTAGCAGAAAAGTAATGTGTTCGATTGGATCTTGATTGCGGTTCGGTTCGACTGAACCGTATTAAAAATACCTAGTTTAAGTTTCGTATTACTCATAATCATGTACATAATTTTAAAAATACCTAAATTACATATCCGATATCTACTTTGCTCATCCTGTACTCTCCGAATCAATTGTTATACCAATCGATATATATAGTATATATGATTTTAAAAAATTTAATCCATATACAATAGCAGTCAATTAATTTTTTAAAAAATTATGATAAAAAAATTATTATTCTCACTGTAAGATATTGAATTGATATTTGGAACATTGATATAATCACTAAATTCCATTGATGAATTTAAAATTTTTAAAATAATATGAAATTAAATACTTGATTATATATATACTTTCAAAAATTAATTTGATATACTGAATTGAGAATAATATATTTTTATCATAAAAGACTTTATAATCATATAGCAATTATAACAGATTTGATTGCTAAAATGTAACAAGTGATTCGGTCAACCAAAGGGAACACGCATAATGGACAAAAAGTATGGTATTTGCTATTTGGATATTTTTAAAATTATCTATGCTATGATATTTGAGTAATACAAAACTCAAACTATTCATTAATTTACTGAATTAAAAAACGAAAAGTTAGTTATTTTTTCTGTTAGTGTTATTCGTTACCTTCTTTAATCCTTCTTGATGTATTTTATACATGATCTGGCTACTTCTACTTGCGCGATTACTCCCTAACTTAATTAATTAAGAACATGCTAAAAAAACTAACCAATTAAGACCGTACTATTTCCACAATTTCTCATCTAAAACTATTAATTAATTTCATTGCGTTGCCAGTAAAAAATAATGAAAATAATAATTAATAATAATTTGGAAATCAAATTTCAAGAATAACATTTTCCCGGAAATGTAACTGGTCTAACCCTAAAAAGGATGCTGGTTTAGAATAAGAGTTAAAACAACAAAGAAGCGGAGTAACGAAAGAAAGAGGATGATAACGAATAAAAGAAATAAAGGAAAGGAAAAGATTTCCTCCTGTTTTTTTCGCCCAACTTTGCTTTTATTAATTTGAAATATCAACATCCGGTTCGTTCAAACTTCAAAGTAAACAGAACAATTCTTGAACAAAAATCAGGGCGTCCTGAATTTTACGAATCGTTAAATATGGACGTCCTTTAAAAAATTCAAAAGGGTGCCCTCAATGTTTTATCTTGAAAATACCCTTTCATCCAGCATTGTTATAAAAAACTATTGGATAGTTAATATAACGTGTAGAAAATATCAAGTATTACAAATTTTGTTATCAGAGATTTTGAGAGAAAAATATTAAATTTATAAACTAAATTTAGACTTATTGGTTGAGCGACTTGAACATGATAATTTTAAGTTGTCGACTGAGGGTCGAGTCCTTTTGGCGTGTCCTCTATCAAGAGTCCCGAGTGATCAAGTCGGAGAAGCAAGTCGGCTGAAACAAGAAGCACGTAGTTGAATCAGGAAGCAAGTCGACCAAGTGGGGAAGCACATAGGTTGAATCTGTCAAATGTCCGATTGAGTAGTCAGGATTCTAAATTGAGTGCTCGTGTAAAGTGCACAAAAATTGAGGAGCCTAGGTCTGCATTTAATGCATATTGTTTAAAACATATTTGCCCCAGTTTTTGTGAGTTGTCTGTTTCTTAGGATACAACGACGAAACCACAATCTCCACCAAGCATTAGTGGTCACGGCGAACTGAAAAATATCCGAATGCTATCGTCGGGGTTCTATCGAGTGGAAGACACAAGCGATAGAGAAGAAGAAGAAGAAGAAGGGGGAAAGGCAGGTGGATGGATAGAGGTTTTTTTATTCCCACCAATGAAATATTAGTTAATTCACTTGGATAAATTTTTACCCTGACCAACATTCAATGCATGTAAGTCATGCGTGTACACAAATCAACTAGGTTCAATGCAACATGTAAGTCATGCGTGTACACAAATCAACTAGGTTCAATGCAATCTAGGTCTTAGATCTGCACTCCCTGCACACCCATGAGTGAGAGAGAGTCTCTCATGCATTTATTCACAACATACATTATTGTGAAAAAATATAAACCAACAATCAAGCATTGAAACTTCTAATGTGGGACTAAAGTCTCATGCATAATGAAGTCTCCTTCATCCATTCCACCTCTTTCTATTCACATTTTACCAACAATCCCTTACATGAATAGAAACAGGGTATGTGATAGCATTCAACGGTTGAGTCAATATAGGATAGGTATGTTTTATTCTTTGAACCTTCCCTTGTGAAGATCTGTTTGCTTACTAGCTGATAGTAGACACGTTATCCTTGAACTGTTCTATCGTTGGCGTAAGTATTGACATATCTCACCTAAGACTTTTCCTGATACATCTCAATTATCATGAGTGTGTTTGTTCTTGACCATAAACACGCTTGGTTCTTTGAGAAACTCTAAGAATTGTGCCTCCAATTCTCTTCAAATTGAGCTCACTTCTTTCTCACATAGGTGATCTCTTAAGAGTATCCTATATTACTCTATTGGATCATTAAAAGTCATGTGCTTAACCTCTATCTTTCACAGATCCATTGGGTCGTTCCTCCACAGTGAGCAACTTTGTCGGTGCAATTAGGTTGTCTCTTTGAACCTAATTCTTGGGATCTTCAGTTTGCATAGGTTGGGTTTCCTGTACACCAGCATTTCTCATCAGCATCAAGCTCATCCCTATGATGAAATTGCAACTAACTCTCTATTTAACCCTTTAATTAGCAGATCTACTATGTTATCCTTTGACTTCAGATAATCAACAGTAATAACTCCCGTTGAGAGTAGTTATCTAATGATACTATGTCTACAATATATGTTGGTTGCTACTCGGAATACCGTCCTAGTTCCCCTGTATAAAAATTTGTACAAGCATAGAACTATCATAGCTACCCATGTGTTCTACTAAAGTTAAATTTGGATTACAAACGATGCTTAACATTATTAATCCAAAATTTTCCTTTAGAAGTTAAACTTGAATTGGGAACGAAACTTAACATTCTTACTTCAAGTTCAACCGATGTGATCTTCCTAAGTTAAACCATATTACAGAAGTTGATCAAATATCTATTTCAAGGATCGGCTTCCAGGTTAAACGTGGCGAGGCACTAGGCCTTCTTGGGTATAGGATCATCCACCATTTCCTAGACAAAGTCTTTCAAAGAAATCAGATATTTAAACTTCTCACAGTAAACTAGGTTTAACAATAGAGACCTCAATAGAAACACATTATCGAAACATGAAATTGAAACAAATATCGAAAACAAAAATGATAATTAAAATCAATAACCTCTTGTGTTTGGTTTTACAAGATCTATACAAAAGGATGCACTAGTTATGATGCGGAAACTTATAACTATTTATATCTCTTGTAACTTATAGACCTCTTGATCTTCTATTGTATTCCTCTTCTTATCTCGAACGTTGTATGAGCGACGATCTACTAAGACGAGAATCCACCCAAGCCTTCTTCTTCCTTTCAAGTTTTGGCCACCAACTTTTTCCAAGAGATGATGAAGTTCGGCCACCAACTTTCCTCCAAGGGATGCTAGATAAGAGAACCTCCTTCTCTTTTTCTTCTCCTTCAAGCAACCGGCCATTAATGGATCTCCACACCAATATGCCACCGGCCACCAAGAGGGAAAACAAAGGAGAAGAGAGAAAGAGTAAGGGTCAGCCACCACCAAGGAAGAGAGGAGAGGAATAGAAGATGTATTATTTCTTGGTCTTGGCAAATAAGAAAAGTTTTAAACATAATTAAAACTTCCTTATATTCCTTGCCAATGACTAAAAAGGAAAGTTTTAAAACAAAAAAAAATAAAACTTCCTTTTCTTCTTGTCATGGCCGCCCACATGCTTGTTTTCCAAGCAAGAAAATATTTTAAATAAAAATTAAAATCTCTCTTTTAAAAATCTCTTTTATGGATAGTTCTAAAGGCATGTTTTATAAATTAAAATATCTCTCTTTTAAATCCTTTTATGGATATCTATAAAAGATAAGATTTAAAATAAAACATGGTTTCAAGAAAGGAAGGTTTTATCAAAAAATTAAAATCTTTCTTTCACATATAGATAACTACAAATAAGGAAAGATTTCAAATCTCTATTTTATTCCTTTGTAGAAAGCTATAAAAGGAAAGATTTTAAAAATTAAAAACTCTCTTTTAAAACCAACATAAAAGGAAAGTTTTCAACAAAATAAAAACTTCCTTTTATTTCCTTTTATGACCGATCTAAAAAAGGAAAGTTTTATATTAAAATCATCCTTTTAAATCCTTTTAATGGATCTCTATAAAAGGAAAGATTTTACAAAATAAAACTTCCTTTTGAATTCAATGTGGCTGGCCACCCTTGCTTGGGCTCCAAGCTCGGGCCGACCACAACTTGAACCCATCTAACCTTGGTTTGGTCGGCCCTAGCTTGGGCTCTAAGCTTGGCTTGGCCGGCCACCCTAAGGTGGGTAAAAAGTTGGGTTTGGGTGGATATAAGACTTTATAAATAATTAAGAGGCTACAATAGAGACCGAGAGGAGGAATTGGTTTTGATCTCCCGATGAGCTCGAGTTTCCCGTATTCGCCTCGAACACCCAACTCAAGTTCATCAATAATATCTCATTCCACTAAAGAGTTATTATTGCACTACTGTACCAATCCCATATTACTATATGGGCTCCTTCTTATCATGAGTGTGTTAGTCTCCGTATGTTTAAGATATTGAATGTCCACTAATTAAATGAGTTACTGACAACTCACTGAATTAATATCTAGCTCCAAGAGTAGTACCACTCAACCTTATCGTCATGTCAGACTAAGTCCGCCTGCAGGGTTTACATAACCATCCTTATGAGCTCCTCAAGGGAACATCATCAACCTACATTACTAGCACACAGTTTCATTCTATAATCAACAACACACCATATAAATAATATCATTTCCCAACTTATCGGGTCTATTGATTTAACGAGCTAAATCGCACCCTTTGATAAATCCAAGAAATAAATACTAAGTATATGTGCTTGTTATTATATCATGATTAAGAGTACACACTTCCATAATAACAGAGGTATTGCTCTTTTATATAGTCAGTATAAAAAGATACTACCTCAATTGGTCCTGCTCAATACACTCATAGTGTACTAGTGTAATTTATTAGTCAAGATAAACTAATACCTAATTACACTACAACCACTCCAATGGTTTGTCTCATTCCATCTTGGTTGTGAGCAACTGTTTATAATTTATAAGGATCTGATAACATGATCTTTTGTGTGTCTCCCCACTCCATGTTATCTACAATATAAATTAAATAGACAACTACACTTAGCATAAATGTAGGCATTTGACCAATGTGATTCTTATATATTTATACAAAAAGCTAGACTTTTAGTATACATTCTAACAATATATATGTCTAGACTTACCATTATCCAGATGGCTCTATGCCTGGCCAATTGCCGATTAACTATCATAATGTATATAAATTTCTGACACCAGTTTTGACCATCTTAGAACATCTTCTAAAAATTATCATAGTCATTCAACTTCTTCACCACATTTGTCAAAAACTATAAACTCAAATTCCATCGTATATCTAGTTATTACGGGTTGTTTAGAAAATTTTCATGAAATGGCTGCACTTCCTAGAGTGAATACATATCCACTCATAGACTTAGAGTTTTTTATATCAGATATCCAACTCACATTGTTGTATCCTTCGATCACAACAGGGTATCTCGTATCATGTAGTTCATATTATTAAGTACCTCAATACTCTTATTATCTATTTTTAGTCCTTAATACTCGGATTACTCATATATCTACTCAATTTACTTACTACATAGGCTAAATCTGATCATGTACAACTCATCAAGTACATTAGACTTCTAAACACTCGAGAGTACTCTATCTGAGAGTTTCTTTCCCCTTGGTTCTTTGATATATGTTGACTCATATCTATCAATGTTCATGTCAACACTGTATCACACTTAGTGAATTTCTCAAGAATCTTGTCCATATAATAAGTCTGACTAAGAACTAGTCCTTCTATTGTTCTAAGAATTTTGAGTCCTAGAGTTACATCACCTAGACCCATGTCTTTCATGTCAAATCTTAAGTTTAACATATCCTTAGTGGATTTGATTATTTTATCATTATTCCCAATAATAAGTATGTCATCTACATATAGATACAAGATGACATAGTTCCCAAGTATGATTTTATAAGATAGAGTTTATCTCAGATGCAATTATCTCTTTCTAGTGAGATCTATCATAAGAGTTCACTACTTCTAAGTAACTTCGAGCTCACTTTCCAATATAAAAGTGATAAAATTTGTTCCATAGGTTTTTTCCACCCAAGATCTTTTATTTAGTCTGAGCTCAACCTCAACTAATTCATCATCATCTTCTTCTTGTGTTTTATATGCATGTTTTAAGGAGCTAGCATCCTCTCGGGACTTATACGGAAACGCATACTCAAAGAACGAGGTATTTCTTGATTCTATTTTTGAGTTCTTATGTATATATGATATTTATGACTCATACACAAAAAATCGATATGCACTACTATTATGTGCATAGTCAATAAATATGTAATCAATAGTTTTTGGTCCTATCTTAATCATTTTCAGACTAGACATCCAAACTTTGGCAAGACACCCCCATATTCACAAATATTTATAGGACGGTTGTCTTCCATTCCATAACTCATGAGGGCTTTTATCTATTTTTTTTTTGGGCACCTTATTTAAAAGATAATTAGCTGTTAACACAGTTTCCCCAACACGGACTCTAGCAGTCTAGAGTTCATTAGAAGATCATTCATCATCTCTTTTAGAATTTGATTCTTTCGCTTAACAGCTCTATTTTATTGAGAAGTAAAAGTAGTTGTTATTTCATGCACGATTCCATGTTCAGTAGATAACTCAGCGAATGGTGAAACATATTCACCGTCTCAGACACTCGTATTGGATCGTGATGCACGTGAGAGGGGGGTGAATAGCGATCGTCAGAAAATCATAAATTGAATTGAGTAAGCAGCGGAAACAGAAAAATAAGAACAATGCTAACACACCAAAATTTTTACTTGGTTTGGAATCTTTGTCGACTCCTACTCCAAGGCCCGCACTCGTCGAGTGCTTTCGTTGGGCAATCCACTAATAGTTCATAAAAAGAATTATAAGATTAATACAAGAACTATAAAACTGAATTACTAACAATAAGAAAATTAAAATGTAGTCGCAAGTTGTCGAAGGAACTTCGCAGCGTCACAAGAACAGTGCACAATAGAGCAATCGTAGAAGGAAGTTGTTGTACTTTGCTCCAGGTGGAGGGCTCCTTATATAAGAAGCTCCGAGCGCCTGGAGCGTGACGTCGACCCAGCCAATCAGCACGCTCCACGTTGCAATGAGATAAACTTTTGTCTTCCAGGCGCCCGGATCCCTTCCGAGCACCCGGACCAGCTCCGGGCGTCTGGATCCCTTCCTGACGCCCGGACCCCTTTTTCCAACAAAAGTTTTTTCCTGCAAGAAAAAGATTAGTTCGAGGCAATAAATATTATAATACCCAATAAAACAAAAGTTAGCACAAATATTAGATTTTGTCTCCTCGAGACCAGAATCTAGTCACAATCTCAACTTAGATTTCCAAAATGAATCTAAGTTGGATCGACGCCTATAGTTCCCTCAAACAAGGAACGCGTCCTCACCAAGTCACTCCCCTCGAGTGACTTACCTTTACTTACCTTTTGCTAGACATCCGGTCAGCCCATCGACCTATCTGGACTTCGTGCTAGCTATCCAGTCGGTCCGTTGACCTAGCTAGCTAGACTTCGTACCAGATATCCAGTCAGCCCGTCGACCTATCTGGACTTCGTACCAACTATCCGGTCAGCCCGTCAACCTAGTTGGATTTCTTGCCAGATATCTGGTCAACTCGTCGACCTATCTGGACTTCTTTTGCACACTTAATTAGATTGTTAGATCACAATAAATCTAATTTAACTTACTTTATCATTCATCAAAACCTGAGTTAGACTGTTAGTGATAACCACACTAATAACACAAACCACCTTAATCTTCTTATCAAGTTAGTTTTCAACCTTATTCTTATAGAGACCAAATTTCTTTATATTCATCTTTACTTTTGAGGAGATACACATAACAGTATTTTGTATTATTATCTATAAAAGTGATGAAGTATTTATTCCCACCATGTGTCGGTGTACCTTTTAGGTCGAACACGTTGGTGTGAATTAGGCCGACTGGTTCATTACTCTTTCAACATGTTGAAATGATAACTTTGTCATTTTTGCTTCAACACAAATTTCACACTTGTATTTCAGATCAATGAGGAATATAGGTATGCTTTGCATGTTAATTAATTTACACAACACATTGTAGTTAATATGTCCTAGTCTACCATGCTATAAATACGAAGACTCAAGCATATAAGTGGAAGAGTTTATAATTTTATTAACCTTAGGAATAATCTCCATTACACTAAGGTTAAACAGTCCATCAGTTACATAACTCTTTCCTTAAAATATTCTATTTTTTAGACAAAATAGCTCTATCCGACTCAAAAATAATGTGGAAGCTATACTTGCTCAAAAGTGATCTAGATACTAGATTCTTCCGAATCTCTGAAACATACAATGCATTGTTGAGAGTCAACTCCTTTCTCGAGGTCAGCTTAAGTACCACTTTTCCTTAGCTCATGATGTTTAAGGTTGATGAGTTCCCCATGGAAGTTGTGGAGCAACTCCTTGTTGTAGTAGATATGCCTAGTGGCTCCAGTATCAATCCACCATTGTCGTGAGTTTGAATCCACTAGGTTCAGTTCAGAGACCACAGTGCAAACATCGTCCATTTCTAGTCCCTTCAGGTTGGTCTAGTTGGTGCGGTTAGCACTGACGGTCTAACTTAGGTTTTGATGAATGACAAAGTAGATTAAGTTAGTTTCGTTGTGATCTAACACTTTGACGAAGTGTACAGGAGAAGGCCAGCTAGGTCAACGGGCCGACCAGATAGCTGGCATGAAGCCTAGATAGGTCGACGGATTGGCCGGATGTCTGGCACGATGTCCAACTAGGTCGACGGGCTGACCTGATAGCTGGCACGAAGTCCAGACAAGTCGACGGGCTGACCTGATGTCTGGCAGATAAGTTAAGGTAAGTCATTGGAGGGGAGTGACTCGGTGAGGACACGTTCCCAGTTAGGAAACTTAGACGTCGACCCAACTTAGAACCATTTCGGGAATCTAAGTTGAGATCATGACTAGATTTCGGTCTCGGTGAGACGGAATCTAATTATTACTCTGTTTTACTATATTTCTGCTAAATTTTGTTTTGCAAGATAGTTTAACTTTTATTTTACATCGGACTAATATTTTCTTGTAGGAAAAGGAATTTATGAAAAATGGTGGTCCGGGCACCCAGAGTTGGTTCGAGCGCCCGGAACTGGTCTGGGTGCCCGAAAGGCAAAAAACTTATCTTGTCGCAACGTGGAGCAAGCTGATTGGTCGGGCCGATGTCACGGTCCAAGCGCTCAGAAGGGATCCAAGCGCCAGGAGCACTCCTATATAAGGAGTCTACCTCTAGAGCTGAACACACAACTGCTTCCTACGACTGCTCTATTCCGCTCTGTTCCTGTGACACAACGATGCTTCTCCGACAACTTGTGGCTCAAGTTATTTTTTATTGTTGTCGGTATATATTTTTTCTTTTTAAACGAGTTCTTGTACTTTCATTTGTAAACACTTTTTGAACTTCTAGTGAATTGTCCAACGAAAGCACTCGACGAGTGTGGGCCTTGGAGTAGGTGTCAACGAAGGCTCCAAACCAAGTAAAACTAGTTCGTGTTAGCATTGTGTTTTATGCTTTTTCTGCTGCTTACTCTAATTCGATAATGAATTTTCGATCGTTATTCACCCCCCCCCCTCTAGCGACTTCCACAATCCAACAAGTGGTATCAGAATAGATACCGCTTTGATTTGGTGCAACCACCAATCAGACAGAAGGGGTGAAATTCATTTTCATTTTTTTAGGCTTTAAGTTTTTCGATACAATCCAAACTGGTATTATTACCTTTTTGGATTTTTTTTTCATAGTAAATTAAACTGAATTGGTGCAACACCAATTCAGTCTTAAATTTTCTTTTTCTCCCGCACTGCTAATCCAAAACCAAGTCTTGGGACTTTTTTTTCTTGTTTCCTTGTGTGCAAGATCAATGTGTCAGATCGAAGGTTTCAGCACAGTTCGTCCCTCTCCGTTCAACGGTGACGACTTCCCCTACTAGAAGAAGTGAATGGAGGTCTATTTGAAGACCGACTTCGACTAGTGGTTTAGTATCACCAGAGGCTACAAGCCACCTGTCGACAACTCCAGAAATCTATTGGACCCAGAACAGTAGAATCCGGACATAAAGAAGAAAGTCCAGATGGATTTCAAAGCCCTCAATACAATGCAATGTGGGTTGACGAAGGAAGAGCTAAACCGAGTGGGACCACGCCAAAACGCAAAAGAACTATGAGACAAGCTCATCGAACTACACGAGGGAACCAGCGACTCCGAGGTAACCAAACAAGACCTTCTTTTAAATAATTTATTTATTATTAAAATGTAGAAAAGAGAAATGGCAAGTCAGCTCCACGCGAGGATCAAAGACATCCTCAACGGACTTCACGCTATCGGCCACCAAATGGAAAATCGTGATTTAATCAAGTATGCTCTATATGCGTTTCCTCGAAATGCATTGTGGGCATCCATCATGGATTCCTACAAGATTTTGAAGAACCTTTCTAAATTAAAGTTAGATGAACTATTTTGTGAACTTGAGTTACACGAGCAAACTAACGCCAGAACCAAGAAAGGTATCGCTCTGTTTGCAGGTTCCTCCAAGGAAAAGACAAAGACCAAGCCTAAACCTGAAGATGAGTCTGACCAAGATTCAGAAGACGAAGAGTACCTAGTGAACTTGGTAAGAAAGATGTTCACCGGGAGAAAGAAGAACTTTAGCTGAAAAGACCTGCAGAAGATCAACTCCACAACTGAACCAAGAAACGTGACCTGCTTCGGATGCAACAAGAAGGGTCACTACAAGAACGAGTACCCAAAATTAAAGAACGACAAGTCAAAGACAACCAAGAAGAAGGCACTCAAAGCGACATGGGATGATTCATCTTCAGAGGAATCAGAAGCCGAAGAGCAGAAGCACCAAAGTCACCTCGCGCTGATGGCCCGCGAATCAGAATTAGAGGACGAATCGAAAGACGGGTTCAAACCCGAATTGAGTCACGAGTCCGTACTTGTTTCCGAAGGTCCCAATGAGCTAAATTTTTATTTAAGCAAAAAGTTTTTTTTAAGGTTATTTCATGTTTGAATAGAAAAATAACCAAACAAGAAAATCAAAATAAAATGCTCCTTGAGGAAAACCAACAACTCAAGGAACAAATTGAAAAATCAAATCCAAATCAAATTCTAACACTTGAGGAGGAAAATTTAACATTAAAAGCTAAAATTAAAAACTAAAGGGTTTTTTGAAAAATTTACAACTAGATATAAAAATTTAGATCTTATCTTAAACAGTCAAAAGGTTGTTTACAATAAATCTGGACTTGGATACAAGTCAAATTCAAATAAATCATTTATATCACTAATAACACAACACAAACAACAAATTAAAGTTTGGGTTCCGAAAGCGTACTTAACCACGCAAGTAGGTATTAACTAATATTATATACCCAAAGATAAAATATATTATGTAAAATCAGATAAACCAAATCAAAAGCTAAAACACAAACCTAGACCAACTAAACCAAAATCAAACTATTTTAGAACCTACCCAACATCAGACTATCATCAAGTCAATTTCAATTATAAAAGTAATCGACATAAACCCAAAACTAAAATTAAAAATACAGATCAATAATTCGAGGGGAGACTCTAGAATAGCCGACAACTCCAAAACTAACCTACCCGGTAGGGTAATTAGGACTAGTTAAAAAGGGACAAAAGTTTAACTTAAACTATGGTACTGGTGAAGTTTTGGATGATAGTAGGTTAAAGAAGCTCAGTCTATGCATGTCTAGGAAGATATGGCTTCGACCTGGTGCATTTGGCTGAGTAGAACTAACTGAAGCTACCCCTTACGGATCCTAACTAGTTAGACCAAGGTTTTGTACTAAGTTCAGTGGATAGGACTATTTGGAAAACCTCGAATGCATGGTTACTCTAATGATGTCCAGGTGACTCATCATAGCCCAGAAGTTTATCCAAAGAATGTCTATTTGTTGAGCCCAAAGCTAAACCTAAATCTAACACAAAGTTCAATTAAACTTTGAAACTGAATCTAACTCATCTCACAAAAATTATAGGATTCCCTGATTGAAAATTTAGATCGGGTGAGATGACTAAGGACGAAATTAAATAAAATTAAAATTATAGTAAATTATTTAAATTAAAATTAAATTCAAATTTTATTTTAAAAATTATTTTAACTTTAAAAATTATTTAAAAACTTTTTAACTTTAAAAAATATTTTAACTTTAAAATTATTCTTTAAAAAAACTTTTTAACTTAAATTATTTTAACTTTAAAAATTATTTTAAAATCTTTTTAACTTAAATTATTACAAAAATTATTTTAACTTTAAAAATTTTAGTTTAATTTTAAAAAAAATATTTTAACTTTAAAATTTTAATTTTAACATAAATTTTTTTCTTAAAAATTATTTTACCTTAAAATTTTCTTTAAAAAATTATTTTAACTTAAATTTTTCTTAAAAATCATTTTAACTTAAATTATTTTAAATTTATAAAATTCATTTAACTTAGAATTTATTTTAAAAATTAATTTAACTTAAAAATTATTTTAACAAAAAAATTATTTTAAAAATATTTAACTTAAAAAAAATTATTTTAACTTTAAAAATTCATCTTAACCAAAGAAAAATTTTATTAAAAATCTTTAACTAAATAGTTAAACTTAAAATCATTTCAAATAAAATTAAATTCAAACTCAAACTAATCTTAACTCCTACCTGTTGTAGGAAACTAAGTAGATCTTGGACAGTGGTTGCCCCAAACATATGACTGGGGATCACACTAAATTCACTGAATTAACCTACAAAACTTAGGAACAGTTGCCTTTGGGAACAATGGTAAATTCAAAGTAATTTGTATAGGTAATATTAAACTTAGAACTAACTTTATTATTACAAAAGTATTACTTGTTGAAAATTTCAAGTATAATCTTCTTAGTATTAGTCAATTATGTGACACTAGATATAAGGTTAGGTTTTTATCTTCAGAATATTTAATCAAGCACTTAGATAACCCTACTATAAGTTTAAAAGGGTTTAGACAAGACAACATTTATGCAATTAACATAACCACTTCTTCAATTAAGTGTTACTTAACACAAAAAGAATAAACCTGGTTATGACATAGAAGAATGTCACACACTAACTTCAGAAATATAAGCAAATTAAATGGATTAGTTAGAGGATTACCAAAATTACCTAACTTAGACTAAACAATTTGTAATGTTTGTCAACAAGGAAAATAAACAAAATCTACTCACAAGCCAACAAATCAACTTCAAATAAACTCAATACTAGAACTTTTACACTTAGACTTATTTGACTCCCATGGGGTCAAATCAATAAATGGTAGCTTATATTGTCTAGTAATAATAGACGACTATTCTAGCTTATGTGGAGGAGACCTGTGGCACACTGATGTAGTATAGGCTAAGGTTAAATCCCTTAAAGTGTTTGTTTGGAGCTCAAGGAGGAAAATTCCTGGGATACCTTGTTACTGAGCAGAGGATTGAAGCAAACCCAAAAAAGGTTCAGGCACTCCGAGACATGCAGGTGCCTTGGAATCTGAAATAAGTCTAGAAGTTGGTGGGCAGAATCACTACACTATCCGAGTTTATATCTTGGCTCGTAGACCGGGCAATGCCCTTTTTTAAAGTGCTTCGGAGAGCTGCCAAATTCCAATGGGATGAAGAATATAGCCGAGCCTTCGAGGAGCTGAAGCAGCACCTGGAGACTCTGCCCTGCTTATTCAAGCCTATCGTGGGTGAGCCACTCTGGGTGTTTTTGTCATCTACCCCTAAGTCTGTGGGGACAGTCCTGGTGAAAGAGCAAGACGATGCACAATGGTAGTGTATTTCTTTAGCCATGTATTGAAAGAGGTCGAGTCTCGATACACGACCCTCGAAAAGTTGGTTTACAGGTTGGTTCTCATGGCCCATCGCCTAAGACCTTACTTTCTAGCACACCTAATTACTATACTGACCAATAGTAGCATGGGGAAGGCCCTTACCAACATGGAGATAGTCAGTCATCTCATCAAATGAGCAATCAAGCTGGGAGAATATGATATACGGTATCAGTCCTGAACTGCGATCAAGACACAAGCCCTGGTCGATTTTCTGATGGAGATCCATCAGCATGATTCTGAGGAAATATGGAAGGTATATGTAGATGAGTCATCTACTCAACAAGGAAGTGGAGTGGGGATACTTCTTATATCCCCTCTAGAAGATATCATGCAACTAGCCGTCAGGTTAAGCTTTAGAGCTACTAACAATGAGGCAGAATATGCGGCACTTTTGACTGGACTGCAAGCAGCTCGGCATGTAGGAGCCACATGGGTAATCATTTACTCAGATTCCCAATTGGTGGTTCGGCACTTTTGAAGTCAACAATGAGAAGCTACAGCTTTACAGAGAAGTGCATGAGAAAATGAAAGAAAGCTTCAAGGAGGTCACAATAACCAAGATTTCCAGGACAGACAATCAGAGAGCAGATGAATTAGCCAAGATGGCCAACTCTTTAACCACTTGGGTTCTGAATAAGTCGATAGCCTAGAGTTTCCTGATAGCTCAGATCAACCTACAGAACAACTTGGAAAAATCAATCGACTGGAGAGTCCCAATAATCATTTATCTTCAACAAGTTATCTTACCCGCTGATGTTAAAGTAGCTAGATCGATTATAAAGAGAGTCCATGCTTATACACTGATCGGGGATCAATTATACAAGCGGGCATTCTCTCGACCACTGCTTAAATGCTTAGGCCTAGACGAGGTGGAATATGCCCTGCAAGAAATTCACCAAGGATGTTGCGGTAGTCATGTAGGAGGAAGGGCGCTAGTTCGCAAAGTATTATTGACCGGGTATTTTTGGCCCACCTTGTAGAGTGATGCCCAGCATTTGGTGGTCACTTGCTTCTCTTACCAAAAGTATCAGAACCTAACCCATCGGCCGACCGAGATTTTGAATACCTCAATAGTCTCTTGTCTCTTTAACCAATGGGGTATGGACATCATGGGGCACCCCTTCTCCAAGTGGGTGGATGCAAAGGCCTTGGCCAGGATAACGGAAGGAGCCGTTATCCAATTCCTATGGAAGAATATCTTATAACAATTCAGAATCCCACACAAGTTGGTCTCAGACAATGGAAGACAGTTCCAAAGACGCAAGATCCAGGAATGGTGTTAGGGGTTTGGCATAACCCAAGCCTTCACTTCCGTGGTGTATCCTCAGAGCAATGGGCAGACTAAGGTCATTAACAGAGAGATAGTTTGGGGACTGAAGGTCAAATTTGATCACGTAGGCGGTGATAGGGCTGAGGAACTTCCCAGCATCCTTTGGGCATACCGAACAACTCCACGGGCAAGCACAGGGCTCACCCCATTTCATCTCATCGATGGTAGCGAAGCAGTCGTGCCGATTGAGATTGGCATTCCATCCGTCCAACGGTTACTATATGACCTTGAGAATACTGAGCGGTGACTTTCAGAGCTGGATTTTATCAGTGAGACCCGTGAGAGGACAACCACCTGATTGACCGCATACTGACAACGGATGCGTCAAAACTATGATAAGAAGGTGATCCCCCGTTTCTTTGGAGAAGGGGATTTGGTATGAAAAAGGATCAGACTGGTAGGAGAGGTAACTAAGTTAGCACCTCAGTGGGACGATCCATATAAGGTCATTAAAAAACTGGCGTCCGGTGCCTATTACCTATAGGACGGTCGAGGTAGAAAGTTGGACTGCCCATGAAGTGCTAATTACTTTCAGCCTTATCATGTCTGAAAATGCTACTTTTTGTACTAACAGTTATTTGAGGAAAAGATGTAGGTCAGGGAATGAGCACTACAGGTGCATGCATATAGTAACCACGAGTGGACCTAGCCAAGGAAGAAATCATGGAACACTAATAGAAAGCAAGAACTGAAAGGCTAAAGACGAGCTTTGTAAACAAGGGAAGTAAAAGAAAAATGAAACAATAAATGTGCCATGTCACTTGAACTCTAAAAAACATCATTGGACATTTCTTTGATGATTCAATGATGGTCCAGAAAATCCTCAGGAGGGTTGGAGAATAGATACCCTCCCTCTTGGAGTTGTTGGACTGTGCCTACTGCTCCATAGGCTAGCGACCAAACGAAACGGTCTCCCACTTGGGAGCCAAACTCCAGAGAGCAAAGGTTCTTTGCTCGACTAGTCCTCCAGTCTTCAGTTGTGAGTTCCATGACTTAATGTGATAACAAAAAGTTGCAAGTTTCATTCATTTGGGGTTGGCAATTCTACAAATTTACACTTGTGAGTTCCATGACTTAATGTGATAATAAAAAATTGCAAGTTCATTCATTTGGGGTTGGCAATTCTACAAATTTACATGTGCAACTATTTTTTCTGTTTTAATTCTGTGTCATCTTTATTTACTTTTGACAGTTAGGTATTGGAATCTATCTGTTTTAATTCTGTGCCATCTTTATGTTGCTTATTGATAATCTAGATAAGCATACATCATTGAAAATAAATGATGTATCCAAGTGTCAATGCTCTTATATTGTGTTAAAATGTAATGGAAGATTTGCTTACTGCTGATTATCTTGAATAAAATTAACACTATCTATGTACGGCAAAGTAGTTAGGTTGAGGGTGTCACATAGATTGGGATCTAGTTCGCTAAATGCTAATGTCTAATGTAGCTACTGTTTATGCAGAGAACTATCAAGAAGGCTTTGGGATTTAAGCGAGGAGATGGTTAAAGCCAATGAGTAAAGAACATTCAAGTCAAGATGATAAGTAGCATCTATTAAGATCCTTTAACACTACAACAAAAACTGCAAACAACAACGGATATTATCCGTTGTCGTAGGGTCAAAGAACCGTTGTAACTGAGGGTGTTGTAGAATGTATTGCCCTACGACAACGGTTTTGAATCCGTTGTCTTTGTAGACATTTGACAACGGTTTTTATCCGTTGTTGTTTATATGCCCAAAATTTGGCTACGAAGGATACGACAATGTTTTAAAACCGTTGTGGTAGATAATTTCAACAACAGAAATAAACCGTTGTGGTAGACATTTTTTACAACAGATATAAACTGTTGTGGTAGATAATATTTGACACGTTTTATTTTTTTTTACAATAGTTTTAATATATTTTACAACGGATAAAACCGTTGTCTTTTATCACTTTTTACAAAAAAAATTCATTGTGATTTACCTAGTTTTTACAATATTTTTAACTGTTGTCTTTAATGTTCATTAATACCAAACAACCAATCTTATTTTATTATAAGCAAACCACCAATACAAAACTAAATATTTACTAAATTAAATCCAAAATAAACATCCATATATAATTCATCTTGTAGCCACACATATACAAGATGAGTAGTATCAAACCATGCATAAATCACATGTTTTCTAGTACTGTTCTCCATATGACTTTTACACATTAGCAAGGCAATTTACAACCTAACAAAGCTCACTCCTTGTATCAAAAGTCTCAAGCTACACGAATTGACTGAGTTACGTACCTGCAACAGAAAAATTAAACAAAACTTATCAATTCCAAATTTAGATTTATTCATATAAATCTACATAAAAAACAAGCAATATAACCAACTTATGGTCTAAGAAATAAAACTTATGCAATACAAACTTATGCAATACAAGCAATTCCAGGATTTCGCATAGCTCTAATATAAAACAATTCCATGACAACGGGTAATTAATACCAGAATTCCAGAATTCTGATTTAGATTTATTCATATAAATCTATATAAAATACAAGCAATATAACCAACTTATAGTCTCAGAATTTAACTTATGCAATACAAACTTATGCAATACAAGCAATTCCAGGATTTCACATAGCTCTAATATAAAGCAATTCAATGACAACGGTCAATACCAAAATTCCAGAATTCTGATTTAGATGTATTCATAAAAATCTACATAAAATACAAGCAATATAACCAACTTATAGTCTCAGAATTTAACTTATGAAATACAAACTTATGCAATACAAGCAATTCCATGATTTCGCATAGGTCTAATATAAAACAATTCTAGGACAACACTCATTTCCAGAATTCCAGAATTAGATTTATTCATATAAATCTACATAAAATACAAGCAATGTAACCAACTTATAGTCTCAGAATGTAACTTATGCAATACAAACTAATACAATACAAACTAATAAAATACAAGCAATTTAACCAACTTAGAGTTATCTTGGTACCTTCCATTGGAAAACTTATGCACATAGATTTAAATTCGCAGAATAAGTTTACTCTGCCTGTGCCTGTCTATTAGATCAATGAATGTCATTGACCTTGCCATTGAGTTTCTAAATAATCAGTCAAAAATATTCTTAAAAGATACTCATGGCAATAAGAAATTAACTAAACCTGCGGAAAATGCATCTAAACATTGATTTAGGATGCAGACTTGTTGAGTTATAGGCAAGATTGACAAAATGACAAGAACTTGTCTAGGCAAATGTTGAAAACAGACAAGGAAATTAAAATCAATTAAGTTCACTATCAACATTCAAAATATATATATGCGAACTTTAATACAAATTCTCTGTGTTGTAGAGAAAAAATAGCAATCTATGGAAGGTTCAAGGAAACAAACAATTAGAGAACCCGACTATTAGAATTACACAAGGAAACAAGTAATGTTATCTGTTAGAAGTATTGTTATAACAATTATATCTTCAATTAAGAAACAAAGCAAATGGAAGAGAGACAACTAACTGAGCAAATGGAAGCAAATGGAGGTATTGATTTCCTATGCTCCGGATGTCAATACAACAACCTACAAAGAAAGAAAAACAAGCATCATCAAGAACAATATATCGAAAAAAATCCTTAAAATATTCTATGAGAACAGTTTCTATGCATCTTTATGAAGGTCTTAACCAAAAGACAGTTTGATGAGATTAGTATCACTGAATTATTGAATCTGCAATCTGAGTTATCGATGCTCACCCGCTATTTCAAGCAACAGAATGCCTAGATCTTCATGCCGAATAGAGCACGAATGGTACTGAAAGGCATGTAAACAAAATCAGCTACTAATGCATTGTGTACAGTAAGAAGAGGCATTCACCATTTGTTGCAGTCCCGATAACTTGCATAGTGAGGTTAGTATCTAAATTAACTTTCTACCTACTCCTGCCTTGATGATTCTTCTAGGTGATACAACTAAAGGAATGGAACATATCAATTCCTAGAAAATTTTGCCTGCAAGTGATAAATGGACGAAGATGTGCTTGCATAGTGAGGCGTGAATGACTTGGTTTATCACCTGCAAGTGAAAATTTATTAGTGTGTTGCAACTACAGACATCACAAGCTAGGACGCTTCATCCTAAGTTGAGAATTTTGCATACCAGGCACAATTTTAGAGAGGAGTGAATGGCTTGGTTTATCTCCTGCAAGTTTAGAGAGGAGTGAATGACTTGGTTTATCTTGTGCATTATGTACTCCTGCCAGTTCATCTCCTGCAAGTGAAACTTTTTTAGAGAGGCACGAATGGCTTGGTTTATCTTGTCCATTATGTACTTCTGATGGTTCATCTCCTACAAGTGAAACTTTTTTGGAGAGGGGTGAATGGCATGATTTATCTTGTACATTATGTACTCCTTGTGGTTTATCACCTGCAAGTGAAATATTTATTAGAGTGTGTTGCAGCTACAGACATCACAAACTAGGACGTTTCATCCTAAGTTGAGAATTTTGCATAATAAGCACATTTTTAGGTGATGGTCTATGTTGAATAATGCTGCCAATAGCAACATCCATCTCTTGAAAAAGGCTCACCATCCTTTCTACGTGAAAAGCATGCCTAGTGTCTGCAAATATTTAGAAGAAAGGCTAACACATGAAATGATTTATAATTTCAGAGCTGTGTAAAAGTTGTTAATTGTAACAAATTTATATCTTCGTATCGAAAAGGGTTTTGACAAGAAAGGCAAACAGAATGTTCACTGGTTAAAGGAGTGATAACACAGTCGCTGAATATGCTTAGAGCAATGACTTTGTATTTAGTATTATCTATCATTAGATTTGGAATAACACACAAATGAACACAAATACCTGCAAACTATGTGATTACAAGGTAATAATTTTGGTGTTCTAAGCAAACCATTGCTGCAAGAAAATAAACGATAATAAGACATATTATTTCATTCTAAATAAACTCTCAAATGAAAAGAAAATTATTCTTATCACTGAAGCTAGAGAATTGAAGCCTTAGAATGACTGAATAACACTACCATATGAAGCATTTCAGCTCCTTCTCTAATTTGATGAGATAATTGAGAAATGGACTCCACAATTGGGATATCTCTTCCGCATCAATCATCTTTGTAACACTATTAAAAGAAGGAAAACATTAAAAAGAGAAATCCACATGAGTTCTTCCATTTTACATCTACGTAGCCTCCATTGTAGAGTTGAAAGTAAACACAATAGAATTACCTCCTTAATCACGTGGCTTGTAGCTTACAAAAAGGTTGATCTTTGGGTGTGTTGGCTGAAAACGTAGAGATATTATGACGAAGGGGGAGAAGATGAACAAAATAACAGTATAAGATAGGAGTCTCTCCTGCTATGATTTCTTTTTTCTAATAAAAGAAGTAGCACTGAGGAAGAAATGCATAGACGTAAATATAAGAACATAATTTAAGGCTTTGCTGCTGCCTTAAATTCTGATAAATGGACGGAGAGTGGAAAAAAGACACATCTTCACCAACAAGATGGAAGTAGGAAATAAAAATTTGTCATCAACAATGAATTTCGAATGTACTTTTGCCATAGTAGTATTATGCTCAAGGAGTCATCAACAAAGTATGTAGTTCAACATAGTAAAAATTTAAATGCGATTGTAAAAAAAAAATAAATTATAGGATTAGACAAGGAAATTAAACTAGCAAATGAAACAAACACAGGTACAAAATTTAGGACATCCCAACAGATATCAGATATTCCTTGGATGGTAGAAAAATACTAGGTAAAATGTTAAAGATGTATACATGGAGACTGTGAGATAGGAGGAAAAATAAGATTAAGTCATGGCATATAGATGAAAACCATAAGGAGAGTACAAACAAGAAATTTGTAGAGCAACTCATAAGATACAAAAGGTCATCATCTAACAATTCACAAAGAGATAACTTCCACATTGTCAGTCCTTGCATAATTCAAAAACAACTAAATAAGCTACTCACACAACCCAACCATTATTAATTTTGGACCACAAAGAGAGGCAATAAATAAGGGAAATGTTAGCTAATTCTGCTCATGGTAGAAATGCAAGAATGAAGTATTGAGCAAAGGAGATAGCTAGCTGTGAACAAACAAATTATTGGCAGTAAGGAATCAAAATCAATAAGTCATAGAGTCACAAACAAAGTGTTCAACCATCTTTTTGGAGTCTAGTAATTTATACCTAGTAATGAATATAGTCTAGTACGCAATCCGCCCATTCGGATTGTACTTCGTCAATTTCTTCGTTGGAGTAAATTGTTTTCTTGAACTGTTAACAAACCCAGATTAATTTAGTAAAAAAAATCAGTAATGAAGAAGCAAAGTCAAATAAAAGAAATTATTTGAGAAAATTGAGAATATGTCAAATATTACCATTGAGCTAAGTGAATCCTTCTCGCCGGTAGCATTTCCTTCAATAATTTCTCTCATAAATTTCATCACATAAAACCCACATTGTTTAGCATCAGGTTGTCGAGGACCCTATGTTAACAAAAAATTATCAACGAATAATGCACAGTTAAATATTTTTAAATTAATCACAAGTAAACATATGTGTGTATATATAATATATAAACCTTTACGACTTCCCACATAAACTTCTTTTTCCCTTTTCTTTGCTTGTTCATTTCCTCTGTGCATACAAATGTCCTCCTAAACTTCTAGAAGCCCAGTTACCATATAAGATAGCAGGAAATGTGCAGTGGTAACATTTCTCAATCTAAGTGCCTTGTGGGTCGAGGTAGGTCACTGACACTAATAATCTTCATATAGCATGCATGATTTATTATTAGTGCTTAAATTTTCTGTTATTTGATCATATAACAGCGCTCATTTAGTGGGTCCACACTCCACAGGTTAATTAGTACAAAATTGTATATAACAAATACAGTGTGTATATACATCAGCTAGTCAGCATCCTTAGAAATGGAGAATAGTTGCAAATAAATAAGAAATAAACAGCATGCCAACAACCAAAAGCCAAAGTATTGAGGAGCGTTAATACACCCATTAAGTATAGTAGTCATGAAGATTTTTTCATGTTTTAATCAGCATGCCTAATGGAGTAACTGCTTGACTGTATTGATAAGAAACGAAACAACAGTGCAGCATCAACACTAACAATAAATCACTATCGCCTGCTTGGTAAGAAGGGAATAACAACCTTGTAAAGAGACATGACAACAAAAGGGTTCATTTAATAACTAGTCCGCTATCGCCTGCTTGATAAGTTAATCACTTTGAACATAGGAAAGAGACATGATGACAAAAGGGGTTATTGATTCATTGATTAACTATTTCTCTATCGTTTGCTTGATAACTTCTACTCCCAATGGTTTTCCATATCAACAATATTTGATAGACCAATGAACTAGCAGTAGACCTTGAAAAAATAGTTGGTGTAACATCGAGCAATCACAACGTAAAACCAGCGGAATCAGTATTTAAAAAAAAAGTTTGAACTGACAGGATTCACGAGAGCCCAACACTAAGAAGAATTACATGCATCCTTATGGGACCAAATCCACTCAGTTACTTACCCGATGATTAATGCAATAACCATCCAACAAACAACGATTCTTCAGAATCCACTCGGTCATTTGCCCTATCATCAATGCCAAATTAAAAGTTTCCTTTCACACGAAAACCTATCAATAGAATCGCCACACATGACCAATCCACTAGATCTCCAAAACACTGCTCACAAAAAAATTCCAGCCGCCAATACGAAGCCAGCGGACCAGTATCCAAACCACAAAAATAGGAAGCAAAAACCGCGACGATTACCCTAGGGGGAGTCCACCAATCTGTCGCTTTCCCCGTTCCCCTCGCTCTCCTCCACGCTAGTTCCGTTCTCCGCCATTTTTGGCCGCGGAAGTAGATGGTGAGGAGGCGAGGAACGAATCTGATGCATCGCTGTAAGAAGAGACGGATTTAAGGACCTGCAAGTTGCAACGATCGTTACCGTGCAAGTTTGCAAGAATCGTGACTATGGCTCAAAAGTAGGTTTCGTTACCGTGCAAATCAAAAGCTAAAAAGAAGAAGAAAAGAGAATGTTGTGCTAGCAAATACAAGCATAGTAGAATCAAAAGTAGATTTCATTTTTTGAGACAAAATTTATGAACGAAGACAAGACCTAGGTTATGAATCTACCTTGACTATGGCTCTAGCACAAATCCAAAGAAGACAAGACCTAGGTTATGAATCGACGGAGTAGGAGTGCCACATTTGGCGAAGAAATACACCTCGTCCGATCAAAAGGTTCCACGAGCAAAAAAAGCAACAATGGAAGGTCAAAGGGCCTTGTCGAACTCAGAAACCCGTTCACCAGGAAACGAGAGGAGCACACCGTCGTGGAGAAAGATCCAGGGGATGCGTGAAGAGATTGTATGAGGAGAGGGAAAGAAAATTGCCTTAGGTTTGGGAGCGTGAAGGAAAAAGACGGCGCCGAAAAGAAAATAGCGAGAGAAAGGAAAACAACGAGGGGGAAAATGACCAAATTCAATTACAACGGTTTTTTCAAAACTGTTGTCGTAGCCGCTAAAAACGCGGATAAAGACAACAGATTATAAAACCGTTGTAAAAAGTGTTGTCATTTTAAAAAAAGTTACTCAATGACAACAATTTTGCAAAAACCGTTGTCTTTTATATTTAATGGGGAGTTCAAAGACAACGGTTTTGGCAAAAATCGTTGTCTTTGAGCAAATACGCAACGCTTTCTCTTAAAACCGTTGTCGTAGGGGTGTTGTCGTTTGTAGTTTTTGTTGTAGTGTAAGTTCATGCAATAAGATCTAGTCGAGAGTAGTTTTGAGTGTCCTAATTAAAATTTCTTTTTTATGCAAGTAATTATGTTTGCTATAGAAGTGTAAGGATGATAATTTATATATTTATCTTGATTGTTTATTTAATAATATATTGTTGATTGAAGTAGATTCATTTTCATTTATCTTTTATTTGTCTTTAATATTAAAAGACAACAGTTTAAAAAATCTTATCTTTGCTAAAAAAGACAATGCTTTGTATGTGTTGTGAAATTGTTGTCTTTGCTACAACGCTTTTTATGCGTTGTCCTTAAAAAAGACAATGATTTTTAAGCGTTATCTTTGTAAAAAACGACAACACTTTTAAAGCGTTGCAAAAACGTTGTCTTTGCTACAACGACTATGCTTTTAAAGCATTGTCTTTAAGCAGACTTTTAACAATAGTACTTTTAACAACGCTTTTTCAGCCACATAGACAACGCTTTTAAAGCGTTGTCTATCAGTTTTTTTTTCTTGTAGTGTGACTCTAGCTATCAGTGAGGAGTCCAAAGGAGAAGTCGAGCATACTATTTATAGTTATGAGGGGGACGCCCGGAAGAACGCCTCAACATCAGTGTCAATCATGTGATCCGTAGACAAGGTAGGTGGCATCAGCCATAGGCATAGAAATGATGTTGGCCATTGGATCATCTTGGAATATCATGTAGGAATGGTCTTGTTAGAAAAAGCTAGATCAAAGTACATGTGGTAAAAAAAAGGAGTGGAAGTTTTTATGACATCGGAAACAGACGATGCTACAGTAATCCTCGCCTGGGCAGGCGGGATGACTTTGGAATCACTGTGTCCTGCGACTGGGCAGGTAGTTGGTATGGGTACGAGGTCACCCTTCTTTCAACGATGCATGCCCGGATGATAAGCCGACCAGGCATCCACAAAGGAGTCAGACACTTAATCTATCACTTAGCCGTATAAGGGGAAATGTCAAAGGGTCCTGAGCAAACCCAGCAGACACTTAGGCACAACATTGCACGCTAATAGCATATTCACTTACACAGCATCTTCAATAAACTTCAAGTTCAAAAGCCAAAGGGAGGTATAGAACCTAACATTATTGTTTAGAATAAAGGAGGCAATTACAAGATAGAACAAACTATTCAAAAATAGGGAATGCTTCTTCGGGGAGCTCGTTGAGAAGACGGGCCCGGTCCAGGAAGTCTTCAAGAGGAGTTGACTGGATAAAACCTTTTTCTTACAGCTATAACAAGGCCCCTTCGCCTCCATAGCACAATATTTGATTGATGAGGTGGCCTACCTTAGCCCCAAAATTCTTGGAAGCTAGGAAGGAGGTCTTGTGAGCTGCAAGACAAGAATTCTCCCTCGCCTAGTAATCCTTCAGCTCTTCCCGAGCCTTGTGTGCATCGTCCCATGCCCCGACCAACTCCTAGCGAGCAGCTGTTGCCTCTGCCTTTGACGCTGAGAACCCCACCTACACAAACTTGAGAGTAGCCTGAGCCACATCCAATTGCTTCTGAAGGGTAGCCTCCCAATCGGCGCTGGTAGACAAATCTGTCATTTTAGCCACCAGGTTTGTCTGCAGGGAGGCATGAGCCTTTTGGAGGTCTTGTAGTTGTGAGAAGAGGTTGGTAACCTCTGTGTCCCTCCCCTCCAAGTCGGCCAGGATTTGGACGCTCCTCAAGCCATCAAACTTAAGCTTGGACTCACTGTTCTTCAAGGTGGCATTCAGGGACTTTACCTTCTCAGACTCTGCATGGGTCAGGTCTCGTGCAGTTCAAGTTTGGTCCTCCGCCGCCTGCAGGTGGTATTGAATCAGGCTCTTAGGGGTTGTCAGGTCAAAGCATGGCCTGCGGTCGCAGGAGACACCAATTCTTGAATTCGAGCTCTCAAGGACTCATTCTGTCAATGCAGACCGGCTACATACTGGGAGAGGCTCAGCCCCATAACACAAGTATATAAAGAACATAGGATTAGAGATGTCTTGAGGAAAAGAAAGGAAGCAGATAGCACTTACCGACACTATTCATCGGGAAAACTCGTCGGCTAAGTCCAGTTTAGGGTATTCTAAAATTTGGTCGGCGGTGCTCTTCCATGAGTCGGCCAAGGCACCATGCAGTTGTACCTGGCCGCAGTTAGGAGAAGTGCTGGAAGAAGGGATTGGACCCAACACTTGAAGGGACGACAACTGAAATGAGGAGGTGAAAGCATACCATCCCTTGGATCGCTCCTTAGGGCGAGAAGGGGTGAAAGCATACCATCTCGGGCTGGCCTTCCACTTGGGAGGATGTCTGCTCCTGGACTGAGGTAGGGACAGGAGAGGAGGTCACAACCTCTGAAGAAGCTGGAGTGCTTTCCTGGGCGGGAGTTTTGGCCTTGGCAGACACCCATGATAGAGGTGCCCTTTTTTTAGGGGGGGGGGGGAGAGAGAGAGAGAGAGAGATTGGACTGAGGGAGTGACAAGTCATCTCTTGCGTTGACGATGCAAGGGTCACTCGGAGGACGGAGAAGACGCCTTCTCACTAACAGTTACCTCAGCGAGAAGCTCTGCCGAAGGGAAAGATTCATCCTTGGGAGCCTCGTGCTCCCCCGACTGCTGAGAGGAGGCCCCTGCCAGACATAATTTCTCTTCCTCGCTTCCTCAGGATGTCGCTGGGCATTTTGGAGGAGTCGAGGGCAAAAGCTTTGAACATGATGACTTCTGTAGGTAAAGGAAAATACCTCAGTTAGTGAAGACATGAAAGGAGAGTCGTTTGATCTTATCAAAAGGTGTAGTCAGAGGCATCCGGATGGGCCTTAATCTGAAGGTGTACAACACACTTTCCTATAGCAAGCAAGAGAGTTGAAGTTGCACCCCAACCAATTTCCCATAAGCTGTGAAATAATCTAGCCGGTGTTGATGGTCACTTAACTCAAAAGGAGAGGGAAGATTGGGACGCTATTCAACAGGCCAAGTTACAGACTCAAACAACTGTATATAGAAGAAACAAGACTTCCAGCCTTTATTGGAAGAATACATTCCTTCGAAAAAACTTATACCCGGTCCTAGATTACATAATAAAAATACCCAACTCTGATAGTTTGAGGGAATAGAAATGATGAAAAAAATGAGGAGTTAAAGAAATATCATATAGATGACACAGAATTACCATTCGCACATTGCACGGAAGGCATTGGGGGTGAACCAAGATAAAGGGATACCAAAATATCGACTCAACGATGAAAAGAAGGAAGGGATAGAAAAGCGCAGACCGCCAAGAAGCTGGTCCTTGAAGAAAGTCATGAAGTCGGAGGGAGGAGGACAAGGATGATCGTCAGGCCAGGAAGGCGAAGCTTGTATGCTTCAGAAAGCTGCAAGTTAGAGTGTACCGACTTAAGGTCACTCTTATCAAAATCGGAATGGAAGTATGCATACCAAGGGATTATCATTTCTCCCGTCATTACCAAATTGAAAAACGTAGGAGCAAAAGAGTGTTAGAGTGTATACTAAAAGCCTAGCTTTTTGTAAACATTTATATTTAAATAAAGAATCACATTGGTCAAATGTTTACATTTATATACTAAGTGTAGTTATTCAATTAATTTATATTGTAGATAACATGGTGTGTGGTGTCACATACAGAAAATCATGTTATCAATTCCTTATAAATTATAAACAGTAGCTTATGACTAAAATGGAAAGGAACAAACCATTGGAATAGTCGCAGTGTAATTTGGTATTAGTTTATCTTAACTATAAAATTACACTAGTACACTCAGAGTATATTGAGCTGGACCATTTAAGGTAAGTTCTTTTATACTAACTTAATAAAAGAACTAGACCTTTGTTATTATGGAAGTGTGTTCTCTTAATCCCGATATAGTAACAAGCACGTGTACTTAGTATTTATTTCTTTGACTTATCAAAGGGTGGGATTTAGCTCGATAAATCAAGAGGTCCGATAAGTTAGGAAATGATATTATTTACAGTATATGTTGTTGATTATAGAAGGAAACTATGTCCTAGTAATCTAAGTTGATGATGTCCCCAAGAGGAGCTCATAAGGATTGTCATGTAAACCCTACAGGTGGACTTAGTCCGACATGACGATAAGGTTGAATGGTACTACTCTTGGAGCTAGATATTAATTAAGTGAGTTGTTAGTAACTCATTTAATTAGTGGACATTCTGTATCTTAAACACAGGGAGACTAACACACTCATGATAAGAAGGAACTCAAAATGTAATTTAGGATTGGTGCGGTAGTTCAATAATAATTCTTTAGTGGTATGAATTATTATTGATGAAATTAAGTTGGGTGTTCGGGGCGAACACGGGAAGCTTAATTTCATCGGGAGACCAAAACTAATTCCTTTTATCGGTCCCTATCGTAACCTCTTATTTATAAAGTGTTATACACACATATATCCACCTTCCTACCCAACCTTAGGTGGCCGGCCAAGCAAGCTTGGAGTCCAAGCTTGAGCCGGCCAAGCCAAAGGTTGAGCCAAGTAAAAGTGGTCGGCCCTAGCTTGGAGCCCAAGCTTGGTGTGGTCGGCCATATATAAAATAAAAGGATTTTATTTTTAAAAATCTTTTCTTATATGGATACCATGATTTTAAAATAGAGTTAAAAATTTAAATCTTTCCTTTTATAACTTTCTACAAAAGATTAAGTGAAAGGTTTGATATCTTTCCTTATTTGTAGTTAAAAGGAATATTTTAATTTTTGATAAAACTTTCCTTTTTTTAGCCATCTTTATAATTTAAAAGAAATTAAGTTTTAAAATTAAAGCTTTCCTATTATAGTTTCTACAAAACATTAAGGAGGCGCTTGGTTCGGGTAAGGGAATGGGAAAGGATATGAGATTGATTGCAAATATTAATGAAATGGGAATAATACCTATACCCCTCATATTAGTGGGGAATGGCCCATTCCTCTATTTAGAGGAATGAATCCGTGGGTCCCACCTTCATTTCCCCAAACCAAGCACATGTTTCATTCCATTCCCATTCCAAACCCCCCAAACAAGCACCTCCTAAGAAAAGATTTGATATCTTTCTTTATTTGTAGATTAAAAGAAAGATTTTAATTTTAAAGAAAACTTTCCTTTTTGGAAATCATTCACATGTTTTAATAAAAAGATTTTAATTTATAAAATTTCCTTTTATAACCAACCATGAAGGGAAAAGTTATTAAAAAAAAAATTATTTTAAAAAATTCCGGAAACAAATAAGGAAGTTTTAATTTTGTGTTTAAAACTTGCCTTATTTGGAGCACATGAGGTGGTCGGCCATGTAAAAGGTTAAAAGGAATTTTTAATTAAATTTTCCTTATTAACTAATGGCAATGAGAATAAGGGAATTTTAATTATAATTAAATTTCCTTATATGCCAAGACTAAGGAATATAAAATAGAGGGTAGAGGTGCCTCACCTCACAACATATCATCTATTATTCCTCTCTCTTTTCTTCCTTGGTGTGGCCGACCCTAATCATCCTCTTCTCTCTTCTTCTTGTGGCCGAACCATATCATCTCTAGGAGTTCTTGTGGTGGCCGGATTTTGCTTGGAGAATGAGAGAAAGGAGGCTTTGCTCTTGCATCCCTTGGAGCTTGAATGTTGGTGGCCGAAACTTGCAAGAAGGAAGTTGTCTTGGTGGTTCTCATCTTGGTAGATCGTTGCCCACACAACGTCCGAGATAAGAAGAAGAATATGATAGAAGATCAAGAGGTTGTTGCTCATAAAGAAAAATATAACTAGTAATTCTATTCCGCATCATACTAGTTTTCCTTTGTATAGATTTTGAGATACCAAACACAAGAGGCATATGATTCTAGGTTTCAAATTTATGATTCGAGTTTTTATTCTTTTCTTTTCTTTTTCGATCTTGTGATTCGATTGTTCTTATTGGTTAAACCTAGGGTTACTATAAGGAGATTGCATATTGAATTTCTGTAAAAGGATTTGTCAAGGAAGTGGTGGATGATCCCATAACCAAGAAGGCCTAGTGTCTCGCCATGTTTAACCTGGAAGCCAATTATAGAAATAAATATTTAATCAACTTTGTAACATGGGTGGACTTGGATTAATAATGTTAAGTATCATTTGTGATCCAAAACCAACGACCTCTCAGTCGACTTTCCAGACTCTCACCCCAGCGCGAGTTATAAGTGATCATGCTCTCATGACCAATGACCTCTTAATCGGTTTTCCATACTCTCACCCCAACGCGAGTTATAAACGAGCATGCTCTCGCAATCAATGACCTCTAGTCAGCCAACTGGCTTCCGCCCAGGCGCAAGGTATGAGCCAACACTGCTCTTGCGAACACTTGTCAACAACTTGAGCATTGGATTGTCTTCATCTACTACAACATCGCCACCTTCACTGGGTCGATAGCAGCACGGTGACAAGGATACCGGTTTCAGTCTTGGCAAAGACAATCAGCTACACGCCAGTCCCTTGTACGCATGTGGAGTCACAAGAGTACTAGGGTCTAGTTATTTTGACTTGAGTCTCCTTCGACTAGACTTGGAGGGGAGGCTTGTGATACGATGCATGAAGGTAGGGCCTGATAAGGCCAGGCAGTCAATAGTCAAGGGGAGGTAGCAGTCAACAGTCAGGAGAAAGAGGGAGTTAGACCACCTCACATCATCAGTCGTATAATTCCTGGTCAAGCATGGGCAGGGCAAGTCCCCCGGATTTGAGACATAAGATGGATCTTGTACTAGTTTCTGACCTACCCCCGATTGATCGGACTTCCCCAGCTCGGGCTTTATAAATAGTCTCGATACTGTTACTTATACAACTCCCGACCGACTCTTCAACGGTCAAACCATGAAGGATGGGTCTCCTGCCACAGTCTCAGATGGAACCCAACCAGTTCACCACAGCTCATCCTCCTCATCAAGACTCAAGTCGGGTGGTACATCTGAACGGTTATCCCGAGCTGTCTATAGCTAAACACGGGCGGGACGGAAAGTGCTAAGTGACAATAATGTCAAAGAATCGTAACCTCCTATCAAGGAATAACTGTCATACATATGGGAATATCGCAGTAGTCTGCTATCAACTACGAATGGAACCTTCCTTCGACCAATAAGTGGCCACCGTACATCCTCTCTCACTTGAGAGGCCCTGACACCCGACATTTTCTAACAATATGCAGGCTCCGAAGGTACGCAGCGTCACATAAAAAAGAGAGGTCCCTTTCCTTAATCAGGTACGCACAAATTTGCATTCGTCTTCTACAGTTCTTTTTTCCTTCGTACACTATTCTTCTAGTGAAAAAGTACTTAACTTAAGCGTTGGAGGGCCTGCGTCGAAGACTTTTTCCCTGGTGTCTGGTCTCTAACTTTCCGGGTGCTTGTTTGAGTATGCGCAGAGCTTAAGTACCACTGGTTTCGTCACCACTGTCCCTGAGTTTCACGTGGGGATTTGCTTTTCGGACGTGTATACATCGGGTGTATCAAAGTTGTCTCTCCGTCAATACCAACGTCATCTTCATCGGCCTTCTTCTGACTCAGATTCCGAACGAAATCAATCGTAAAGGCTACTAAATTAGCAAGAATGAGTTAGCTTGGCTGGCAACACAACACCTTACAAGGAGAGAGGATAGTCCGACAAGATGAAATGCACATCCAATTGAAACAGTTTCTTGATATTTCTAACCTATCCAATTGAAATTTTTATCTTAGTTAAATTAGATTTAGGGTATTTTCTTTTTCCGTGGTCACCAAAAGTCAATCGGAATGAAATCTAAATTTGAGAACAGTTAATGGGAAGTAAATGAAAATTTTGAGAACAGCAAGATATGAGGAAATTGATAGAAATGGAAAATCTGAAAATAATTATTCTATTATCATTTATCTAAAATAGATTTAATATTATCCTATGAATTTAGATTTTAGTACAGTTAAAATAATCTGGGATACTTGGTAAAAAACTAAGTCGAGGCTAGTAATTTTTTAAATTTTTTTGGCACCAAATATCCTGATTAAGCTTGTTAATCCTAGGAGGATGATTTAGTCCTATAAAATTTTTTCATCAATTATAATAAATTTGGAAGGTAATAGATGGCCTATTAGTCCAATATTTTTTATATTAATCATTTATTAAAAAAATTATTCGTTAAAACTAAAATTCGATTCCTAAAAAAATAAAAAGATGCTCTACGTGCACCACCTGGCCTATATTTTCTTGTTAAGCCTATGTCATGGTAACACTGATCAAAATATTTATTCCCGAATTCATTTCCGCTCACTCTTCTCCCAATTTCTCTATGTTTCATAACTTTACGACACCTTCTATGCAATTTTTTTCTTCACAAGGATAATTCTATTTTTACGTATAATTTCCCTTTTTTCCTCCTTCCATCTCTCTTAATTTCTCTTGCCTCGAATCAATGCCGTCTCAATCCTTTTTGAAATCATAGGTAGAAAAAAATATTAAAAGTCTTAATATTTCTTTTAAAAATAAAATAGTAATTTTTCAAAGATAACTTTATATATATAATATAATTTTCTATTTTTTAAGATGTAAAATTACTAATTAAATTTTTATATTTAAGTTTTGATAATAAATATTTTTTAATTGATAACTTTTTTAAATTATTTAATTTTTTAGATATTATTTAGTGTAAATAAGATATCATGCATTAGTAAAAGAATTTAATTTTTTTATAAAGTTTAGTATTTAAAGTGTTGTTTTTAGTTCTCTATTTATTATTAATTTTAGAATTTTTAATTATGAAAATAAATCTAAATCATCCAACAATATTAGATGACATGTCCTTTTTTTAAAAAATAAATAAATCATGATTTAAAGATTTTTTTTAGAAAGTCAAGCAATTAAAATTTTGTAATTAAAATTATCTTAGATGACTCAAACGTACTTGAATAAATAATATGATCAATAAAGTAATTAAAATAATTAATTTTAAAAAATCTTCAACTAAATGTCTTATCTATTTCATTATTATTAATTTGTTTATTTCTTCTAATTACACATTTTGACATTGAATATTTTTTTATCCATAATTTTTTATAATTTTATATAATTCAAGGGGCTCTTAGAAAAAATTAAGATGGACAGTTGCCCCACCTTATAAAAATTTAATTTAATATTATACTTGATCTTAGCTAAAAAGTCGAGAAAAATTTACTTTCTAATATCATCGACTTGATAAAAACTTCTCTGCTTACAATGTTGTCAATTATAAGATGTGGGACTAAAGAAAACTCTAGATTTCTAATTGATTAATGAGAAAATTCTCAATAATACATCACAGCTAAGTCTCAAACTCTAGATCCTTGATTAATAAGAAAAATTCTTAATAATATGTCGCAGCTGAGTTTCAAACTCTGAATCACTGAATGATGATAAGAAAAAATTCCCAATAATATACAACAGCTGAGTCTTGAACTCTAGATCAATGACTGATGTGTTTGTGAAAATTACTAATAAACCTCGAAATTATTTTCAATATGAAAAGAAAAAAAAGAACATTAACGTAATTTCATTTTGAGCTTCACCAAAATTAATTAATAAAGAGACATATTCTTAATAAAATAGTTTTAATATTTAAGTATTACCCCTACTTTTATTTTTTATAATGGAGGTAGACTTTAATATTTTTGTAATTTTATTTTCTTCTAGGGGTACTTGACCTATAAAAAATAATTTTAATTTTTAAGTATTGCCTCTATTTTATTTTTTTTAGTGGGACAAGAGTATAATATTTTTATAATTTTATATACTTCTAGGGGTACTTAGAAAAAATTAAGGTGGGACAGTTGCACCACCAAAGCATACGTGGCTTCGCCCCTAGTTGCATGCATAAAATAATACATGAATGCATGCAGGTAATGGACTCTACTTCATAAAAAATAAGTTAATTTTTTATATCAGATATTAAACTGATAAGAACAAATACTATACTTAATCTTAGTCAAAATGTCACCCATAAATTAGGTAAGGCTGCACCAGACTCATACAATAATGCAATACTATAGGGTGATGTCCGAGAATCCCAACAGCAATCTACTGTAATAGACTCCCCTTATAAAAAGTTAATACTTGATCTTAGCCATGCCAAGAAAAGTATACTTTCAAACATCACCGACCCAAGGTTTTAATAGAAACTTCTCTATTCGCAGTGTTGCCAATTATAAGATGTGAGACTAAAGAAAACTCTAGATTTCTAATTGATAAAGAAAAAATTCTCAATAATACGGCGCAGTTTAGTCTCCAACTTTAGATCCCTGATTGATTAATGAGAAAAATTCTCAATAATATGCCGCAGCTGAGTCTCGGACTCTAGATCACTGATTGATTAATGAAAAAAATTCTAATAATATACCGCAGCTAAGTCTTAAACTCTAGATTCCTGATTAATGCTTTTGTTGAAATTACTTATAAATCTTGAAATTATTTTTAGTATGAAATGAAAAAAGGACAAATTCTTAATAAAATATATAGTTTTAATATTTAAGTATATATTGCCTCTATTTTTATTTTTTTAGTGAGGCAAACTCTAATATTTTTATAATTTTATGTATTTCTAGGGGTACTTAACCTATTGAAAATAGTTTTAATTTTTATGTATTGCCCCTATTTTTATTTTTTTAGTGGGGCATGAGTCTAATATTTTTATAATTTTATATACTTCTAGGGCTACTTTAAAAAATTGGTGTGCATGAATCCATGTGAATAATGGACTCTCCATCATAAAAAAAAATGCCAATAAATTAGGTAAAGGTGCGCCAGACCCATACAATAATGCAATGCTAGGATGACGCCTACAATCCTAGTAGTCTCCCCCTTATAAAAACTTAATTTAATATCATACTTGATCTTAGCAAAAAAGCCAAGAAAATTATGCTTTCTAACATCATCGACCGAAGGTATTTGTAGAAGTTCTTATGCTTGCAATGTTGCCAATTATAAGATGTGGGACTAAAGAAAACTCTAGATTTCTAATTGATTAATGAGAAAATTCTGCAGTTGACTCTTGAACTCTAGATCACTGATTGATTAATGAGAAAATTTTCCAATAATATACCGCAACTCCTGATTGATGTATTTGTGAAAATTATTAATAAACCTTGAAATTATTTTCAATATGAAAAGAAAAATAAATATTAACGTAATTTTATTTTAGCCTTCACTAAAATTAGTTAGTAAAGGGAACAAATTCTTAGTAAAATAGTTTTAATTTGTAAGTAATGACCCTACTTTTATTTTTTTAATGGGGCAGATTCTAATATTTTTATAATTTTATATATTTCTAGGGGTACTCCATCAATGAAATCCCCATTACTCCTGCTTCTGCTAGCCAACTTTATTACTCTGTGATTCGGGAGACCTATGAGTACTTTTTCGAGGGCAACGACAACATGAAGATCAACCAGTACAATAGAGGGTCGAGGCGTGTCCACAACTATGGTGGAGGGGCTCCAGATGGTAACTATGACGGGAGAAGATAGCTTCTGTTCCATCTGCCTAGACAATTTCGAGGTGATGATTTAGGCTTTGGCAATGCCTTGTGGTCATTCGTTTCATGAGGGGTGTATGAAGGAGTGGCTGTAGCGAAAAAATTCTTGTCTCCCCTATAGATCCTCATTTCGGACCACAGAATAGCGATTGAAGGAGATTCCTCTGCTCATCCCTTTCTTATTTTTTTTTTTAATTTTTATTTTTATAATTGAGGTGTTTGATCTTTTGATTCAATTAGTCCAGAAGGTAGACGGTTCGGTCCCACAAATTGGCCATCAGGTAAATCTAGAAACATGAGCGATATCTTGCCCAACAACCAATGTCTCAGATTTTTTTTATCCCATTAAATGAAAATATTTTTTTTATAAACTAGTATCCAACTATTCAAATCGACTAATTCATACGAAAGTTTTTCATATACTACTAGAGTAAATTAAGAAGTATTCACGGAGATTTATCCAAATAACTAATATTCTTAGATTTATTGTTCTACTAAAGAAAAATCTTTATAATATATTGTAATTAAAATTTGAATCTTTGATTAATTGCTTAGAGTGCCTAACCTTATAGGGCACTCTATTTAATTCTATATACAGTAGTTTTGTTGTATGTTTCATAGATGACAACATTAATTTGATATAAATATTGATGATATTTCATGATCAGTTAATATTTACAATATCTTAAAATGCCGATATTTACAAATACCTTAGTTACAACTTGATTTTTTACAATGCCTTCAAATGATCGACGTTCACTCGGGCGGCATTGACTGTTTGTGGAGAGTTATAAGTTTGAGTTTTGATTTGAGTTAAATTTATAAATTAGTTTACTTGGTGAAAGTAATAATAATAATAATAATAATAATAATAATAATAATAATAATAATGTACTCTCATTTTAAATGTTTTAAATCTTGAAAGTTTATGTAGGAAAACAATACACCCCCTATTGGATTCCTTTGGCTGACTAAGTTTAATTACTAAATTTGATTGTTGTTATGTATTTGGTTAGACTTAATGTAATAAGTGGGTAATATAATTAAATTTATAATATAGTGTAATGTAATTAATATTATATTATTATGTTTGGTGAAAAGTTGTATATTATATATGTAATTTTTTATTACGAGGATGATGCCTTCTGGGTGTATCATAGATAATGAACATATGATATCTTTGGCATAATTATCAAGGATCGATTCTCAAGAACAGACGACCTAAGATTTACCCCACCATACGCCTATGACTTATGTATTTGTATTTTTCTCTCTTCATATCCGTGAGTCGACACTAGGGCACCGTTAAGGATGACTAAGAATATATTTGGCATATTAAATCTTAGTGTTAGAATGTAATTCAGATTACATATTATTAACTTTGTAATCCAAATTATAAAAAAAATTATTATCTTTTATAATTCAAATTACATTACATTATTTAAAATTATACTTAAAAAAATCAATTACATCCTAATTACATTATAAGATTAATTACGTCTCATCAAATACAATCTTAATATTTAATTTTGACCAATAATTAATTGATAATTAAAATAGAATATGATATCATTCAACCTAAATAGTCTAATATCATTGCTCTTACGATAAAATATATATAAATAAATCGTACCATCGTGTAGTTAACTAATTCGGCTTCTGATTACATTTAATTACATTTATATTATATATTTTAATTTGTTAATAGATATATAGTCAATTAATTTGTAGGCCAACAAGTAATTGAATTGTAATTTGTCCAGATTTAAGAATGACTTTGATTCATATTTTATTTGGATACTATTTAAGTTTGTACTAATTAAAATAATCTAAATTTATTGTCATTTGTGGTGGCAAGGGATGCTAGGGAGCCAGTACTTCTTGAATTTATTTTTCTATATTAATCGAATAGTAAAATTTAAATACCTGATATTAAAAAAAAAGGGCGATTAATTTATAATCTATCGTTAAATGATTAGAGGGTGAAAACAAGAGTTCTAATTTGCTTGCGCAAGAGATTTAAAAGTAAAAAAATTTGATGCTTAGATTAAGGAATATACGCTTTCGATATATATATTTTTTAAATCATATAATTTTTGTAGAAAAAAAATCAAAATAACGGCTGTGAGGGACATTTTGGTCCATATAACTCGAAACTTTTGAAAAGGGCACAGGAGTGCGAAGAGCGGGGAGCCTCCCCGCTTCCACCATCGTTCTTCGCTCCTCTCTCGGTCTCTTTCGCTCTCTCGATCGCCTCGATTCTACGCTTGCTCGCTCGCTGCCCAATCTGCAACTGAGAGCGCTGCGATTCCTATTTTCTCCCCAGATGAGATCCGGAGGACGCCCCTGAGATCCACTGTCGGAAGCACCCTAATCGGAGTGAAGCAGAACAGCGGCGGCAGCGAAAAATGACGATGCAAGACATCTTCGGATCGGTGCGACGATCCCTCGTGGTTCGAACAGGCTCTGATGGGAACGGAGGCGTAGGAGGTGACAGGATTGTGGAAAAGATCGGCTCTTGGGCCTAGGGTTCGGGGGCTTTGTCCCCAAACTTCCTCCGCCGCCGCCCTCCGAGGAGAAAGATAATGTACTTCCGATCCTGTGGCGAAGAGGTGAACTCATTGGTTGCGGCGCTTTTGGTCATGTCTATATGGGTATGAATCTCGAATCAGGAGAGCTGCTTGCCGTGAAGCAGGTGGGTTTCTTGTATCGTATTCTTGTATTCCCTCTGGTATTGGACGTTTACTTGCATTTCTTCAGTGATGTTTCTTGACATCGGTTCCCTTATTTGCAGGTCTTGATCGGGACAAGCAGTGCTTCCAAGGAGAAATCTCAGGTTATGGTCTCTTCTGTATACATATATTCTGCTTGAAGATAAGAGAGAAACTTGGTTTTGGTTCCCTTCATCTATGATTTGTTATAAACCTGTTGGTAGGCTCATATATGGGAGCTCGAGGAAGAAGTAAAGCTTCTAAAGAATCTTTCTCACCCAAATATTGTCGTGAGTGCTTTCTGTCCTGTGCTGTAACTGTTCTATTTTCTAAGACTATTCATCTATTTCTTTACTTAAAAGGACATCTTTTAGGATTCACATATGACAGAGATATTTAGGAATAACTAGAGAGGAGGAGACTTTAATATTTTGCTGGAGTTTGTCCCAGGAGGATCCATCTCATCTTTACTCGGGAAGTTTGGGTCTTTTCCAGAGGCTGAAAGTATTTGATTTCACAATAATGATTACCGGGCTAATGCAGATGCTGATGCTTGCTAAAATTAACTAACTTCCTCCTTGAACAGGTTATAAGAATGTATACCAAGCAGCTGTTGCAGGGGCTCGACTATCTTCATCAAAATGGGATCATGCACAGGGACATAAAGGCATGATATTTTCTGGGAAACTTCTGGTTTTAATATCTTGTTAGCTGACTCCCTTCATTGTAGTGGATTCTTTTTTTTTCTTTTTGGCCTCAGGGGGCTAATATTCTTGTGGACAACAAGGGTTGCATCAAGCTGGCAGATTTTGGGGCATCAAAACAAGTTGCAAAGCTGGTACTAGAGAAATTTGTCTACCTACCCATAAATGCAACTGTGACCATATTACCCATCCAAATACTGTTTTTTATACTTACGACCAAATCAATGTTCTTTAAAATCATAATTCTACTCTAGGTCTTGCCTGAACATTGTACTACTTAATATGGATTTCCAAGAAGTTACTATTTTTTATCTTTAAGGAAGCCAATCTGAGAAGGATTTTGATATCCTATGATCTCAATTCATAATTGGGCATCCATTCCGATTGTATTTCTTTATTTATCTAAAATTGCAAGATTATGAAATTCACAAACTTTTCATCTTATTATTTTTTACTTTTTGTTTGTTTGAATATTATCTACAACAGGGGGAGCAAGTCACCATTATATAATTTTTGTTTGAACGATTGGTCTGTGCTTGAGAAAGTTGTTCATGTATAATAGAACTCTTTTGATTCTTAACTTATCAACATGATTGTATCAGGCTACTATGTTTGCAACCAAGCCAGTATTTTAGCAAATTGGTTTGTGTTAGAGGAAGTTGTTCATGCACTGAATTAACTATCACAACTTATTGAGTTGACTTTGTCATTCTAATATGAACGGCCAAGGCAGTCTTGTGATTATCTTTTTAGTTTGAACAATTAATCAAGTTGTTAATGTGTGAGAAACTACTCTTAACGTGCCAACATGTTTTTTAGCAAACAAACAGTTTGTTTTAGAAGAAGTTCATCTATTGAATGAACTCTCATAACTTATAAACATGACTTTGTCATGCTACTATGAATATGGCCAAATCAATGTGATCGCATTTTTTGTTTTTGAACAATTGATCTTTGCTAGAAAAGATGTTAGTGTTTGAGAAAACTCTCTCAATGCATCAACATGATATTTTTCAGGCTACTATAAATGCAGCCAAGTCAATGAAGGGAACTCCATATTGGATCAATGGCACCAGAAGTAATTCTTCAAACTGGGCATAGCTTGTAAGCATTGATTCTTACCATGTCATCTCCAAAACAAAATAAGGAGTTAAAACCTGCACTAAATGAATATAAGTCTATTTGAGTAAGTAATTCTACATGGGGCCGATTAATGGATTCACGATCACTTTTTTTATTGTATTTTTGCTGTCTATAAAACTTGTTCTGTTTTAGTTTGTTTTAGATCTTAATCTATGGTTGTTTGTACATTCATTTAGTCTAGGAGGATACAAACATTGATTTTGTTGAATCTCATAGTCAATGGGACAAAGTATTCCTATGTCAAAGATGTTAGAGGAGATCCATCTCTGTGTTGTAAGAGAATATTGTTTTCAGAAGGCCAGTTCTATATGCAACAAAAGGAATCACTGTTCATGTTGTTGTGTGGATGGTTCATGTGCAACTATAGTTCATATTTCACACGAACAACTTTGACATAGTTGCATAATACTGTTAACTTCATTATATGTTCAAGAAGATTGTCTTCCATATCCTGTAAACATTTGCCAAATTGACGACACTTCATTATAACAATTTTGTCGTTTTGGTTTGTCCACAAATATACAAATGTAATTAAATTGGGTTTTTCCAAAGAGTATCTTTGCCTTAAGATTCTTTCCTATGCATTACTATATTACGAATTTGGGGCAGTAGCATTAATACTTTTTTAATCTATACATGAATTTTCTTTTATCCCATGCTATGCAAGTTTGTAGGAATGCATGAAACATCAACATCTCTTGAGCATATTGATTTTTAATGGAATATTTTTCAGTCTAATTTTTAGGGATGTACATACTTACAAAATAATGTTTTCCCACACTCCCCCTCAAGTTGGTGAATAGATATTTATCATTCCTAACTTGGATATAATACTTTGAAGTATTGGGCTACTTATATGTGCAAGTTGTTTATATGTAGACACGTAAAGGGTACAAATTAATTTGCTCTTTAATTTTTCCTTTGACGAAGTGTTTGGCAATTTCAATCTACTTTGTTCGATTATGTTGTACTGGATTGTGAGTTATATTAATCACAAAATTATTTTGATAATAAAGTCTCATTAGATCACATCTACTAGATCTTTAAGTCTTCTAAGATTATCTTTAATCAAAGTAGTTCACACACACCTTGAGCTATTGCTTAAAATTTTGCCTCTTCATTAGACAGCACTATCACATGTTCTTGTTCCTCCATGTCATGAGGTTACCACTTCGGTGGTTGACCTCAAGTTAATTAAGAATCTAGCATAATCAGTATCCATTTATGCCTCTAGTACCAAACATCCATTTCTTTTCAACAGAATGCCCTTTCCTTTTTTGCTCTTCCTTTGACATACTATAATACTTGGTGAGCTGCTTATAAATGAGCTTATTTTGGGCTAGGAATGAATTGACTAATCATGCTAACTATATATGTTATGCTTGGTCATGTATATATCCAGTCGTGTATGAGACAGATAAATAATTTGTCTTACCAAATGTCAATACATTTCCTTATCTATTGCAACATCTTCTGCCATTCCAAGTCTGAAATTTGGGCCTATTGGAGTACTAACTGGCTTGCATGATGTCTTACTGTTTCTTTAAAGAAATTTGTAACATGTTTCTGTTGAGAGATCAAAATGTCTCACTTAAAGTGAGCACCTCAATCCTAAGAAAGTATTTCAACTTCCTAATACTTTGATTTCAAACTCCTCCGTCAAACACTAACTTAGAATTATTTCTTTTTGTCATCATTTCTTGTCACTATTATATCATCAACATACACTAAAAACATTGTAACTTCCCCCGAAGAAGAGTGTTAAATAAACAATTTGTGATCTCGTTGGCTTTGTCTATACCCCATGGCAATCATAGCTCTTGCAAATCTGTCAAACCATGCCCGTAGTGATTACTTAAGTCCATAAAAGGCTTTCTTCAATTTACATACAGGATTAACATCCAAATTATTTTTATATCTAGTGGGACCTCCATCTAAATTTCTTCCTCTAGGTCTATGTGGAAAAAATACATTCTTCACATCAAACTCATTCTTAGGATTTGAGTTGGAATCTTGGACTTGCATCAATTTAGGGACTACCATCTTGTTCTTTGAGCACAAGTTGAATCTAGGTATGCAGGCATATAAATTGAAGAAAAATTAGTGAGAACCGAGATAGGGAAAATTAAAAATGAAGGTTGAGCACTTTGAGCAATATAAAAATTCAACTATGCAGGTTGGTAAAAGGTATTTAGGTATCAAGGTTAGTAAAAGGAATCTAATTATGAAGGTTCGTAAAAGGAAACTGGGAAAATCGGCAATATAGGGCAAGCAACAAAGATAAATTACTAATGATGAAAACTAGAAATAGTAATTTGATTATGAAGGTTGGTAAAAGGTAAAAAGGATAGCTCGGTGCACGAAGCTTCCGCCAATGTAAAGTCCCAGGGAAGAGTCTATTGTATATAGCTTTACCTTGCATTGCAAGAGATTATTTCCGCGACAAGAAATAAAAGTTACATGAAAAATATTCATCTTTGGAAAACAAAGTTAAACAAAAAATAAGGTAAAAGATGTACACAATAGGAAATGTGCAAAGTATGCGGTAGGGGAAATGATGTGTGATGTTGAGGAGAGAGAATATTAGAGAAACATCGATAATAAGAAAATTAGAAACAAAGAATGAGTTAAAGAAAGAAAAATAACAAAACTATAAAAACCTAATAGGCCGACAGATATAAAGAAGATAAAGGAGCATAAGGAAGAAAATAAAAAAATATAAGAAGTTAACTATAAATACAATGAAAAAGTACAAGAGAAAAAAATTGCAAAGGACGGAAACAAGAATGATAAGAGGATGAAGAACAAGGAGGCAATTGAAACAAAAGAGAACAAGATAAATGTTTAGAAGATGTAGAACAAAAGGAGGTGAGGGGTAGGCAAGAGAAAGAGGACAAATATGACAAGGGAATGATAATAGAAAGATATAGGCAAAAAGAATAGAAGCACTAGGGTAAAGGAAAATAAGATTAAGAGGACACGAAGATAGAGTGGGGATCAATTAGGAATAAGATATAGAATACAAAAGAAAGAAATAAGAAAGAATTAATTGCTTATTCGTAAAGAAAGAATAAGGAGAGAAGGAAATCACAATAAAGAGTGGTGATCGAAGAAAGATATAAGGAACCAAACCAAGTATTGAAGTGTGAATGATTCATGGATGAGGATGGTGTTGAAACTTGAGGATGATGGTGAGCGAAAGGATAAATCATCAAATTTCGGCTCTGATACCATGTCAAAAATTGAAAATTGTATTAACTAAAAATTTATATTGAATTTTAACCCTTTTTATAGATTGACACAACTTATTCTTCATAAAATAGCAAAGTTTTCTAATAAAACTCTTAATTATCCCAATATTCTTCATTAGATAAATAAAACTAATTATTAAAACAACCAAGTATTGAAGGGTGAATGATTCATGGATGAGGGTGGTGCTGAAACTTGAGGATAATGGTGAGCGAAAGGATAAATCATCAAATTTCGGCTCTGATATCACGTCAGAAATTGAAAATTGTATCAATTCAAAATTTATATGGAATTTTAACCCCTTGTTATAGATTGACACAACTTATTCTTCATAAAATAACAAAGTTTTCTAATAAAACTCTTAATTATCCCAATATTCTTCATCAGATAAATAAAACTAATTATTCTAATAAAAACGTTAACAATTTTTTTTTCAAAAAAAAAATCTAAATAACCTTTTATAGAAACTAAATACGCTATCATATCTCATGATTTATGGAATGATGATCCCATGACTTATGGAACACACACACACACACACACACACACATATATATATATATTTATTTATTTATTTATAGTTACAAAATAGTGTTTTCCCACGGTCTTTTTCTCATCCATTGTATGACAGGGAAAATAAAGTTGACAATTGAAGCATGAAACATGTTTGAACTTCATTTTGTGCTAGCTTATTCACCAGACAAGAGTGAAAGAGAACTGATAGTTGTACTAAAGCCTTGATTGTTTAATGCTTCCTGCAATTTTTGAAAATGTGCTTTGTGTTTCTGAGATGTAATTGTTGGGACCTTGACGTCCGCTAGAGGGGGGTGAATAGCGGCTCACCCAAATCGTTCGCTTCCTACGTTGTTAGCTTGCGCAGCGGAATAATACAAAAATAAACAAGCTAAACAAAATACAAGACAAGAAAGAATGCAAACCAAGCTACACGATCATTTACGTGGTTCGGAGATAAAGCTCCTACTCCACGGCGTGTCCGTAAGGTGGACGATCCCTATCCGTCGGTGGATTACTCCCCGGAAGACCTCCGGCTAGCTCAAACTCCTTGTGGGTGGAGAAACCTCACCACAAACTCACCAAGACCTCTTGGACACAAGGAAAACTCTTGAGCACTTGTAGACTACTAATTAGACCTTAACCAAGTCTAATTTCGTCAACTCAAACCAAGCTCCCAAGCTTTGGTTTTATAGCCCGCGGGTTGAAAACCCCGCCTACCAGTCGACTGCTAAAACATGCAGTCGACTGCCCTCTGTGGAAATTCGACCGTTACACCTCAACGGCTCGATTTCACACATTCTGTTCGCTGCCAGTCGACTGCACCAGTCGACTGCTAAAACATGCAGTCGACTGCTACAGTACTGCTACAGTAACGCTACAGTACTGCTACAGTAACGCTACAGTAAACCCTAATTCTTATATTTTACTCCGAGTACAATCTCTCAGCACTCGTCCCTGCCCGACCAACCTAGACCTAGCCTTCTAGCCTCCTCCATCAGCCTTGGGTCCCTCGGATGCCTCCCCATCCTTCACGTCTTGCCTTCTGGAGCTTCCATCGGCCTTGCCATTGTTGTCGGGTCTTCCTTTGCCAAGAGGTCGCGCCTCCGAGACTTCATCCATTGCCAAGTTACACTTGGACTTACGTTGCCAAGACTACATGCTTGGACTTACACCGCCAAGACTCATCCTTGGACTTTCCTCCTTTGCCAAGATCACACTTGGACTTCCTTGTTGTACCTGTATCCTGCACACTCACACTGCATATCAAATACAACAATAAACCTAACTTAAATCTTTGCCCAAACATCAAAACCTAGGGTCACTAGATTGCTCCAACAGTAATGATTGCAAGCTTGCAATTTCTGTGTTGATTCCAAAGCATATTATGTATTACCCAATTTTGTCCATGTGAGGCTGCCAATTGATTAGTTGCTCTTCCCTTAACATTATATTCTATGTGAGAAATTTTATAAATACTGAAAACCAATTAACTGCTTCAGCTCAGCTGATATATGGAGTGTTGGTTGCACTGTCATAGAGATGGCTACTGGTAAGCCTCCCTGGAGTCAGCAGTGCCAAGAGGTATGATCTTTCCCTTTTATGTTTGAATTTTGTTCACTTATCCAATATATATATATATATATATATATATGCATCTGTTTATGTTTGAGGTTTAAAACTGAAGCATCATTTAGGTTGCCGCTCTTTTTCATATTGGAACAACAAAATCTCATCCTCCAATACCAGAACATCTGTCTTCAGAGGCTAAAGATTTTCTCTTGAAATGCTTACAGAAGTATGCATGTTTTCATTTTTCATTTGAACTCATTGCATTTATTTCTTGTTTGATGCCTTTAAATAAGTTTTCTAAATGGTAATCTAAATCAAAATGGGATGTCATTTGAAGACAACTATTTTCCTTATGTTATTCTCTTGTTGAAAGCCTTGTAGATGCAAAAGTTTTTTACTATCAACTGTATCTCTTGTAAGAGAAGAACACTAGGCATGTTCTCACAAATTTAGTGCTTATATAATTTGACTAAACCAGTCATTTGCCAGCGTCGGATTTTTCATTAGCAATCATTTCGTCGGTGGCTTGACTGTTACTTTTATGTCACTGCTATAAAACATGTATTTTCCCAATAACTTTATATATAGCAATTGTTTCCTTGCATAGTGTCGTATTCTCCTTGTGTTTGTTGCCAGATGTTTTTGGCGCACTTATGTCTTATTTTACAGAGGGAACCAAAGTTAAGGTCTAGTACCTCTGATTTGCTCCAGGTACAACCAACAAACTTGTATTTTCTTTTTTAGTATCCTGGCTTATCCAGGAAATATTTTTAATCGATTATTAGAACACTGTATTATATGTTTGTCTTGATCGGCTATTCAGCATCCATTTGTTACCAAAGAATTTAAGGATCTGCATCCAATGCACCATTCTCACATTTGGGTTAGTTTCATTCCATCTGGAAGCTATTCATTCTGAGTCCATTCCCTTTATTATTTTTATCTTTTTCACATTGAACTGACATTCTCTTCCAGGAACCTTCTCGAGATGTGGCACTAACATCCAAGTTGTACACAAAAAGCATGTAGGCGTCATCCAAAATTTAGTGATATTTTGTAGATTTTCACTAAATCTCAATATTCACTATGGAGAAATGTTAGTGCAGCAATAATGATGGTGACAAGTTGGATAAAAATGGAAATAGTAGCAGAAATTGTTCCATTGTTCCCGGGGAATTTACTAATGTCAAACCTATATGGGAATTAAGTAATAGTAGTGATATGTGCCGGCTGGATGATATAGACGATTTTCCAATTGTTGGATCAGTAAGTTTCATTAAAAGGTCATATAGTCCCTATTTTTAATTCTTGCATATCAGTAACACCAGATGGCAATGAAAATGCTCAGTAACTTTAATCATTTGACTTCTGTTAGAGTTTCAACCCAATGTCTGAACCATTTGATGAACGGCCGCCGCAGAAGTTTGACGTCAGTCCAGAACACAAAGTCCACTTGGATGACTCACACGAACCTGTCATTGAGGGTTCATGCACAAGAGATGGGGGAGATGATTTTGCATTCTCTTCAGAGCCAGTGGACGATGATAAATTAGAGCGTTTCTAGATGAGAAGGTAGGGACTCAGCTTCTTGTTTCTCTTGCATTAATTATTTGATAGCTTAAATTAGGTTTGAGATCGGTAAGTAAGAGCTCTCCTGTTTTGTTATAATTGGCCCTTGATCTGAAGAAGCTACAGACGCCGCTGTATGAGTTCTACAATAGTCTGAACAACAAAAACAAGCACTACTCTGAGAAGAAATGCGAGGAGAATGTGGTGAAAATTCCAAAATTACCTCCTAAGATCCAAATGTCACCAAAGAAGGCGGCAAGTGGAATAACTGCTCTGCCTGCTGACTTAGAAAATAAGGCGAGCCCTGGAAATTGCTGCATGCAAGAGTCAAGGAGTGAAGAAGAAGATGATGGCATTATAAGAGAAATTTCACCCCAACTTTATGAATGGGGCGGACTTCTTCAAGATGCTCAACCAGAGTCCATGAACCCAAGGTTAGCAGTCTAAATACAAGTTTTTAAGATTATTCTCTTTTTCTTCCTCCTATCTATCCCTAAAAGTTGAATCATGTACAACAGTTTTTCAGAAAGGCTGAGTAAGTGGAAAAAAGAGCTGGATCAAGAACTTGAGAGGGAAAGAGGTATTTGATAAATCCCCTGTATTTGAGATTTCAGCTAGTTTGACATTCATAAATGGATTTCCATTCATGTTACAGAGATGTTAAGGCAGGCCACTCAAGGGAAAACATCTTCCCCAAAGGACGGATGGTTTGCTCGGAAGAGAGATCGAATTCGACTTGCTTCTTCAGGCAAATAAAGAGCGTATATCGTTCTCTTTAACATGCCTCATTTTTTATTTCCAATCTAGAAAGTGGTACATGTCTCAGCAGTTACTGATATATCTTCTTGATTAAGATACCAAAGCATGCACAGAAAAAGAAAGAGCTCAGGGTTATTGACTTTTTTTGATGGGCATAAGATGAGATAATGAGTCCTTGTGTTAGTGTAGCCTTTGTTGATGTAGATCCTTGAGTTTTTGTTCAACTCATTGCACGTGCTTGTCGTCAAACCAAGTATTCAGATTCTGAGAATTAAGTGGATAAATGTAAGTATTCATTAAATAATACTAGTTTTCCCCCGTAATTTCCAACTTGCAAATGCAAAAACTCTCTGAAGATCTAATGCTGCTATTGATTCATTAATCCTTCGTGGAATCATTCTTCGTTTACTTTTTCTTGCCATTCGAACTGGACTTCTTATTTCAGTTCATAAGTGCGACAAGTGCGTGCCAAATTTCATCTTGACTGTTCCTAACGTGTGCCTCAAAGGAAGAGCTATATATCGTTTGGTAAAGTCATTCTGTAACAAACACATGCCTGCCCAATTCATTTTACCTACTGACCTCCTTGAGTTCGATCACTATAATCTCAATTCTATACTCACTTTTAAACGGATGCCAGTGAGCACGAACCAAGGCAGAATTTGCAGGCTATCCTTCAGCATGCTCAAATTGTCCTTGAGTGATTTGATAATGTTTCAGCCTTCCTTTCAACATGTAAGGCCCTGTGATACACAGCCAAACAACGATATGTGGTGTCAATTATACTACGTACTCTTTCCTATCTTCTAGACATCTCAACTGTTTCATTCCACAAACCTGCTAGTTCATGTTCTCAACACAACGAAGTCTTCCACATGCTTGCTTGAAGTTAACCTATAACCTAGTCCTGCCTAGTCCTTGAGGAAGTTGTAGGATTAAGTCCACATAGGTGGACTAAATCCAATTAAGTCTCTACGAGTGGATTTAATCTCAATAAGGTTGCTTACACTTGATTAACACACACAATTAGTTACCATTAAAGAACATAAATCCTGATTAAGTTGATCTAACACTTAATTGCATATAAAGAGGATTTGGATTAAATACATATGGATTCAGTGTGTAAATTCAATAACCCAGTTCATTAACATTGATAAACTGTTAATGAGTGATAAAATTTATGATGGATAGTCCTCATAAGTTGGGTCGGGTATATAAAGGAAAATATATGGTTCATTAGGGCATGCTTGAATCTTGCTCTCTTTCTCTTGCTTCTTCTCCCCTATTGAGAAGGACCTTGGGTTGCCGGTTCAATCCTGTGGAAGACGTCCGCTATGCTTGCAGGATCTCCGGTGACAAGTAAGAAGCAATAGTCCTTTGCAATGGATTCAAGTCAGCCCTTCGCTAACTATTATTTTGGTTTGTAATGTTGCTTTAGAGATTGATAATAGCTAGATCATGTTGTAGATACATCCTTAGTCCATTATTGATGTATCACAATTCTTACAATTGGTATTAGAGCCAAGGATTAGCTTATTCTCAATGGTTTGACCCATATACATCAATTTTTTGCATTTGATTCCATATGGATAAGCGAAATTGATTAGTATTTGTTGAATCTATCATAGATAGGTTAGGATTTAACCTATGAATCGAGTTTTTTTTTTTGCATTATCTACAAAGAACACGATTGACATCGCGATTTTAGGATTTTTGAGTTGAAAAATCGTGATCAGGAATCAGGTTTTTCAACTATCAATCAATTTGGAGATGGTCCCCAATCGATTGGTAATTGCAAATTTATGAATAGAGGGTTCCCAAATTGATTGCCTGATCGAATGATGTTTACTGATCAATTAGCATAAGGATTAATCGATTAGGAAACCCAGAATTGTGAACAAAGGGTTATCAGATTGATTGGCTAATCCATTGGTGTTTACCAATCGATTAACATGAGGATAAATTAATTAGGAAGCCCATAATCGCAAACAGAGGGCTCCCAAATTTATTAGCTGATGAATTGGTGTTTACCAATCGATTAGCATAAGGGTCAATTGATTAAGATGCCTAGAATTACAAATAGAAGGTCTTAGAATCGATTGAGTGATCAATTGATGTTCATCAATCGACTAGTCAATCGATTACTGAATTTGGGTTGTCCACAAAGGGTTTCTGAATCGATCAATGGATCGATTGCCCTTCACCAATCGATTACACCAATCAATTAAAGTGGATGAACTTGCGAACAGTGGCTTTCAGAATCGATTAAGCAATTGATTAACATGTGTATCAATTGATTCCCGCCTATTGTTAATCTATTAAGAAGGGTATCAATTGATTGATATCTGATACTAGTCAATTGATAACTAAATTTAGTTTAGTGTTCAATAGTTTTTTCTTGGATTCTTTTTCTCTCTTGCTACTTAGTCAAATATATACTATCGCCAAAGAGAGAACTATTGGGGAGAATAGGATTATTTGTATAGAGGGATGTATATCTATGCTAAGGGTGATTGGCCCAAAGGAAAGTTATTCTTATGTCGAATGTATGTTTAAGGAAGCTCATAAATTAAGTTAAACTTTTAACTCATGTGCATAATGTGTTGGTTCAAGGAAGAAGCACTATATGGCCGATTAGAAATATTGTGAGTGATAGTTGAAAACATAAACTAACTAAGGAAACTCATAAATAAAGTATCATGCACATAATGTGTCAACCTAAAGGAATGTAAGTTATGTGACAAATGAAGGTAATTATAAGTGTTTGGGGAGTACCAATAGTAAATTACAATTTAGTCTAAAAACTTGATATAATGTTGCACTAGGTATCTCTATTAATGCCCATATAATAGCATGTTTTGTTTATTGTATTATTATTACACAACTATAAAGATACATGGCTTATTTGTTAAATTGAGTTATATTCTTTGCTTTTGTTTATGTTGTACTCTCAATGTTTACTAATTTGAATAATATCTTTATACTTACTGGCATAAATTTTGGATAATAGAAAGAACATATTACAGTTTTATTGGGCTGCATGGATCTAGACTTTGCATTTAGGCATGATTGTCCTGCACCTTTAACTAATGATTTCATTGTAGATCAAAAGGTGATTTTTGACAAGTGGGAGCGATCAAATCGCATGAGTCTAATGATCATGAGGATGCCTATTCCGGAATTACTGAAAATAAGGATGCTAAAATCTTCCTTAAGGAATTAGCGAACCGATTCATCTCAAATTAAAAGGTCAAAACTAGTACACTTCTCACGAAGTTAGTGTCCATACGGTACAATAGGAAGGGTAACATTAGGGAGTACATCATGAAGGTGTCTAACTTCGTTACAAGGCTTAAGATATTAAAGCTAGACATGTCTGAAAGTGTCATTGTGAACCTTATCCTAATCTTAGTTCACTATGCATCCTCATCTTAGTATTTAAACAACAAGAAGAAGAATGGTAATATTAAGAGTAAGGGTAAACAATTTGTAGTGACTAGGGCTTCAGGGCATAAGGTGCAAAAGCAACTGATCCGGGCTCAACTTATTTTTTTGTAAAAAGAATGATCATCTGAAGAAGGATTGCCCCAAATATATCAACTGACATATCAAGAAAGGTAAAATTTTCAACTTTGTTGGTCCAGAAGTCAACCTCGTTATTATACCTAATAACACTTAATGAATAGATACTGGTGCAACTACTCACATAAGTGTAACTATGTATGGTGCTTCAGGAGTCGAATGACAATTGATGTTGAAAGATTCACCTATATGTGAACTGGCAAGAAGGCAAAGGTACAGACAATAGATGTCTGTAGAGTTTGTTTGGGGAGCAATATACTTTTGAATTTGAAAAATACATTTGTAGTGTCGTCTTTTAAATGGAACTTAATTTCTATTTCATATTTGGACAAATCCAAATACACTTGTTCATTTGGAAATGGAAAGTTTATGGTGTGTTTGGTTTGCGCATTTTCTATTTTTATTTTCTGGAAAACACGTATTTCTAAAAAATGGTGTTTAGTTTACATTTTCCATGTCCGTTTTTTAAAAAAATAGATAGTATTTTATAGAAAAATAGAGAATGACTTAAATTCATTTTCTATTTTCTAGAAAATGTACGTTTTTCAAAAAATGAAAATAAAAAACGCGCAAACCAAACGCACCATTAGTTTTTAAAAAAAAAAATTCTATCTTGTGTGGTATGAGTTCCTTGATTAACAAACTATACAGATTATACACTATAATCTATACGGATAATATTGTGATGTATAGTATAGGTGTGAAGCATGATGTGACAAACGAGAATTCATCCATATTATGCTATAAGCGTTTACGGCACATCTCTAAACAATGCTTAGAGAGGTCAATGTCACTAGAAATTCTCGATTCCCTCGATATGTTAGATTTTAGAATCTGTATTGAGTGTATTTAGGGAAAAATAACTAACAAAAGTAATAAGGGTTTAATACAAAGTAATGGTGTCTTAGAGTTTATACATACAAATATATGTGGACAGTTCCCTAAGGCTTCTTGGAATGATCAAGCATACTTCATAATCTTCATAGATGACTATTCCTGATAGGGATACTTATACCTTATTCATAAAAAGACACAATCTCTAGATATGTTCAAAACCTTCAAAGTTGAAGTTGAAAATCAACTTGGTAAGAAAATTAAGACTGTAAGATCAGATTGTGGTGGTGAATACTATGATAGATATGACGGATAAGGTGAAAAACGTCTTGGGTCATTTGTGGATTACCTTACACCATGCCTGGGACATCTCAGTTGAATGGTGTAGCAAAGCGACGAAACCAACCCCTTAAGAATATGGTGAGAAGTATGATTGTATTTTCTTTTCTACCAGAGTCCTTGTGGAGTGAGACACTCAAGATTATGGTTTACCTATTCAACAGAGTTCCTAGTAAGGCGATAACAAAAATCCCATATAAATTGTGGATAGGTAGAGCACCTAGTCTTAGGCATCTACACGTTTGGGGTTGTCCAGCTGATACTACGCCTTATAGGCCTAATGAAAGGAAATTAGACTCAAGAACTGTTAGCTACCATTTTATAGGATACTTTGAAAACCCAAGAGGTTTCAAATATTTCAACTCCTTGAGTAGATCATTTTTCAAGACAGGAAATGCCAAAATTATTGAAAATGGTAGGAGTGATAAAGGTAGGAAAATATCATTTGAGGAGAACAATGATGATCATAATATGATAACTACCATACAACTAATAGTGAAATGATTATCATTCTATATAAAGTTGAAGTTATACAACCGGAAGGGGTAATTGACCACGATATTTTTATGTCCTCTCCAATTCAATTGGAATGTATGTCATCTCAAATAGTGGAATTCCCTCTTATGATTGAGAATGACTCTCAACCACCTCAAGATCAAGTGTCATTAAGGAGATATATTAGAGAAAGGAGATTCACGATGTCTTATAATTATATATATCTCTAAGAGCATGAGTTTGACATTAGATTGGAAGATGATCTCACATTCTTCCAAGAAGTCAAATAATTCTATCATATAGAAAAATAGATCGAAGTCATGAAGGAAGATATGAAGTCTATGGTGGACAATGACGTTTGAGAATTTATCGAATTACCTGAAGGTGTGAAACCTGTTGGTTGTAAATGGATATTTAAAACCAAACAACATGCATATGACAATGTTGAAAAGTATAAGACATACCTAGTCGCTAAGGGATTCACTCAAAAGGAGGGCATTGATTACAAGGAGACTTTTTTACTTGCAAGCAATGATAAGAGTTTGCTGTTAGAATCCAAGTCATTTCTATCTGGTAAATTTGAAATGAAGGATCTTGCTGATGCATCCTTTGCCTTAGACATACAGATTGTAATTGATCATTCAAGGTACACATTTAGATTATCACAAAAGGCATATGTAGAAAAGGTGCTCATTCGATATGACATGCAGAATTGTGCACCCGACAACACTCCAATGGCAAAGAGTGATAGACTTAGTTTGCAACAATGTCCACATCATGAACTAGAAATTAATGAAATGCAACAATTCCCTTATTCGTCTGCAATAGAGAGTTTGATGTATGCTCAAGTTTATACGCGTTAGGATCTTGCGTACATTATAGGGATGTTGGGTAGATATGAGTAACCCTGGACCAGAGCATTAAAAAGTTGTAAAGAGGGTTATGCGGTATTTGTAAAAAACGAAGAATTACATACTCACATATCGGAGATCATGTCATTTAGAGATCATTGGATATTCAGATTTTGATTTTCCTGGATGCTTAGATATGAGGAGGTCCATCTCAAGTTATGTCTTCATAATGATATGAGGGGTAATGTTATGAAAAAGTGTCAAACAGACGCTTATAGCCACTTCCACTATGGAGGTAGAATTTACAACCTGCTATGAAGCTTCTAACCACGGGATATGGATGCGGAACCTTATCACAGGTTTACAAATCTTTGGGGGCATTGATAGGTCATTAAGGATCAAGTTATAGAATTGTATTTTAAGAATAATTGTAGTTTGTCAAAGACTAAATACATCGATATAAAGTTTCTGACAGTTAAAGAAAGAGTCAGAATGATCAAATAATGATAGAGCATAGAAGGACATATTCCATGTTGCGATCCACTCACTAAGGGCTTTTCACCCAATGTGTTTCAATAGCATGTGTTAAATATGGGGGGTTCTTCCTTTTGATAAAGTACTCATTATGTAGAAATCTATATTTTGTATGATGCTCTGTATATTCATGAACACATATTTTGGCTCATTGTATATATTACAGATTTTCTATATGTGTGCATGATTTTGACTTGTCTGACATATGGATATAATATTTACTATTGCAGTTTTACATTTGGTTGTTGTAAATAAGATGTGGACTCCATTTAGAGTCATAAAGTTGAATTATGATTTACCACTGTGATTTAGCATAAGGTTTTAGTAAATATGATTTGGACCCTGTTTGGGTCATAAAGAGAATTTATTGAGAATAAACACTTATAGATCACATTTCATGTCATTCTTGTACTATACATCCATATTTGATCTATATTGTTAATGATATTAGTGTCAGTCCTATGCAGCTGGCAATAGGGGATGAATTGCCATGAAAAGACAAGTATACTCTTTCTGAAACTTTTGACTTTAGATTAGAAAAAAACTTTAATAAACAAACCCGAAATGCATATAAATAAGTACGAGACACAAACAATTTACTTAGTTTGCAACCGGGGAAGTTGTTAATTCAAGGCAAAGAAGTTCAACTACTCAACTCCTTCTTCGACACAAGTCGGAGGTGGAGAAACCTCGTACAGGACGTTCATAGCATAGACTTTGAAGAACAGAGTGAAATAACTTGAATACAGAAAGTGTTGTTCAAATGAAGAATACTAGGGCTCTATTTATAGTCCATTGGTCGAAACTAGACATTTGCTGACGTGGCACCATCCCGGGCGCTCGGACCCTCTCCAAGCGCCCACAGCGATGCTCTAGGCGCTTAGACCTATGCTGACATGGCCTCAACGATGATCCACTGCAACAGGCACCTCTTCGGCACCACAACTGGTCCGAGTGCCTGGATTTGTCAGCCTTGTGCTGACTGTCTGGCGCTTTTTCCGATTATTGACTTCATCTTCGATTGCTTGGGTGATGCTCCGACCTTCCAGAGTTGAGCTCACTCGAACCCAACTTAGGCCTTCTCCTCGAGTATCTTCTACTTCGGCTTCTCATTCCTTGGAAGTCACGCATGTCCTTCTCGTCCGCCGGTGTACTCTTTTGCAGCACCTCGTCCCTTGGATGCACCAAGTCTGTCGGCTCCCTTCCTGTGTCATCCTTCTCGCTAGTTGCGTATTCTGCTCGACTTCTTGTGTTCCTAAGCTCCTACACACTTAGACACATGACATCAAACACAACAGAACCTTACTTAACCTGACTGATCACATCAAAACTTATCCAGAATACTTACATTTAGTACTATGATTAATGTTGGGTCTTGTTATAGTTATAGTAGTTATGACTTTTTAGTCCTATACTAATTGATTTAATGGATCAGATTGTTTAAAGGAGTATTTAACCTATCAAATTTGACATATTAAGTTCAACTAAGGGGTTGTGTGATGTATAAGGAATCAAATATAGCCCAAGTGGGAGATTGTAGGATTAAGTCTACATGAGTGGACTAAATCCAATTAAATCAACATGAATGGACTTAATCTCCATAAGATGAGCTTACACTTATTAACACACACAACTAATTACATTAAAGAAAATAAACCTCAATTAAGTGATCTAATGCTTAATTGCATATAAAAGTTTGGATTAAATGAATGTGGATTCAATGTGTAGATTCAATAATCTGGTTTATTAACATTGATGAGTTTTTAATGAGAGATGAGCTTTATGGTGGATAGTGCCCATAAGTTGGGCTGGGTATATAAAGAAAGAGATATGGTTCATTAGGGCATACTTGAATGTTGCTCTCTTACTCTTGCTTCTTTTCTCCCATTGAGAAGGATCTTGAGTTGTCGGCCCATGGAAGACATCTGCTGCATTTGCAGGATCTCCGGTGACAAGTAAGAAGCAATAGTCCTTTACGATGGATTCGGATCAATCCTTCGCTAATTATTGTTTTGTTTTGTAATGCTACTTTAGAGATTGATGATAACTAAATTCTATTATAAATATATCCTTCAATTCATTATTGATGTATCACAATTCTTACAGAAGTTTCTTCCAAGTTCCAAGCGCCGAAATGCCATGAATTTGTTCTATCATATCCTATGAGTAAGCATGTGTCTACAGGCTAGCAGAATTTAGCCATGTCAGATGACACTAAATTGAACATGTTAACTATCAATAAAGAGTTACCACGACACATGCACATGCAACTGTTAAAGATATTACAGTGAGTCGATCGTCCACGCATCGTATGTTAAATTGATGAGATTGCATACTACACTTGGTCTTATCCAGAAGGTCACTGAAGGTATTTTTGCATATCTAATCGATACTTTGAATCTCACTTTCTCCCTTTTCAAACAATAATGACAAAGCTGTTAGATCTTGATATCTTATCACCTAAACATCAGATTATTAGCTTCCTAATGCTACTATTTAGGTTCCTCTATGGGAACTATCTACAAGCTTATTTTAATTTTTCTTGAAAGAACTGTTTTAGATCACTAAATGATTCCTCTTTATCTTCAAGAGAGCTGAATCACCTCTCATTATTTCTGGGATTCCATTAAGCACTATTTTCCAGTGACTCTTTGGCACTGATCCAAATCTAATTAGTACTTGTACTAGCCGAATATTAATCCTACAGCTCTTAAACGTAGGCACCACTTAAACACACAATCCTCTTTCATGATTAAGATTCTATATACTTTATAATAAACTAAGTTGATTGTGATTACAGCAAGCAACATTAAGCTAAAGGTCTAGCGTTCAGATTTATTTTCAAGATATTTTTTGAAAGTTGGGTAGGCCGAACGAAAAACAAGGATGCCAAAGGAAAAGGACATGAAGCTCTTTGAACACTAATTTAAAATTAGTTCTCACCAACCAATTTCTGATGGCAGTGGTTCAAAGTGATATAAAACAAATGTGGACTCATTGGTCCTAACTTTGCGGTCAGTAAATGATCTTCACTCTCATCTTTCACTGCCTGCGAAGCCAAACCGGCCATGTTGATCAAATTTGAATTGAATCAAATGGTCTGATCGATAAACTTTGGAAGAAGATCTACTTTTGGCCAGTCTGATTCACTTCTCAAAATTGATCTTTAGGGGAAAAAAATATTGGCTATTTTATTAATTTTTATCCTTGAAACTGTTCACTGATAAGTAGTGTTTAGAAAACTTGTATCCTTTTCAAGCTCAATCATCATTTGTCCCTTCTCCTAATTAATTTATAAGGAACAGAATATTCTTGTGAAAATATGCTATTTTCTAGTTGTTGCTGATGATGCTTCACGCACTCATTGATCAAAATGTGCAATCTATTGATTTCAAAGAACTTGTGTTGGGTATACACTAGGAAATGATCATATTTGACCACATATAGTGAGGAAACCTGACTCGAATGACCTATTCAACCAAGAAGACAGAAGAAACACTTCATGAGACAAGGATAACACAATTTGAGTTGAGCCAATGGTCACACCAAGTCGACTCAATAGAATTTCTTTAAGAAAAAAATTATAGTAATTAAGAATACAACGTTTTCTATTTTGTAACAAACATGCAATCTGATCGACTTGACTCAATGCATCCAAAAAAAAAGCATTTAAACCAAATCCAATATATCTTGCCATCACCAAAAGGCTTCCCCTTCCCTATAAATGGTGATAGCCAACCTCAGAAGCTCCCATAACTCACCAACCTTCTCACAACCAAATAGATGGGAGGAAATTTCTCATCATGTTTCTCTCCCGACGCAAAGCCTACAAAGGTCAAAGAAGAAGCAGGAAAGTACTACTGTCAGCGCGAACCGAGGCATACTGTCTCAAGAAAAATCCGTCCAAGAGATGAAGAAGGTTGTTCGGGTGACCCGGAGGTGGACATCAAGGCCTCTGTCTTCATTGCTAATTTTCACAAGATTATCTCCTTCCAGTATGAGACCAATCATTCAGTGGATACTCAAGGTCATGAAGCCACTTCTATCAGTTCCACAACTTGATACTAATTAAGTACTGATCACTGTTTAATCTACTTTTGTTTGCTATATATAGTTTTATGAGTTTAGTTATGAGATGTATTTGCTATCTTGTATGATCGACGCCTAGAGAAGTATCAAAGTGCTTTAAGTTTCAGTTTAATCTATTCATAATCCTTCAATGAGTTAGTGAAAATAAACAGCATAAATAAGAATATCAAGAGTTTGTTCTATAGTGTCCACTCGATAATTAAGAAGAATCATTGAGAATATCATAGAATATGAATTGAGAAGGAAAAGAAGCAAAAAAAATATCTTGGAAGTGTGAGCAAATAACTACAGTCTGTCACTCTCTGACCATTTTAAATATTTTTTTTTTCTTTTGTAATCAGTTGAGAGAACTCTTCACAGATGTTAATCATACTGTATCTCTTACTATTTAGTTTCCTGTTTCCCTTGGCTCTAGGCTTCATAGTTAACTGCTAATTAGCATCCAAATGTAGTTCTTCAGAGAGAACCTAAAGTGTGCATGCTTTACATCTTTTAAGGTCTCCATCACTACTATAGGCCAAGCAAAAGACTTATTTGCACTCTTTTATTAATGTATACCTCTTTTTGCCGGCTATTAGAAGCTATGTGCTATGTTGTGCTTCACGTTGTATGTTCCGTAGTTCTAGCCTGTTGCATTTTTTTTATCTTTTTTCAGAAAGAAAGCAGTTAGCTCGTCACAATGGTTTAAGCAATATATTAATGGATCTTTTAATATCCTTAGCTAATCAAACTCATGGTAGTTGTGATTAGACCATAAATATAGATTAGGAGATTTATTAATTGCTCAAAATTTGATCCCTCTTTGCTTAAAATATGAAAGTTCAAAAATAAAGATTTGCAATAACTTGTTGCAAAAGTGAATGAAAAAAAAATAGATGAAATTGATTCTAATAAGATAGTCTCACATTGGAAGGGAACAATAGATGAAATTGATTCCGATATGAGCCAAAGAATACTCTTATATTGAAAATTTTAAGGCAATGTGTCTATTTATATAGAATCATAATTTGATAATATTGTAAATATATATGAATGAGAGACTCTTTTTTATGTGAATGTTTTTAATTGACTTGTGTACAAGCACAACCTAGAAAACAAATATCTGCATCTCCAACTTGTTCTCCCAACTGCATGATGCAACTTTCTAAATTGCTCATCATCCTGAACTAAGAAACGATTGTCCATCTCTATTCCCAAGTCATATAAAATTTCAAGTCTACTTTAAATTCTAAATTTTGATTGTAAAAATTTATATGTGTTCGGCCCAACATAACTAACATTTTATGTCAAACATTTTAATAATATTGTATCCCTAATGATCCTTTTAAGTTTATTTATGTTTTTTTTTAGATTTTTAATCCCTTAATATCATGAAACACTGTTGTTACTTTAAATGCATGTCTCTCAAATTATATATACATATATATTTTTAAATTTTAAGTCTCCAAGACCATCAAATATATTTTTTTGACCAATTGTTTTTTTGCCCTAAATGTCTTGGATTTGCATCGAATGCATGTATTGTAAGTTCACTTTTAGTAAAAAAAAATATTTAATAATTGTAAGAGTTTGAATTAGTGCTAAGTTGGTAAAAATGTTAAATAATTTGGATTTACACCAATTTAATACTTTTCCTGAGTCTATGTGTATATTTTTTAGTTGATTTAGTTAAATTCAAAGAAATAATTTGATTAAATAGTAACTGAATGCCTCGCGCTTTATCTACACTTTGTTTGAATTGAATATTTTTTATAGTCAAGTGTTCAAGTTTTATCCGATTAATCTTGAAAGTAAACGGCATTCTCTTTTGAATTAATTATCAGGTAAATCCGAATTACAATTTATGCACATTTAGAGATTAACCTCCAAAAATATTAATCCCTATTGAAATTCAAATTCCCATTCTCTTATTTATTCTTAAGTGTTTTACTACTACACTATAGAGATAATATCATCCATTTTAATTATATATTAGCAAATCAAATCATAATCCTAGTAGCTCTTTCTAGATTCTAGCTATATCACTTAATCTAGATTTTATTTATTCGATCCAATCAAGAGTGCAAGATCGCCTTAAATCAACTCCAAATTTTTGACTGAAAACATTATTTTAATTTCTAGTCTCTACTGTTAAGGATAAGTTTTAATGCTCCCTAGTCTAATTCTCATTACTTTCTATTCTATACCCTATATATATATATATATATATATATATATATATATATATATATATATATATATATATATATATATATATATATAAATATATATATAAATATATATATGTGGGAATATCTTGAGTCAAAGATTCACGTCTAGCCCTATCCAAATTAAATCTTAAACTTACATTTGGAAGAAAGATATGATGCCTTTTTTTTTTTTTTTTTTTCCATTTTTTAAAGATTACTTATCAATGTGATTTGCAAAATGAAAATCAATAGTAAATATTTTAGTAACTATGGTAAAGTGAAGGCACATTTCCAATCATATAGGGCATGTATACAAGAATCAGTAGATCAATTGAACTGATTGTATGAGCAAACTAGAAAGAAAAAAAAATATTTAATGGAGTATTTTGGAGATATTATCCATTAAAAATTCAATTTAGGAGGTCTTTAATATTATTCTTTTATTGGACCTTTTAAAATTAGTGGGGTTTTTTTGGAACTTCAAAGTAACGATAAACATAGTTAGGTTTATCTTATTAGAGGCGTGGTGGCATATGTTGCCCATCCGGTAAGTGATTCGCTATATTATTAAAGCATAGAAGGAAATAATTGATGTCCGACGAGTGTGGTTGTTGCTAAAGTTGATAGGATATTATAAACTAGCCAAGTTGAACTAAGTTTCAAGTTTATTTGATAATATTCAAGTTTATTTGATAAGATAACTGAGTCAAATTTAAAATAAATTAAGTCGTTAAAATGATTGTTCAAACTTAATTTAATTTCTTTTTTAAGAGCTTGAGGTTAGTTCACAGTTTAAGGGTGTTTAATCATTTAAAACTTTTATATTTTTAAATTTTTTTAATTGATTATTAAACTTGATAATATAAATTTATTTATTTATTTTAAAATTTCCTTTCATTACTTAAAATATTGATGATAATTTTATTAATAAACATGACCTATAAACTCTGTTCATAACATTGTTTATAAACATTATTAATGAATAATTTATAATATTTATTCATAAATATTAAACATATATATATATATATATATTCTCAAATTTATTCATTTAATTTAATAAATTATTTAAATTTATTTATTTAATTAATTTTTTATGCATTAAACTAATACAGATAAATTCTTACTAAATTGAATATCTGCTCACAAACGTTTGATTACCGTAAGTAGAAAGATGCTAACTTTAATTTAATAAGAAGTAAAGTCATTGAATAATAATAAAGATGAGAAAGATAAAAGCCTTTAAAGAAAATAAAATATTGTTGTCATTAACTATTAAGGGTTGGATGACAAAAGTATGTGAAGTTGTTGTCAATAATGCAAATCAATTTTTTAAATACTTTCTCCGTTAAAAGTTATAACAAAGAAAGGATTTTAAAAAAGAAATCAAAAAAAATATATAGGGGTGTTATAACAATACTGAAATCATAAGGGTCTTCATGGAAATCAGAGAAACTTCGGTGTGCAAATTTATCTTTGTTGAACGCTGTATAAATGTATAAAAACCCTTGCGCCTCCCAGGACTAAAACCTTAGCCGCCACGCGTCGCCGTGCTTTCTGCCCAAGCTTTGGTTGCTCTCATAATTTCAGGGGAATCGTCGAGATACAGAAGGAGATAGACAAGGATGGGGAGCGACAGTGAGAACGGAAAATCTTTGAAGGAGAGGAGGAAGTTGATGTCCGTCTCCCCGATTGCCAAACCCTTATCCGGAAAGAAGTTATGCAAGCGGATCCTAAAGCTCGTCCGACGAGGTATCCTCCTCTATTATTTCAAGTAATGTTTTGTATCTCTGATCGGGTCGTGAGTGTTAGCCTGTATCGTCCAGTTATTCTGGCTTTTAGGGATATGGAGATCATTTTTGCATGTCCGTATTGGGTCATACGGAAAAAAAAAAGAAAGAAATCCTTTTGCCTACCGAAAACTTGTTTTTGATCCTGAAATGTTCTTATTATCCACTGAAATTATACATGAACATCTCATACCAGTATATTTAAATATTCAATTAAAATTTGGAAAGGTCTTCCTTTATGGCAGGTGCTATATTTTTGCATTTTCATGATTTGGTATTACAATCACATATTAACTATTACCATCAAGAAGCACAACTAATCCTCATACCCAAGAAGCAATCAAAATATTGTTTTTTTAATCTGTTCTCATTTGTGGAGGCAATGTTAATTTAACATTGTTTTTGCAGATTGTGTGTTATTGCTGGGAATATATCTCCTATGGACGTGATTACCCATGTGCCCATCTTACTGGAGGAAGCTGACATTCCTTATATCTATGTTCCTTCAAAAGAGGTTTGATTGATGCATCTTGTTTCCTTTGTCTTCTTAAATTCTCCTTTGCAGATCCATTTAGTTCAAGCACATGTACTTTTAAACAAGTCAATTTTTTAGAGGATGCATGAACCTTTGCAGCATTTTTTAACCACTTTGGGCCTGAGTATTCTCTGGACTGGATGTGATTTTTATCTCGCATTTTGAAGCAGATGGAATTGTTAGAGGAAATTAGAAACCAAGGGTTGCATTTATGAAAAAGAAAGCTTGCAAAAGATTTAATTGCCTAGATAACTAGGATGGTTTCTATTTTTGTGGTGACTAGAGCTATCATGCGCTCTACATCCATTTTATATTCCTTTTATAAATTTCCCCAATACTTGTTACATTCTCTGAATCATTCATTCACCTTATCTTGGGTGCTTGCCATTTTTTGTTAGTCAAACAGCAAGACTGACTACGGAGATTCTCCTTGCACCATGCTCTTCAACTCTTGGCAATAGCCTGCCTATTTCTACTGTTAGTAGACACTGATCCAAATCAAATCATTTAACCATGAAGCAACTAATAGTGAGATAGAGGCCGCTGCATGATCTGTTCGGGCTCTACTTCTATCTATGCCTTTGTTTTTGTTCCCCTTTTATAATTCTTCTTTCAACATAGGATCTTGCAGTTGCTGGGGTTACCAAGAGGCCAACTTGCTGCATATTGGTGACAACTAAACCAATCAAAGGCGAGCTGACGCAGGATGTACAAGAGAAGCTGCAGGCAGATTACAACCAGGTCGTTGCAGAAGTGAAGGAGCTCACAGCATCCCTCTTCTGAATGTTCTAAACGTCCAAGTCTCATACACATCATGTTTGCAGTTCTTACATACGAGCTGTTTCTTCCACTTCTATTGTAAGCCTAATCCTTCCATAGCTATTTGTAGATGCCTAATAAAAGACAGTAATAGAAAAGGGTTGATTAGTCGTAGGCCAGTTTGTATGTCAATTAAGCTTCGTCAACTGTGGAGTCTTGATCTTAAGTTAGGATTGATTTTGGATGCCAACCATTAGTTCTTCCTACTTTGACTCGATATCCAGAAGCAAGAGTTTTGAAGATATCCATCACTGCATGTTGATTAGTAGGATCTTATTGTAATATTGGTATTAAACATCAGATAGAAGTCCTTGTTAACTAGTTGCCAGGTTAGTTCTTTATCCTAATGTGACTGATCTTTGTTAATTGACAAAATTTTGACTCGCAACCTAGTATTAGTATATCAACTGGCATGGATGCATCTATTGGCAAGGGTATGTTCAGGAAACTGATTGGATGGAAAGTTAGTAACCCTGTTTTCTTCGAGAAAATAGGAGAATAGGAATCAATATTTTTTTTAATAAATTCTTTTGATACACCCAGAAATGGCATAGGAAATTTTTTAACGAGCCCTTATTTTTCATTGCTGTACTCTTTGCATGCTTTCTTGCTCGCTCTCTTGATGCAGCCGTTGCATTAGCTTGCGAAGTGTTCGTCGGATTGCCGGAACATACTAGGTGACTGTGCAAATGAGAAAATTCTGAGTGACGTTGGGTTTATTATAAGGTATTTGGTTAATGAATTTGGGAATAAAAATTTTGAAATCATTTCTAAAGAATTTGGAACGGTTAAAATTCAAGTAAAGCGATGGATTAAGAATATATTTCTGATTCTTCATGCCATGGGCGGAGTTTAAAAAAATATTATTTTACTTTTTCTATAAAAGAATTTGTTTCCCTTAAGTAATTGCTCCTTTGTCATTCTCTCTTCGCTCGTGATGGATGAGCGGCCATGTCATATGCGATAATACCGTCGGCTCTCTAGCATAAGTCGTCGTAGGCTAGTAGCTCATAGCCGTCCGTCATTGTCTTCTCTTCGTTTTGTCTGTCGTTCCTTTCCATTAGTAGCGAACCTTCTTTCTCTTCTTCTGCTGTCGTGTGCTAGGAATGCATCGATGTCAAAGTACAAAGCTGAAAAAAAAAATCAAAACTTTGGCGGTGCCTTATGCGGAGGAACCAATAACAGGTTCAGAAAAGGACCAAGTCCCTTCTCTCACATAGATTGGAGAGAGTGTAGCGAAGCCAAAGAAGGAGAGGGATGGGTTGACCGAGAATATAGAAAGAAAAGATTGATGCAAGGGAATGTTATGTGGTAATTAGGAGGGAGTCAAATGGATAAAGCAACAGTAATATCATTTTTTATATATACTAGTGTGATTGTGCACACACATTGCGTGTGTAATATAATAATATATAAATTATTTGGGTCCCAACAATAAACTATTGTAATGAGCTTCCCTATGACAAAAATTATTTTAATTTAATATTATATTTATCTTAGTAAAAGAAACTAAAAAATATATATTTTTAAATATCGTCGGCTTAAAATATTTATAGAAACTTCTTTGATCATAATGTTATCAATTCTAAGATGTGGGACTAATTTATTTTTTTTATATAAAATAACCAGAAAAAATTAATGATGAGAAAAATTCATAATAATACGTCGTAGCTGAGTCTCGAACTCTAGATCACTGATTGTTTCGATTGTGGAATTACTAATAAACTTTGGAATTATTTTTAGTGTGAATAGAAAAAAGGACAGTAACGTAAATTCATTTTAGGCTTCACCAAAGTTAGTTAGTAAAGGAGGGAGATTTTTAATAAAATAGTAAGATATTGATTTATTATAAGATTTTGATAAAAATTTTGAAAAATAAATTGATATTTGAAAAATGAATCTATACCTACCTAACCGGAACTTATAAACCAAATAGCAATATTAAAATGACTAAATCCATTTTCATTCTAATATACTATCAAATTCATTCTCATTCCTATTCTTGCACCCAAACCAAATGCCTAATTCCTTGATTTCATGACAAATTTAAATAGATTATATTTCTTGCATAAGATTTACATTATAAAATTAGATATGTTAGCTCGATCAAAATCTAAAATTATAATATTTCTTGATTTTCAATTAATCATAATTAAATTTTTTAAATTTTGACCATGCTTTTCTAGCTAAACTGTGATTGTAAATTAATTGAGTTGGGTTTGGCACGATGAGTTCAACCTCAGCTATAACTTTCTATCAGATCTCCCTGTCTTCTTTGGCTATACCAATCGAGTAGAGAAATGTAAAGGTAACTATATATATAAAAAAAGATGTACATAAAAGAATTTATTGCAAAGGTGTCTTGCTTGAGGTCACATAGATAATAAATTCCCCGCCACAGGCTCAGGTTTCTTTTTCTTATATTCCCATTAGAATAACTTCTTGTGTTTTTTTTTTAATTAGTACAATTAATTCTATCCGAAAGTGGAGAAGATGATTAACTGAAGATATGGCTCTGTAGTTGACTAGATGAAGATATCGGGTGGTTCTGCAAGACAAAAAGTGTTAGTGTCAGGTTGGGAAAGAGTTCCCGGAGTTGGCTCTCCGATGCTCAAGTCAGTCCTTCGCTTAGTAAAGAATAGTAGAAAACTATAGCTAGAGCGTGTAGAATAACAAAGTTACGCATACCTCCGCATGTAGATAGGAAGCCTTTTTTATAGTATCACTGTAGTATTTATGTACACATTTCAAAATATATGCACGTTTTCCAAAATATCTTAGGAAAATATAAGTCAAAAAATGTCCCTTATTAGTACCAAAACAGATTTAGATATCTTCACAATGACATGATATTATCCACTTTAAGGTTAAGCCCTCATGGTTTTATTTTTTGGGTTCTACCCAAAATGCCTCATATCAATGGAGATATCTTTTCCTTATAAATTTATAATCTTTTCCATGTATTTTCAATGTAGGACTTTGTTTGCAATCTTGCAACCCAACAATCCCTCCTCAAACGAAGGACCATAGGCTTCCCACGTCCGATTCTTGACCCACCAGGTCTTCCTGCCCCTCAGTCATCGGATCTACTAGAACTTCTTGCCTGGTGTCTGGTTCTCTTGATCCGGGCATGGGTGCCCCCACTTCTTTCGTTCAAGGTCCATGACTCTTATGCACAGTTGACGATTAGTCCTTCTGGCAGTCCGAACTCTGATACTAATTGTTGGACCTAAAAGGGATTTAGATATCTCCATAGTGAGATGATATTGTCCACTTTGTGCCTAAGCCTCCATGATTCTATTTTTGACTCTACCTAAAAGGTCTGACACCAATAGAGATATTTTTCTCTTATAAATCTATAATCTTTTTCATATATTTTTAATGTGGGACTTTATTTGCAACCTTGCAATCCAATATCCCTGACACTTTTCCTTAAGCGAGCACACAAATCTCTGATGTGATAGGCTGAAAACTTCTAAAGCATAATTTGGCTACTGGATATGCTCCATTGTCAGGGGCACAAACCTCCAAAAGGGTATGATGAGATACGCAGGTGGGTCCCACTATAGCCCGACTGAGAACTGATCAGAGGATGCTCAGCAAGGAAGTCCCTGCTCGGTCATGCTGAAGAGAATTATCTTCCTTTATTCCACCTTTCTGTTGTCGGAGGGTTGCCTTTCATTCGACCGACCATGGCATTCGGCCGGGACTAGGGTTCGGGGGATTTCCGCCTTATCTCTTACCATAGTCACAGGCTCCTCGCGGCCAACCATCCAAATAGTCACGTTCGACCGGTCGTGTAGTCCGTTCAACCCACTACACCTAGCCAGGTGACCTGTAATTTGACTATTTTGTACTTTGACCTTCACATCAACCGTTCTTTCCTACTTTGACCCATCTTCTGTGGGCCCCTTTTCATCATTGTATCACTAATACATTTCAGGAATATCAAAAAAAATATTTTTCTCATTTCATTTTCATTGCTAATATTCAAGAAGATAAAAATTCATTTGCACTATTTTCATTTAAAATTAATACTATATTACAAAATTTCCTAATACTAAATGAGATATTGGATAATAAAAATCCAAAAGTTATTCGGCTGCATCATTACATATTTTAAAATTTTCACAAATACTACTACAAACATTTCATTATTGTGAAAATAAATATATATTAGCATTATTAATATTTTATGTAAAAAATAAGCATAAAATAAATTTTGTAATAATTGATATATTGAATCTTAATATGTTGGTACATCATGTGGAAATTTTATAGGTCTCATTCCATTATTTTTATAAAAGTTACCCCTTGATTTTACTATAGATGAATGCGACCATAAATAGGAAATAACATTTCTAATTAGTTTAATATTGTTTGTTAAAATTTTTAATCTATCTTGAGCACATAAATTTAAAACATGACAATGCAACAAATATGAAAAAATAAATAACCAATAATAGGTTGACATATAAATTTTAGTTCTTCAATACTAGTGGTATTAGAACTAGTATTATCAAATGATAATGAAAATATTTTATAAGTTAATCTATATTCTTTTAAAATTAAACATAATAATTATGAGATGTTGTGAACACTATGTGATTCGTCAAAAACTCTATAACAATCTTTTTTGGATATTCTAGGAATTATCGATCCAATGACAAATCACACTCATATATGAATGTGTTTGCGATCACTCCAAATATTGAAACATAAAGCAACTTTATTATTTAATTTACTAAATTATTTAATTAAAATTTTCCCCTTGTTTTACTAATTTTTAATTGCACGAGTAAGTATAGTTTTAGGAATACATTTAGCAGATGGATTAAGAAATTTTTTATAAAAATCTTCAAATGTATATTTAGATTCAAAATTAAATGAAAGATGTTCTACAGAAACAAATCTAGCTAATAATTTTTTTAATTTATTATCATAATATAAAAATAAACTAAAATCACTACTTCCACTAATGAAAAATCTAGATAATTGTGTTTTAGCACAATCAATTCCATATTCTATTGGGTGCTTCACTTCTATGTATCGTTCCAATGACCCATAGTCATCACCAACTTAGAATTTGTAGGAAGTATTATAATATTTTCATTTTGCACGCAATTCTCCTAACGGAAGAGTGATATTATCAAAATGTTTAGTAAAAATAGAATATTTTAAAGGAGGAACTTCCCGAACCTTAGAAGTAATTATATTAGTACTTCCTTGTGTTTTGTGTGCCATAGTCGAATTTAGAATTTTCTCAGTCTCATCATCGATGGATTGAATGTTCAGAATCACTATTTCCTTGCCCCCCCCCCCTAGATCAAGATAATGAAGATGAACCTCCTCGCCCTCGACCTTCTTTTTGCCCTCAACATCCTGCCATTGTAATCGGAACTCGAAAGAGGAAGCCGAAAGTGTGTTGAGGTGGAGTCAAAAGCTTATAGATATTGTGGAATTTAGAATAAGTAGAGAAGATGTAAGTGAAAATAATGAAATGAACTCTCTATTTATAGAGTTTGGAGAGTAACTATTGACGGGTGGCTCATATTTGGATGAAGGTCAATGTGATAGATGCTATGGAAGAAAAATCTGTTAAAATTTTTTATAATAAAATTCTGTTACGGTTTTATATAACAGAATTCTGTTATGGTTTTTCATAACAGAATTCTGTTGTGATTTTTCATAACAAAATTTTATTATAATTTTACCGAGTCTAGGGTTTATGCATTATTTATAGAGATTATTGTAAACCTACTGTACAATAATAATCATTAGATGTGATTCTTTTGTGTAGAGAGAATTCAAATAAACCTTCAGCCCTTTTGTGGAGTAGGCATACCGCCGAACCATGATAACTCTTTTTCTTTCTCTTCTTCTTCTCCTTCCTCGTGTTTGATCTCCTTTTGTGCATCTTTGTCTTATTGCTCTACGCTGTCTCTTTTCTCTCTTCCTCTTCTTACGCACGTTAGAGGTTGAGAGGTGTTGCCCTCTCTCAACAATTGGTATCAGAGCTACAAGTTTTGATGGATTTCTTCAACATGTCGGGGACGACTTCTGTGAATTTCAATATGATGAAGTTTGATAGAATTGAAAACTTCTGATTATGGCAGAGAAAAGTCAAGGACTTGTTGGTACAACAAGGCATGGTGAAGGCACTAGGAGAAAGAAAATCGGAAAGCATGAAGAAATCAGATTGAGAAGAACTTCAGGTGAAGGCAATAACAACAATTAGGATTTATCTTACAGATGATGTGATGTATCACGTCATGGACAAGGAGTCATTGATGGCAGTTTGGCAAAAGCTGGAAAGTCAGTACATGTCAAAGTCATCGACAAACAAGTTGTATCTCAAGCAGAAATTATTTGAGCTGAAGATGACAGAAGGAACCGATCTGTGCCAGTACACAACGTATTCAATCAGATTGTGAGTGATCTGAAGCGGGTTGATGTGAAGATCGAAGACGAGGACAAGGTGCTGATGTTGTTGAATTCTCTACCTTCATCTCCTACGTACGAGAATTTGGTTACTACTTTGATGTATGGTAAGGGTTTAGGGAGATCATAGGGGCGTTGTTAGGTTTTCACCAAAGGAAGAAAATAAGCGATGAAGTTTCTAAGGGAGAAGAACTTTTGGTAAATAACAACTAAGAGCGTGGTAGGAGCAAATCTCGACATGGATCGAGTAATAACAACAAGGCTCGTTCTAAATCATGAAGGAAGAAGATGATCACGTGCTACAAGTGTGGAGGCAAAGGTCATATCAAGAGAGATTGTTCGGAGATAAAGAAACATGTTGCAGAGAACAAAGGTAGCTTGGTAAAGTCTGCAAACATAGTTAAAGAAGAAAATTCAGAGAGCGGTGATGTAGATATATTATCAGTTATATCGAGTTTGGAGTAGTTGATAGATGCATGAATTTTAGACTCTGCATGTTCATATCATATGACTCCAAACAAGGATTGGTTTGACACTTATAGGGCAGTGGATTCTGGTTCAATGTTGATAGAAAATGATACGTCATGCAAAGTTATCGGCATAAGAACGTCAGAATCAAGATATTTGATGGTGTGATCAAAACTTTATGTGATGTCAGATATATACCAGAGCTAAGGAAGAACTTGATCTCACTAGGCACACTGGATGGTATTTGTTGTAATTACAAATCAGTGAGCGGGATGATGAAGGTTAGCAAGGGAGCTCTGACGATAATGAAAGGACAAAAGATAGCAGGAAACATCTAAAAGTTGATAAGGACTACAGTTGTAGGTGGAGTCACCTCGGTGGAGTCTAAATCAGACAATATAGTCTTGTGGCATATACGACTAGGGCATATGGATGAATGTGAGATGCTAGAACTTTACAAGAGAGATTTGTTGAAGGATGTCAAGACGTGTAAGCTTGAATTCTGCAAATTTTGTGTTCTTGGGAAATAAAGAAAAATATAATTCAAGACGGCAATAAACAAGACGGAGAGAATTTTGGACTATGTACATATGGATCTCTAGGGACCAGCCAGTGTAGCATCACGTGGAGGGCTCTTGTATTTTATAAGTTTTACAGATGATTTCTCACGAAAGGTCTCGGTATACTTTATGTGTCACAAGTCAGAAAATTTGCAAAGTTTAAACTGTGGAAAACTGAAGTGGAGAGCTAGACCGAAAGAAAGATCAAATGCCTTAGGTTAGACAATGAGACTAAGTACATAGATTCAAAGTTTCAGAAATTTTATGAGCAGCATGTGATAATGAGACATGTCTTGGTTCGCAGGACACCTCAATAGAACGGGATAGCGGAAAGGTTGAACAGGACAATTATTGAGAATGCAAGATGTCTCAGGCTGAATGTAGGGCTTGCAAAGAATTTCTAGGCGAAAGCGGTTAACATGATATGTTATCTCATTAATAGATCATCAAGGGCAGCACTAGAAGGCAAAGTATCAGAGGAAGTATGGACAGGGAATCAAGTAGATTATTCTCATCTTCAAGTTTTTGGATGTCCTGCCTATATGCACATATCTAGTGAGGAAAGATAAAAGCTGGATGTGAAGTTAAAGCAGTGCATTTTTTTTTGGGCATCAAAAAGGAGTTAAAGGCTTCAAGCTTTGGGATTCTAAGGCAAACAAGGTGGTGATTGTTGGTGCAACCTTAGGTCAAGGTTGACCTGGTTGACCTGACTCGAGTTGACCTGACTCGAGTTGTATTTTGATGTTTGACTTAGGAAGATTGTTGGTGCAACCTTAGGTCAAGGTTGACCTAGTTGAGTTGCATGTTGATGTTTGACACTCGTGGAAGAGTTGTATTCTTGATATGGGACAAGAATAGATGTTTTGGAGATTATTGGGGCAACCGTAGGTCAAGGTTGACCTGGTTGACCTGATTCGGGAAAAAGTCCAAGTATGGAGACTTGGCAACGGAAAAGTCCAAGCAGGGAGCTTGGCACTAGAAAATTCCAAGTATGGAGACTTGGCACTGGAAAAGTCCAAGTATGGAGACTTGGCACGGGAAAAGTCCAAGTATGGAGACTTGGCACTGGAAAAGTCCAAGTATGGAGACTTGGCACGGAAAAGCCCTAACTGGGATGTTAGGCGGTGTGGAAAGTCCTAACTGGGATGTTAGGCAGTTGAAAAGTCCTGGTGAGTGAAGCCAGGCAGTCGGAGAAGTCCTGGTGAGTGAAGCCAGGCAGTCGGGAAATCCTGGTGAGTGAAGCCAGGTGAAAATCCTAGTGAGTGAAGCTAGGTGAAAGTCCTGGTGAGTGAAGCCGGGCAAGGGAAAATCCAGATGGATCAAGGGTGATCGGACATCTGGTGATGGGAAGTCCAAGTAGGTCATAGGAGTGACCGGATACTTGGTACGGAGAGAAAAGTCTAAGTGGGTCAAAGGGATTGACCGGACACTTAGCGGGGAGTCCTAGCAGGTCAAGGGAGTGACCGGATGCTAGGCGCAATGTACCAACAGGTCAAGATTGACCGGATGTTGGTTTGGACTTGGTTTGGGCGAAAACCATGAGCTGGATCGATCTGGTGATCGATCCGGATATGAATATTCTCGACGGTCCGGTGACCGATCGAATACATCGAGTATATCAGTGATAACCGCCGGTCCGTGACCGATCGTGAGTCGATCGAACAGAGCGAGGCGAGGGGCTGATCGGTCGGGACCGATCGATAAAGCCTGATCGGTCCCCAGACCGATCAGGAAGTTCCCTGATCGGTCTGTGGACCGATCAGGAGGTTCCCTGATCGATCCATGGACCGATCAGGGATGGAACAGAAGCGAAGGCTTCTTCCCTGATCGGTCCACAGACCGATCAGGGTTCTAGCCGTTGCGACGCAACGGCTAGTTTCTTCGCTCTTCTTCTTCGCAGGTATAAAAGAGGGCTACAGGACTTCGGTGAAGCTTCTTCTTCTTCCTCTTCTTCCTACTGAGCTGCTGCTGTGCTCTTGAGCTTTGTTGAGTTCCGAAGCTTCGTGTGAGCTTCTTCGACTGGGTTCCTGCTGTTGTAGGCGTCTCGTGAAGTTGCTGCTTCAACCAGTCGACGAGAAGGCAAGCGTGTTTGTTTTTACATTCATATTGTCTTGTGCTTCTTTGTATTTTGTGTACTTCTATCTTGCTGTTGCAAGAGTTATTGTGGCGAGGTTTCTCCACCCACAAGGAGTATATATTAGCCGGTTCTCCGGGAACTCATCCACCGACGGATTGATAGGCTTCGTCCACCTTACGGACACGCCGAGGAGTAGGAGTTTCATCTCCGAACCTCGTTACATCGCTGCGTCTAAGGTTTGATTTCTCCATTTACGTTTCTGTTGTTATTTTTCCGCTGCGCTAACCTGATTTGTAGAAAGAAACGAGTGATTTGGGGCGGCTATTCACACCTCCCTCTCTAGCCGCGTACGAAGAGATCCTAACAAGTGGTATCAGAGCAAGGTTGCTCTTCGACAGATCAACACCCGGGGGAGCACGGGCTAGAGATGGATCTCTATGGAGAAGATGTCACGGTTCAACCCTTCTACGAGTCTCACGACAACTTCACATATTGGAAGGTAAGGATGATGTATTTTCTTAGGACTAACATGTTAAATTGGTTTTGTGTACAAGAAGGGTTTTCCCCTCCGATGGATGAGGAAGGAAAACCTATCAAGAAGAAGGAGTGGACGAAGGAGCAAATCCACCAATCAACCATCAATGATGAGGTAACGAAAATCATTGAATTCTCTTTACCTAATGATGTGTTGTGTAGGATAGGTGAATACAATAATGCCAAGGAGTTGTGGAACAACTTGGCCAAACTCCATGAGGAGAGCCCCACTTCAAGCCATGAAGAGGAGCCTAATGAGCCAAGTAGCTCACATCGTGGAGGTGAGGAATTAGAAGTTGAGGGCTACTCAACATCTAAAGAAGAAGAGGAGGCGAGTTCTTCTTCAAGATCGGAGCACGAAGAAGAAGCTTCTACCTCCGGGAGGGATGAAGAAGAGAGCATCCATCCATCCTCGACCCTAGGTAACTCAAACACTTTAAGTTCAAGTAAATTGCATATAATGTGTTTTGAGTGTAGGGAATTTGGACATTACAAGAGTAAATGTCCAAAGAAGACTAAGAAGACTCCACCGGCGCCAAAGATCAAGGAAGTCGGAGTCCCAAAACGCAAGGGCAAGGAGCACGTGGTGTGCTTCCAATGCAAGCAACGGGGACACTATAGGAGTCAATGTCCAAGGGGGAGGCAATCTCACAAGGACAAAAGACCAAGCACGTGTAAAGGGGGAGCGAAGGCAAACCCTAAGGTATCCTTTAAGGCTCATTCGTGCAATTCTAGTAGGATACATGCTAGTAATTTTATTGCATTAGTCAATAATGATAAGCATGTTAACACTAGGAATCAATACATGTGCTTAGGAGCCAAGCATGTTAGCCTAGATAAGAACAATTCTAGAAATGCTAACCCTAGAATTAACTCATCTAAGGCTAAGGAGAACCTAGGTAGAAACCCCAAGACAACTAGACATATGCCTAGGAATACCTCAAAGAAAAATGATAAATCAAAACTTGAGGTATTAGAGAAAGAAAATCAAGTCTTGAGGTCAAGACTTGACTCTCTAGAAAAGGCTCTTAAGGATTTGACTCTAGGGTCTAGGGGTCAAAAACCCAAGTCCAAGGACAAGAAAAGTTTGGGTCACAAACCTAAGTCCCAAGTGGTCAAGCCCACTTATCATAGTGTTCCATTCGATTATGGAACAAAATCTAGGGCTAGGAAGACCACCACCAAGGTCACAAGGGGAGTCACCCCTAGAGTTGATCTTGATGAGTCCCAAATGACCAAGGCTTCAAAGCCTAAGAGGGTCATTAGGAGGGTTGCTAGGGAAGTCATCCCTAGTGAATATTTAGTGAACCCAATGAGCTCACATAGATATTGGGTTCCTAGGAGCATCTTCTCTATCCCATAGATGAGTTAGAGAGTGTCAACTCCAATTAGAAGGGTAGTTAACCTAACTTTGAGGAAATTGACACTCAAGGAGCATTTTCAAGGTTTTGATAACCTTTGAAAATGAAAAAGAATTATTATTTACTCCTTGAAGAGTAAATTGTGCCATATTTGAAAAATATCGATTTTAATCTTATTTGGCATAATTTAAGAAAACCTAGAGAAATACCATAATTGGGAGTTTGGTTTTCTCTTAGGGATATATGGGCAATCTAGGGTTAGATTTTAAGTTAGCTAAGGCTAAAGATACTTAGATAGGGAATTTAGGTATTTTATTTGTGCTAACTTGCCATGATTGGTTGCCATATGCCATGCCATGACATCATATTTAGTTTATTATCATTTGAAATGTCATGATAATGCTTAGGCTAGTTTATATGTCATGCTTTATTTAAGTTTTCAAACTTTATGCCATGACATCATGACATTGGCACATGTTTTTACTTATGATATCATTATATGTCATGTCATCATCTCTTGCATTATAATCAATGAAATTGATTTAAGGACAAACATATAATTTGATATTGAGATCAAATTGGTGTTTAGAAAATGCATGAGAACTTAGCCTAAGTTGACCTTAACCCATATCTCACATCAAATTGACTTGAATGTGGTTTGATACACCTTAGATGTGTGTGAGATATTAGGATCATGAGTTAGGATCAAGGTGCATTGTCCTTGTACCTAGATGACCCTAATTCAAAAAATTAAGGATCATAGGGAAAGCTTGTGTACAAGTCATGTACATCTAGCCCTAAGATTATGGTCCTAAATTCAAATGGTTTTAAAAGTATTTTAAAATTGATTTGAAAAACCTTGATGAATCTTTCCTAGTGATAGCATTCATCATTGAACATTGTGATACAAAGTTGAGTTAAACTTGAACGATTTCAAAGTTTTTGAACTTTTTATCAAGATTGAAAAATGGAAGTTATTTTCATAGAAAACTATTTTTCCATGATAGTATATGTTATGAGGAATGTATCCTCAAAATTTCATAATTTTTCGAATTTTTTGGAATTTTCTAGGAGTTTCTGAATTTCGGGAAGGAAATTTCAGAAATCTGCCTATCAGAGTTTGGATCGGTCTGGGGACCGATCCAGGTAAGTCCTGATCGGTCTGTGGACCGATCCAGTGAATTGGATCGGTCTGGTGACCGATCAGTGACGATCCAGTGCGATCAGTGAAGGGTGGATCGGTCTGGGGACCGATCCATGGGGTTTCTGATCGGTCTGGGGACCGATCAGAGCGTGCCAGTTTCTGATTTTCAGCTGTTGGTCTGAAATTTCAGCTGGAAGTTGGGTTTTGTGGATTTCTAAAGGTTTGGAACTCACAAAGACATTATTGGTGCAATGGTCAAGGGGGAGTTAACCTTTAGGGGGAGTTTTACCTAATTGTCAAGGGGGAGTTGACTTTTAGGGGGAGTTTTTACTCCTTAAGACTTTTGAGGATTAGTGATATGGGATTATCACTAAGTTGATTGTTGGATTTTAGTATCAAGGGGGAAATTAAGAGTTTCAATGAAAGGTATGGGACTTTCATTAGGAAGAAACTCTTGACCTTGATACCCTCCTTTTTCATTTTGATATATGTCAAAAAGGGGAGAGTGTTCATTGGAGAATTATTGGAGAAACCCAAGTTAGGTTATCGGGTTAACCTAAGCTAGGGGAAGAATGTCAAGGAATGTTCGAGGAAGAACATTGGAATTCTTTTTGATGTGTGTCAAAAAGGGGGAGAATTATTGGAGAACCCAAGTTAGGTTATCGGGTTAACCTAAGGGGAGAATGTCCAGAGAATGTTCAAGGAAAGAACATTGGACATTGGAAGATGGTTGGAAAACCTAAGTTAGGTTATCGGGTTAACCTAACTTGATTATGGGTTTTGTCAAACATCAAAAAGGGGAGATTGTTGGTGCAACCTTAGGTCAAGGTTGACCTGTTGACCGACTCGAGTTGACCTGACTCGAGTTGTATTTTGATGTTTGACTTAGGAAGATTGTTGGGGCAACCTTAGGTCAAGGTTGACCTAGTTGAGTTGCATGTTGATGTTTGACACTGTGGAAGAGTTGTATTCTTGATATGGGACAAGAATAGATGTTTTGGAGATTGGGCAACCGTAGGTCAAGGTCGACCTGGTTGACTGATTCGAAAAAGTCCAAGTATGGAGACTTGACGGAAAAGTCCAAGCAGGAGCTTGGCACTAGAAAATTCCAAGTATGGAGACTTGGCTGGAAAAGTCCAAGCAGGAGCTTGGCGGAAAGTCCAAGTATGGAGACTTGGCACGGAAAAGTCCAAGTATGGAGACTTGACTCGAAAAGTCCAAGTATGGAGACTTGCACGGAAAAGCCCAAGCGGGATGTTAGGCGGTGTGGAAAGTCCTAACTGGATGTTAGGCGGTTGAAAAGTCCCGGTGAGTGAAGCCAGCAAGGAGAAGTCCCGTGAGTGAAGCCAGGCAATTGGTGAATGAAGTGAGGCTGTGAAAATCCTAGTGAGTGAAGCTAGGTGAAAGTCCCGTGAGTGAAGCCGGCCAGGAAAATCCAGATGGATCAAGGGTGATCGGACATCCTGGTGATGGGAAGTCCAAGTAGGTCAGGAGTGACCGGATACTTGGTACGGAGAGAAAGTCTAAGTGGGTCAAAGGATTGACCGGACACTTGGGGAGTCCTAGCAGTCAAGGAGTGACCGGATGCTAGGCGCAATGTACCAACAGTCAAGATTGACCGGATGTTGGTTTGGACTTGGTTTGGGCGAAAACCATGAGTCGGATCGATCCGTGATCGATCCGGATATCATGAATATTCTCGATCGGTCGGTGACCGATCAAGAATACATCGTAGCATATCGTAGGATAACCGATCGGCCCGTGACCGATCGTGAGTCGATCGAGCCGAACAGAGCGAGGCGCAGAGGGCTGATCGGCCGGGACCGATCAGATAAAGCCCTGATCGGTCCCTAGACCGATCAGAGTTCTCTGATCGGCCTGGACCGATCAGAGGAGATCAGTTTTTTGTGTCCGATCCACACATAGTCCGATCGGTCCATGGACCGATCAGGAATCTAGCCGTTGCGACGCAACGGCTAGTTCTCTGCTCTTCTTCTTCGCAGGTATAAAAGAGGGCTACAGGACTTCGGTGATGCTGCTTCCTCTTCTTCCTACTGAGCTGCTGCTGTGCTCTTGAGCTTTGTTGAGTTCCGAAGCTTCGTGTGAGCTTCTTCGACTGGGTTCCTGCTGTTGTAGGCGTCTCGTGAAGTTGCTGCTTCAACCAGTCAACGAGAAGGCAAGCGTGTTTGTTTTACATTCATATTGTCTTGTGCTTCTTTGTATTTTGTGTACTTCTATCTTGCTGTTGCAAGAGTTATTGTGGCGAGGTTTCTCCACCCACAAGGAGTATATATTAGCCGGTTCTCCGGGAACTCATCCACCGACGGATTGATAGGCTTCGTCCACCTTACGGACACGCCGAGGAGTAGGAGTTTCATCTCCGAACCTCGTTACATCGCTGCGTCTAAGGTTTGATTTCTCCATTTACGTTTCTGTTGTTATTTTTCCGCTGCGCTAACCTGATTTGTAGAAAGAAACGAGTGATTTGGGGCGGCTATTCACACCCCCCTCTCTAGCCGCGTACGAAGAGATCCTAACAGTGATCAGCAAAGATGTGGTGTTTGACAAGAAAACTATGCTACAGTATACTCAAGAAGAAGGAAAGGAAACACCACAAAGTAACATGGAGAAAAATGTTTGCAGATGAAGCTAGAGACTCATAACTCCGGTGATTCTAGCTCAGAGCACACGGAGCATCGCACTATAGCTGGTGGCAAAATGAGATAAATCGTAAAATTACCCACCAGATTCGAAGACTTGGTATCTTAAGCCCTTATCACTAGTAGCGGAGACCCTACATCTTTTCAAGAGGTGATACACAGCTCTGAGAAAGACAGGTGGACGGGTGTTATTGCAGAGAAGATGGAGTTGTTGCATAAGAACCAAATGTGGGATCTAGTGAAACTTCCTGAAGGAGAGAAAGTTATAGGGTGCGGGTGGATATTCAAGAAGAAAGAAGCAATGTCAGAGGGAGAAGAAGTGAAGTTCAAGGCTCAGTTGATAGCAAAGAGGTATTCATAGAAAAAGAGGATTGACTATGAAAAAATTTTTTCTCCAGTGATAAGATATACGTCAATTAGAGCGGTGTTGGCTTTGGTGGCACATCACGATTTGCAGCTGGAGTAAATGGATGTGAACATAACATTTCTTCATAGAAATTTGGAGGAGCATATTTTTATGTCACAACCTGAGGGATTAACCAACCCGGACAAGAGCGATTGGTTTGCAAGTTGAAGAAATCACTCTATGGATTGAAATAATCTTGTAGGTGATGGTACAAACGTTTTGATTAATACATGATTTAAAATGGATATAGGAGATATGAGTATGACTACTGTATATATGTGAAGATCCTTGAAGATGAATCACTAATTTTCTTACTACTATACGTAGATGACATGTTCATTGTTATGAAGAAGATGAAAGAGGTTGACAAATTGAAGAGACTAGTGAGCAAGAAATTTGACATGAAAGATTTGGGAGAGACCAAGAATATTCTTGAGATGGAGATTCACAGGGATAGAGCTGTAAGGACATTATAGTTGTCTCAACATAACTATGTGGAGAAGGTGTTGGATAGGTTTAACATAAAGAATGCAAAGTCGGTGGGCACACCCCTGGCACATCACTTCAAGTTATCCAATATACAGTGTCCAAAGACGGATGATGAGATCCAAAAGATGTCAAAGGTTCATTATGCCAGTGCAGTTAGTTATCTGATGTATGTTATGGTTTGTACGAGACCAGATTTGGCGAAAGCAGTTAGTATGGTAAGCAAGTTTTTCTCAAATCCTGGTTGACCACATTGGGATGCAGTGAAGTGGATTTTCAGATACTTGAGAAATACAACTGATTATGACATCATGTTCAGTAAACAACCGGAAGATCATTCAGTTGCTGGGTACATAGATACGAACTATGCATGAGATTTAGATAACAGGAGGTCTACTACAGGATACGTGTTCATTGTGGTAGGAGGACCTATTTGTTAGAAATCTATGATGCAATCTATTGTTTCATTGTCTACTACGGAGTTAGAGTACATGATAGCAGTTAAAGTTGTAAAGGAAGCTTTATGGCTTATAGAGTTGGTCAGAGAATTATGTATTGAGCAAGGTGGAGTCAAGTTATTATGCGATAGTCAGAGTGCTATCTATCTAGCAAAGAATCAGGTGTATCATACGAGAACTAAGTACATTGACGTGAGGTTTCACAAGATCAGAGAGTTGATTGCTTCCGGAGAAATTCAACTTGAGAAGGTTCACACTGCAGACATGCTAACAAAGCTAGTGACCACAGAGAAGTTCAAGCATTGTTTGAACTTAATCCATATCTCTAGATGTTAGAGGAAGGAAGCTCATACCTAGAGATCTAGGTGGAGATTTATTCAGATACTAGTGTTCTTCGAAGGGATGAATATTCGCCAAGGTAGAGATTATTGACAGGTAGCCCATATTTGGATGAAGGTCAATGCAATAGATGATATGGAAGAAAAATTTGTTAAGATTTTTCATAATAAAATTCTGTTACAATTTTATATAACAGAATTTGGTTATATTTTTTATAACATAATTTTGTTGTGATTTTTCATAACAAAATTCTGTTATGATTTTACTGAGTCTGGGGTTTATAATTATTTATAGGGATCATTGTAAACTTATTGTACAACAAGAATAATTAGATGTGATTAACTTGTGTAGAGAGAATTCTAATAAAGCTTCGGCCCTTATGTGGAGTAGGCACCACGCCGAACCACGGTAACTCTTCTTCTTTCTCTTCTTCTTCTCCTTCCTCGTGTTTGCTCTCCTTTTGTCCGTATTTGTCTTGTTGCTCCACGCGATCTCTTTTCTCTCTTCCTCTTCTTACGCACGTTAGAGGTTGAGAGGTGTTGCCCTCTCTTTGCACAATAGTAACGAATACTAAATCGTAGTCATTGATTAAAAAAATGGTCAAATGATCTTAACTGTTGAAAAATATAGAACTACCGGTTCCAACAGTCCAATACTAAAAAAATATGATTGAATCGGTAGTTCGAAATGACGATTAACCATTGATTGGCAATTTTTGGAGAGGTTTAATTGTAGCCGCCTCGATACTTGGCCGGGTCGAATATGATTTTTGAACCAAAAATAGGTCAATAGGTAGCTAGCTCATTGACCCGATTCTAGGTCTAGGATGAGTTTGGTTCGGACTCGTCCCGGAGTCGGGTGGGTCTATTACCATCATGTTAAACTTTGTAGACTCAAAAATGACACTTTTTGTAATTGGCACTAAATATCCAGTTTACACCGATTAATCATGGGGTGATTGGATCGATCCTATAGAAGTTTTCTACCGACCACCAAGGTAAATCGGGAAGCACTCGTAGCAGCTGCCTTATTAGCTCAGTGTTATTAGGTTAATCGCCCATTAAGAAAATCCATCCGTTAATTTATCAAAGTTGAAACTCAATCATATATACCTAAAAAATTGAGAAGACATTCTGTCATTGTACCATTGTCCAGGAAAAAAATGACACATTTGAAGTAAAAAGTAATATCACTCACCTTAAATGGCCCAATATCGCCGGTCTCACAGTAAGATACAAGCAAGTAAATTGTGGAAGATATTTTTATTGAAACGAATTTATAATTCGTATATTGTGTTTGTACACCCCTTTCTGCATTTTAAAATTAAAATTTTATTTTATGATTTAATAATTAAATCAAATGAGTGTTCATATGAATTTATCAAAACAAATATAAGCATAATTTTTAATTTAAGTATGCATTAGAATCTAAACATACAAGCAAGATTCTGAATGCATATCCAAGATAAAATATCAAGTGATTGATTTATCTAATACCAATTATATATTTTTTTATTTAGACAAACAAAAATATCTAATTCAACCATACTAGATCATTCAAGTATGACCTAAATAAAACTATTAACATAAACATCAATAAACATATGAATCAAAATATCAGTAAAAGCATACCTCCCAAACAACATTTGTTTAGAGATGACACTAAGTATTCCAAATTTAGCGAAATAGCTCTTTGTCGTTTGTCTTGAACTCGTGTTTTCTCCGTCTAATCCGGTCTACAATCGGAGTCACCTTTCCAACACTTAATTACACTAGAGATCAAGTGCCCTTTTTAATCAAGACAGTAGAAAAATCTTTCTCAAAGATGAGGGAGATGCTGCCCAATTACCCTTTCACAAGGGGTTGTCCAAAGAACCCTCAACAATGGGCCACAACTATAGAAAAATTTGCAAGGTGACGGGCGACAACTACAGAAAGAACCCTCAACTCAAAGAGAGAAGCAACAATAAGGAGATGAGTCTATTGTGATAGAAGAAAGGGAAGAAGATCTCTATCTTCTTTCTTTGAGAGGGGTCGTCGAAATTCTCCAAGGAGATGATGATGATGAGATGGCTATCAAAACTCCAAGAAGAAGATGAAGAGATGGTTGTCGAAACTCTAAGGAGAAGATGAAGAGATGGTTGTCGAAACTCTAAGGAGAAGATGAAGAGATGGTTGTCGAAACTCTAAGGAGAAGATGAAGAGATGGTTGTCTAAAACTCTAAGGGTGCATTTGGTTTAAGTTATCATGTATTACCTTGGTTATGTGATTACCAGATTATGGAGAATAAAACATAACCAAATGTTATTTGGTTCAACATAGGTAATGCACCAAAAATTTATTTATTTAAAAATTTTAATGAATAATTTCAGTTATTTATGATTTACCATGTTTGGATTGTAATCCAAACCATATTTATTATTATCTCTATATTTATTATTACTACTATATTTATAATAATATATTATCATATTCATGATAATATGTTATCATATTTATGATAATATATTGTCATATTTATCATTATAATTTTATATATATTATTTTGACAATATATATAAATAGAAGAGTTAGCTTTTGATAATTAATCAATATATCTTCTATTTGTTCGTCTTTCTATTCTTTCTTCCCTCTGTATGTTACCATATTATGTATTTTAACATATATTAGAGTTATGATCATCTCTTGGTTCTTTTTCCTTCCAAAAAAAATCCTCTCCTCGCTACTGGCTTCCCAGTCTCTTCTCTTTCTCGGAGGTCTGTCTTTTCACTGACAACAATCCTCTCCTTATTGTCCTACTTTTTCTTCCTTATCGGCAGCTTTCTATAATGCATCTCATCGTTTTGTTTTTCTCGTAAAGGAATTAGGATTTCTGTCCTTTTATTTTTTTTTCTCCTTTTCTTAGGTGCTTTACTTGAAAAAAAACATAAACAAAAAAAAATCTGCTCTTTATTTCTCTATTTCATTTTCTCCTATGTTCCACCATGCAACGGATTCCTTTTATCTCTCGTCAAGAATCGAAGCTTCTCTTCCACCATACACCTTCTTATTCCTCTTTTCTGTTTTTTTTTTCTAGCAGCTCCCTCAAGAAGAGCAAGCACTTTCTCAAGAGAAGCACCTTGCCATTTTTGTTTCCCTTTCTTTGCTGTTTCCTTCTCAAAAATAGCCCGCAGTTATTTTCTCTTTCCTTTCCTCATTCCCCTTCTCCATTCCTGCTCTCGTATTTTCTTTCACCTTTTATTCTCTTATTTTTCTAGACATCTTTTTCTTGTAAGCAAGAGAAGTACCTCTTCTTCTTGTCTTTGCCAATGTTCATCTCCCTCCAAATCAATTATATTTGCCTCTTCATCAACAACAAGCTTCAATCCATGGTTCCTCTTCCCTCTGTTTTTTTTTTTGTTTTTTCTCTATTTCCAAAAAAAAATATCACCATTCTCTCTCTTTTATTTTCCTTTTTATTCTCTTTTTTCTTACTTTTTAGTTTTTACCAAAATATTTTACTAAAAAAATTTCTTCTTAATATTTTTCTCTCAAAATCAGCAACAAGTCCCTATTCCTATCCTCTGTTCTTCTCCTTCTTATTTTCTTCTTTCTTCTTTTAAGAAATCCAACCGTTTCAGTAGTCAAGGTTTAATCCCTCCTTTTTTTTTTCTCTCTTATTTTTCTCGTAGCAAGAGCAATATCATTTTCTTTCTTCTTAATTTCAAGGACATCAAGTTTCATATCTCTTTTTATCTTCCTCTCTCTTTCTTCTCCTTCTCTTCCTCCTCTCCTCTTTTACAACAACATGTTCATTATAGCTATCTTTCCTCCACGACAATTGTTTCTTTTTAGCCCTCTTCTGGCAGGCCAACTAACAAGTTTTTTCCAGATTTTGCTCCGCACACAATAGCGGATTTTCTTCCTCTACTCCAGTATATTCAGCCACCAAAATATAGTTTTCTCTCTCTGTTGCACTTATTCTGACGACAGATTAGATTCCAGCCTTCAAACAACAATTCCTCATCTCCTTCTAGTTGTTGTCTTCTTTCAAAGACAAAGTTCAAAAAATTTGGCATATCGTTGATTGTACTGGTGGTTTTTGTTCTAGAAAATTTGATTAGTTATTGGCAATCAAACTCAACGTTCGATATCTCCCGTAGAGTTTGTCAGGAGTAATGACAACAAAAATAGCAGTTTAGGAGATTGATTTCAATTACCTATGATTTATCATGTTTGGATTGCAATCCAAACCATATTTATCATTATTTCTATATTTACTATTATCATATTTATGATAATATATTACTATATTCATGCTAATATGACTAATCAATAATAAAGAAGTAATTGTCCTCTATTTGTTCGTCTCTCTATTCTTTCCTATGTCCATATACTTTCACATTATGTATTTCAACAAAAACTACTCCTTGGAGCAGATTTCTTGATCAAAGAAGGGAAACCTCTTTTTTCCCTTCCTTTTGAGGGCCACTGAAAATCTCCAAAAGGAATGGAGGTGTGGGGGGAGTGGAGAAAGTGACGTATATGGTGAAAAATCAGTCCTTGTGATACATTAAACCAAACCTTTATTTTCTTCTCATAATAGTTAATGTGATTATAATGGACTTGAGCTTTCTACGCCCATTATATCTCTTCCATCTTAACCCATTGGGATGTAGAACTTTGAATTCAATTATGTGAGTCCATCATAATCATATCAATGATCCAAATTTGCCAATGTAACAAGCACACTTACTATTATGACAACACAAATTTGATTTGTAAATTCTGTGTGGAACTCCTCCACTCTGCTTGTATCAATTGACCAGAAATCACTCATAAACTCTTTTATAAGTCTAGCATTTGATCATATCAAACTTTATTTGTCAAATCCAACTATTTGAATTTTACTTTCTCAATGGGAAATAGTGAAATCAATACTCATGTGACCCTCAATGGTTTAGAGATACAGCTAGCTGTGAGTTTACAACTCTTTGTGATTTAGGACTATGCTCTTCCTTTATTCGAGCATACCTTTAATAACTCTATCCTATAATCAATTGCATAATTATAATGATGCTAGGACTAATTTCAATTAGCACCCAATAAATCATGGTATAAGAGTGTCTAGTAGCACCACCGCATGACTTCCTAGATATCACTAATAATGTCTACAAGTGTTGGATCGTTACATACGTGAGAGGGAGAGGGGGTGAATCACGTGGTTTTAAAACTTTTCTTTTTAAACCTTTTTAAAAACAAAGCACGTGCAGCGGAACAAAAAAAAAAGAAACGAGAAAGCATAAGAACTCAAGCAGTTTTATTTTGTTCGGAGCATTTGGTGACTCCTACTCCAAGACTCAGGTTCCTTGGACCTATCGATAGATAATCCACTAATAGCCTCTTCTGGAATCGCCGGAAGAGGAAATTGAATACAAACGTATAAAGGGCAGTGTAATAGCCTATATTTCCTTTAATAATATAAATGAATAACTTAATTTAAATGTTACCAATATCCGAAGTAGAAGTGGAATAGCTCATGTGTTGGTGACGATCTATCTGTTGTAGTCGGGTGTGGCAGTGTAGTAGCAAAGCAGCAGCGTGGAGTCGAAGCAGTCAGAATGTTGAATGAACGCGTAGAAGCTTGTAGAAGAGTTGTGTGTGAAGCACTGGTCGAAACTTTCTTTTATTGAGCGTTGAAGGCGCCTTCCATCCAGTAAGTTTTATCCCGAACAGCTCATCTATTATCATCAATGAAGTCCAATTTTATCCGATTGAAGGTGCCTTCCAAGCTCTCGAAAGTGCCTTCTATAGCCCTGTCCAAGGCGCCTTTCTTTGTATGGAAGGTACCTCGGGTACTGTTCACTCGAGGCATTTTGTGCTCCTTTTGTCCTGTAAAATATGTTAGTACAACACAAAATATCTAACATGTAAAATAAAGTTAGCACAATAATAAGGTAGCAGTAATAATTAGATCATGTCTCTCCGAAATTAGGATTTAGTCATGGTCTCAATTTAGGTTTCCGAAATGAACCTAAATTGGACATGCGCCAAACGTCTTCAAATGGGACTCATTCTCACCGGATCACTCTCCTCCAGTGCTTACCTTACTTACCTTGTAGAATCGCTTGACTCTACCTTGGTCCACTAGGTCTTTCCGCTAGTTGTCAGGTCTGTAGACCCAACTAGACTTCGGCCAGCTATCAAGTCCCACGGACCCAACAGGACTTTCTGTCAGATATTGAGTTACTCCTTGACCTATCTAGACTTCTACACCAACTATTAGATTCTCTAGACCTAGCTAGATTTCAGCCTAGTGTCAGATCAGACCAGTCAAGTCCTGCACACTCAGTAGAAAGGTTAGATCATAACACATCTAACTTTAATCCACTTATGATTCATCAAAACTTATGTTTGACTGCACCAACAATAAGAACCAGTTGATTATAGTTAGCATACGATCTGGTCCCTTCATCTAATATATCCCGGTCGAATCTACAATCATTGGTACATCGATGGTTGCATATTGATTCAACAGTCATATAATATATCTTATAGTGACATTGCATGTACAACTAGGAAACTTCTTTTCTAAAGCATATTTTATAGCTCTAATCAGAGACTTCATATACTATAAAAACAATATATTGCATAGGATATTCGCACTCGTAAGTGTCTGGTAAATCCCCGATTATAATACATTGGCTCCTATATATTTCGTTACTACATTCAATCTCATCACTTAATGACCCTAATTGAGTAGGTAAATAAGTCAAAGTGCAACCCCAACATATAGAGTCTTAGTGTTGTCTCGGATTATAAGGACTACTAGTGTACAATCACAATCAAAGACTTATCCGTTCGATAAATAATAACTACTTAGAAAGTTCATGTGAGGATTGTTCGATGAACTCATCCGTATGAGCATCCATTTGTATATTTTAACATCTCTATGTCTTTACCCATTAAATATGGTACACTACATCACAGATACTAGTGTCTAACTCAAGTGACCTTTTATCCTTTTTTATTAAGTGTAATTGATTAAGAACATGTTTAAAATATAAAGTGAATATTAATGTATTTCATGATTACCATTAGATGTACTACCACGTCTCACTATATTATATTCAAAACCTTTATCTATGTATTTAGTATGAGTATAAAGATAAAGTAAATAAATATCCAACTAAATTGAATTATATTAAAATAAAAATTAATTATTTACAAAAGTTAATAAAATCCTAACCACTTTTCATGATATCTACTCTAATAATTTTATCTTAGCACAGTGACTCTTTATATGAGAGAGGTCAAGTGCCCAATGAAAAATTTTGTAACGCTAAAAAATTGTCTAAAGATTTAAATATTCATATCAACTGAGTCAATCTGTCCAATTTTAAAAAAAATGATACATTTCATACTATAAAGCGGCGACAAGGACTAAAGGTGCAAATGAATCGAACCGGTTCATGAGTATTTCGAATCGCCTCGAAAAATATTCGATTCATATTTAAAATTATTTAATTCTAACTGAAGTCAAACATATTCGAATATTTTTTTCGAACCAAATCGAACTTATACTATTTTGTTTAATTATTCATGAGTCGAACTTGGTCACATTCTAATTATTTTTATACCATTTTAATTTAAATATATTTAAATTAAAATTTAAATAATTTGAACCGAATTTAAATTTAAATATATTCGAATCAAAATTTAAATCATTCCAATGAAACTTAAATTTAAATATTATTTTAAATTAAGTTCAAACTAAAATTATTTATTTTTTTCAACTTCAAATTAAATTTCAAAATATATATATACAGGAGTCAGGACTGATGTCAAATGCCACCAATCAAATCCAATTTCGAAAAAGACGAATATCATGTGCAAAGCATAGCATGCGCGTCGCACATGGCTATCATATGCCTTTTGCTGGCACGAATAATGTGCATCCATTTAATAAAGGAAAGTATAATTCGTACAAGTCTATGGAGAAAAAAAAAATAGATTGGAAGATCTAATGCCCAGTTTGCCATCTCCAACAATAAGATCTACGGTACAAATCCAGCTCTCAAATCGAAGCAAGAGAGAGTGTTATCTATGAAAATGAATGAACCATGTCTATACTTATGGAGTATGCGATATCTCTCCCTCTTTACCTTTTGTGTTTTTTCCCTCCGAAAAACTTCGTCTGTCAATCTGAGAAAGAGTAGAGGAAATAATTACACGGCGAGCACCAGCACCGCCATAGCGGCCACGGAGGCGGCGAGCCACCGTCCGCTTGAGCCGGCTCTGAAGGCGGCATTATCCGCAGCCGCCTCGTCCGACGGGGCCTCGTTCGGCCCCGCCACTGAGTCTGCGGCGCCGTGCTTGTGCTTTTTGGAGGCGGCAGGCGCGTCTGCGGGGACGTCGGCGGCATCCTCGGGCTTGAAGAGCTCCCGCGGCTGGAGGACCTTGTCGACTGCATATACGGCGACGGGATCCTGGTCGATGAGGGTGGAGGTGATGGTAGCGGTCACGAGGTGGGTCTTGACGGTGATTGCGTCGCCGTCGCTACCCACGGTGTACTTGTACTTCTTGTCGTGGGTGTCGGTGGCGAGCGTGGCGAAGGCACCGTTGTTGGTCTTGAGGAGCTGCTGCGAGTAGTAGAAAGGCGTGCCGTGGTAGAGGAGGAGGGAGGCTTTGCCCGGGGCGGTGAGGTTCTTGTATTTCTCGGCGAAGGCTCTGACCGCGGCGTCGATGGGGCAGAAGACGGTGAGGCCGACGTCGAGGTTGGACTCGAAGGTTTTGAGGACGTCCGGCGTGGCGAGGAGCAGATTAGCGAATTCTCGGCAGCCCTTGCGGGACATGAGGTCGGTGAGATTGACTGCGGCCAGCGGCGCGACAGGGGCCTCCGCCTCGGGGGAGGACATGATCGAGCTCACCTGGAGGATCGAGAGATTGTAGGGCATCTCCTTTATGGATTTGACGAAGGCGACTGGCGGCGCGCCGCCCGCGTCCTCGGAGAAAAAGGTGACCCTGCCCTTGCTGTGCTCGGTGATGTTGATGAAGCCGGTAGTCCCGATGGCGCGTCCGGAGGACTGGAAGACGGAGGAGGCGAGGGTGGAGCCATGGGTGAGCTGATGGAGCTTCTTGGAGCCGTAGTAATCGGTGAGAACGTGGAGAGCGAGCACGTTGCGGAGGGTGAGGATGGAGAAATGCCTCGCGAGGAGATCGGCCATGCCTGAGTTATCTACGGCGAGAACCGTTATGGTCAGCCGGCGGTTGATCTCGTTGGCCAGCCGAGTCACGGTGAGGTAATGGTTAAAGGTGGAGAACTCCGGGTGGTCCGCCAGTATCCTGGTGATGTTGTAGCCGCGAGCCACCGGGGCCTCTAAGGCCACCAAAAGCACTACGAAAGCGGCGGCTAAGGCAGTGGGGAGAGCTCGCCGCATTGTTAATGCTGCTTAATTCTGCCACACCGTCTCCGGCGAGAAAGAAAAGAAGCAGCTGTAAGTTTGTGCGGTGAGTGGGGAGGCAGCAGCGGCAAGAGCTAAGTAGTCAGGACAGCGCTGGCACGAAGCAAAGAAGCCCTTGCTAATCCTCATTATTTACGAGTACTACCCTTTCCAGGTTGGGTCTCCATCCCACTCTACAACCATTGTTTCATATTTTTTTTAAAAAAATAATAATAATGCCCTATCAATTTACTTAGCACAAGTTAGACTACGCGATAATAATTGAATCCGATTGCATTTTGCATGTGTGGGAACAGCGAAACGGGGTAGGAAAAAATCTTTATTGCGGTTAAGGTGTCAAGGGAAATTAGCTTTGACATCCCACCTAATGAAATTATAGGCATTACAAGTTGTATTTATTTATTTATTTATTTATTCATCTTTAAAGATAAAGCAGGAATTTACGTGATGCCTTCGAGCGAGTGTCGGCAAAAAGACAGGGTGGTTAATTAGAAAAATGAAGCGCGAGTTAAATATGTTAATTATTCGTTCCGTCAACGAAGTGGCAAAAGCGTAATTATAAGTTAAATGCGGGCGTTGAGCCGCCAAGATATATTTACATATTCTGATAGATCCGAATCCAGATCGAATCCGATCCGAGTACTTGGTTGCTGAGCTGGCACGTAATAAATAAGTTGTGATGATAATGGAGTGGGCGTTGGGTCACCCCTTTCTTGTTTTCCTCCTTAATCCTACTGTCATCAACTTTCTTACGAGGAACAAAAATACGACGCGAAATATTAATAGTATTATTTTTGTTTTATTAAAACATATTTAAAATATTAGTTTATGCATCAAATTCCTCTTGATTTGTCCACAAGTGAAATTAATTAATACACGATCAGTTTAGTTTTTTCTACCAACACACACTAAATTGTTCGTAGCTTCATCTGGTATCCTTTGTTTTTGGTTTTTTGTGAAACTGGCTGAATCAGTGGGCCTGGCATGGTCTCAAACAGTAGTGAAATAGCAAGAACAAGTTGAGAATGGGACGGCCATAACTGGCAGCATGATACGACTGGGATTATGCTAATTAAGAAGTATAGGCTTATTAGTGTGATCATTTGTAACTTGTAAGACATGAATGCTACTTGTGAATTGACAAAGCGTCAGGATTTCTTAAAAGCTTTGAAATGGAGAATCGTATATATATAATAAAGCTCCAAAATGGAGTTGGTGAGCTGTCCAATTCACTAAAATCTAGGTAGAGTGAAGTATTCGGTTAAAATTAAATTTGAACCCAATTAACATAAATTGATATTTTTTAATCGATTTAACTTTTTAATAAAACAATAAAATATTAGTTAATTTGATAAAAAAAATTAAATAAATTTAATTATTTAACAATGACGGATTTAATCAAAATTGATTTTTTTTAATAGTGATCATGGGAGATTTATATTTAGTTTTTTTATTTCAATTTTTTTGGTTTAATCAAATATGAAATTTATAAATCAAAATCAAACTAAATTAATTAAAAAATTAATTATTTATAAAAAAATCTGAAACACGGAAGTAAATGAACTAAAATTTTAAATTTGACCGATTTATTAATTAACTTTTACTCACTCTTGCATCTAGAAACATGGCAATGACATGTTATCTAAGTAAACTTTTTCCCATTGCAAAGTGAATTCACGTTAAGATTCATTGTGAGTTTTTTTAAATATAAATAGAGTCGGTCTTTATTGTTTAAAGATCTGGAGTAAAACTATAAATAATATTCTAATTTTATCTTTAGAGCGTTGTTTCTTCTAAAAAAACTTTTACATAATCATTTATAGAATATATCCATCTAAATAAGTATAGGAACTCATTTAAAGTGTTTCGTGGTATACTTCTAAAAATAAAAACATCAATAATAATATCATATTCAATATTTTTCAAAATATTATTTTCGATTCATTAAATTACTAATCTATCTTGAATCATTGTAATCCGTAAATAAGATGTTACATTGATCATTGATGCTAAATGATTCTGTCCGAGCGCTGAGTCGACGGACGCTGGGGACGTGGCACGCTCTGCTATCTCCGACTGGTGGTGTAGATCTCCGGCGAACCTGCAAAGAAGCCGAGCCGGAAGGGGTTTCCCGGTGACGGCCCTCCGACGCTCAAGTCAGGCAACGAGAGAAGCAACGTAACTGTGGCTATAGTAGAGATTTGCGCATACCTTTGTCGACGTCTGGGGTCCTTATATAGGACCCTGGGGAAGCACGGGCATGCTTCCCGATGCGTGCACGCTTCCCCAAACATACATTAACGAGCGTGTGGCAGAAAAGTACCTCTAGCGTCATTCCACAATCGTCCGAGCATATCGCGGATGTGACGGTGGAAGCTTCCACCGTACGATCCTGTGTACGGCTCGGCCACCAACTCTGTTGTTTGTCGGCGGCAGACGTCTCGAGGATGATGTTATCCCCTGCCTCCTTTGTCCTCTTACGCTTCTTGTCTGTTCTGGGCCGAGCGGTTAGGTCACTCGGCGGGCATATCACTCTGCCTTGGTTGTATGCTTGGATGAGATTGCTCCTGCCTGACTTTGTTGTCTTGTGCCCCAGCCGAACGAACAGCCCGATTGGCCCTAAAACCATTTTACCTTGAGCATCGGAAACCCGACCCCTAGTCGGGTTGTCTTTTATTCCACAGGGTATTCCAGGCCGGTCGGCCTACTTCATCCGGTCGGTCAGCCAGAAATGTCCGGTCGGTCGGCTTGCTTCGTCCGGTCGGTTATGTCTCAGGGTTGAATCTCCTGACCCTTGACCTCCACGTGTCGTTGACCTTCCGCCAACGAGGGTCCCCCGTCCTTATCACCGGATCACATGCCTCCCCTTCAAGTCTAGTCGAAGGAGGCTCTAAGTCCGACTGACTGGACTATGAGTTCGGTCGAGCGACATTCACTTTGCCGCTCCTAAAAGTGTATTCCCGATCGGCTCTAGGAGGCCCCTTCGGCCGATCGGCGAGTTGATGGCTATGCCTTGTAGATTTGATTTCCATTCGCTGCTTGTTACGATACTGTTTTGGGGGCGGTCGGAGTCGTCGGGTCTCCTCGGAATTCATGCCAATCCTCATTAAGCTGTCTACGCGCGAGTAATGGCGCTCATTAAATGTCGCCCAATCGCTGATCGCCACCTGGCAAATCCGCCATCATCGTACGGCGAGGGCATCAGCTTCGATTGGACAGGCATCGGTTCAAATCCGACGGTCCGATGTCAGCGCTCCTTTCGATGACCTGGATCGGACGGTTGTGGTGGACCGAGCCCGGAGTTTATGAAGCGCCGACTCAGGTTTCTCTTCCATCGTTCCTGCCTTCGTGTCTTTGGTGCTTCCTCCCGTGTTCAGCTTCCCGGCATTCACTTGTCTCGGTGCTCCGACGAACTTCTGCCCCCTCCTTTACGCTTCGCTCCCCGTAAGCCTTCTCCTATCTCTGCTTTCTTCCGTTTTCTCCCTTCTGGTGGCCTTCACACCCATACGATATAGTTTCGATCCTCTTAGTCAACCCTTTCATTTTTCTTTCCTCGGTCCTTCCTTCCTTGCTACTGTTCCGGCGATGGCTAGCACCTCGCAGCCTTCTGATCCTCCTCCTGGCCTATGGTATATGACCATGGTAAGCCAGTTTGACGAGACTGACGCGGGACGCTTCCTTAACGAATTTGAACTCCCTCTTGACCATAGACTAGTTTTAGCCACCTCTTCCGATCGGCCTCACAATCCGCCGATTGGCACTGTTTGCTTCTTCCGCGACCAATTTGTGGTCGGTCTGCGCTTCCCCCTACATCCTTTTATCCGGGAGGTTTGTAATTATTTCCGCATCCCGCTCGGCCAACTTGTCCCCAACTCTTTTAGGTTATTGTGCGGCGTAGTAATCCTTTTCAAGCTGCACGGCATTCCCTTAGTCCCCAAATTTTCCACTACTTTTACTATCCCAAACAGTCCGAGTGGAGTACTTTCCTCTTCCAATTGCGGATCGGCCTCGTCTTCTTCGATAAGATGCCGACCTCGAACAAGCACTGGAAGGAAAATTTTTTTTACCTTCGCTTTCCCGAACTGCCATCCTTTCGCACCCAATGGCAGACCACCGTGCCGAACCCGCCTGACCTCGGTAAATACAAGAGCCAGCCGGATTATCTCCAAGCAACCAATCTACTGGCCGACCAGAGGTTCAGTATCGATAAACTACTTCACGAGGGGGTGTTGTACATATTAGGCTTGAGCCCGATCCGAAAGAAGCTTCCGAGCAGCATGGGTAAGCACTTTCCTTGTCCTTTTTCCTTTTGGTCTAACTGATTTATTCTTCTGTTATGCAGCTGACATCATGTGGCGCGCCAAGGTTGCTGATCGGCTAAAGTTGAAGGCTGCCAAAATTGAGGCGGTGGCAGCCAAGGAGATGGCCGATCGAGGCATCGAGCCGGTCGGCTTGCATGAGGGCGAAAGCGAAGGAACCCCAACTGAGGCCCGAGAGTCTGTCGTTCAGGTCCCTGCAACTGGAGCGGCCGGGGATGCTATCTCTTCGACCGGTCAGCAGCCTACGTCAGAGGATGCGAAGCGGTCGGCCGGCGATTCCCCACTGATAATACGCAAGCTACGCCGAACGGCCATTACGCATGCGGAGCCGGTGATTGGGCCAGTCGACGCCCCCTTAGAGGCAATCAACCCACTACCCACCGCACATGAGGCCATCTCGTCTGATCGGACTCCCTCCCAGCTCGACCAGCCAGCAGCTTCAATTGGGGTGCAACCCGTTAGTTCTTTGCCCCGGGTTCGCCTTCGGCTCAAGCGCTCGGACATTATTTTTCGGCTCAAGCGCTCGGACATTATTTCTGCGCCGCTCAGCGAGTCCTCCAGCCGAGCCGTTTCTTCTCAATCCGATCCGAGCGGTCGTCGAGTGATCAAGTTCGTTCTCCGTCTTCCCACCGAGGAGTTCCTTTTGGCGGCGGATCAACCTACTGCACCTGAGCATCAAGTTACCATCCGAGGGTCGCTTGCCAAGACGTGGGAAGATGTCAGGGCTCTAGTTGCCCTGATGACTCCCGGTCAGCTAGCGGACAGCCATATGCAGCAAGCCATCGGGGTATGTTTCTTAACATGCTATTACGACGACTTCACCAGGTTCCTGACATTATCTCATCCGAACGCAGCAATGGGTGGAGAGCATTGTGGTCAGCAATCGTCTGGCCAAACTGGAGGAGGAGTTGAAGAAACTCCAAATTTCTGGAGGGACGCTGGCTGAGGGGCCCTCGTATGCTACGCTTAGGTCTGAGCTGACCCAGACAGAAAAACTGCTAGCGACCGAGCGGCACAAGTCTTCCGGCCTAGAAGCCAGGGTCGCTGGACTCGAAGTCCAAGTCAATCCCATGACCACCAGATCACTGTGGCCACCAACAGAAAAAATAGGGTCGTTGCTGATCTGGACGCGATGAAGGTGCTGTTAGAGTGTATACTAAAAGCCTAGCTTTTGGTATAAACATTTATCTAGAAATAAGAATCACATTGGTCAAATGTCTACATTTATGATAAATGTAGTTGTTCGATTAATTTATATTGTAGATAACATGGTGTGTGGTGTCACACACAGAGGATCATGTTATCAGTACCTTATAAATTATAAACATTAGCTCACGACCATAATGGAAAGGAACAAACCATTGGAAGGTCGTAGTGTAATTAGGTATTAGTTTATCTTAACTATATAATTACACTAGTACACTTAGAGTGTATTGAGTAGGACCATTTGAGGTCGTTCCTTTTGTACTGACTTTATGAAGGAACAAAGACCTCAGTTATTATGGAAGTGTGTGCTCTTAATCCTAATATAATAACAAGCACATATATTTGATATTTATTTCTTTAATTTATCAATGGGTGAGATTTAGTTCGATAAATCAATAAGCCCGATAAATTGGGAAATGATATCACTTATAGTGTGTGTTGTTGATTATAGAAGGAAACTGTGTCCTAGTGATCTAGGTTGAGAATGTCCCCAAGAGGAGCTCATAAGGATTGTCATGTTAAACCCTGCAGGTGGACTTAGTCCGACATGACGATGAAGTTGAGTGATACTACTCTTTGAGCTAGATATTAATTAAGTGAGTTGTCAGTAACTTACTTAATTAGTGGACATTTGTTATCTTAAACACAGGGAGACTAACACACTCATAATAAGCAGGAGCCCAAAATGTAGTTTGGGATTGGTGCGGTAGTTCAATAATAGTTTTTTAGTGGAATGAATTATTATTGATGAAATTAAGTTGTGTGTTCGGGGTGAACACGGGATGCTTAATTTCATCGGGAGACCAAAACCAATTCCTCCTCTCGGTCCCTATCGTAGCCTCTAGTATATAGAGATTTATACCCACCGCATACCCACCTTCTTACCCATCAATGGGTGGCCAAGCTAGCTTGGAACCCAAGCTAGGGCCGGCCAAGACCAAGGGATGAGGTGGTCGGCCAAAGCTTGGGTCCCAAGCTTGGTGTGGCCGACCATAATATTAAAAGGATTTTATTAAAATTATTTCTTATGCGGATATCATGATTTTAAAGAGAGTTTAAAAATTAAAATTTCCTTTTATAACTTTCTACAAAAGATTAAGAGAAGAGATTAATCTCTTTCCTTATTTGTAGATTAAAAGGATGGTTTTAATTTTTAAAAACTTTCCTTATTTGTAAATCATCTACATGTTTAAAAGAGAGTTTAAAATTTGAAATCTTTCCTTATTTGTTGATTAAAGGAGGATTTTAAATTTTAAGAAAACTTTCCTTTTTAACCATGTTCATGATTTAAAAGAAAGTTTAAAAATTAATAATTCTCTTTTATTAGTTTCTACAAAAGATTGAGAAAAGATTTGATATCTTTCCTTATTTGTAGATTAAAAGAGATTTTAATTTTTAGAGATAACTTTCTTTTTATCCACATGTTTAAAAGAAAGATTTTAATTTATTAAATTTCCTTTTTAAACCAATCATGAAGGAATTAAATTATTGGAGAAATTTTATAAATTTCTGGAGACAAATTAGGAAGTTTTAATTAATTAAAACTCTCCTTGTTTGTAGCTTTGGTGTGGCCGGCCAAATAGAATTGAGAAAGAAAATTGTTTTTAATTAAATAATTTTTCCTTTTCAATGGAAAAAGAATTAAGGAAATTTTTATTAAATTTTCCTTATTCGCCAGGATCAAGGATTATAAAAGAGGGGGTAGAGGAGACTTCAAAGCTAACGACTCTATTCTATTTTTCTTTCTCTTTTCCTTGGTGTTGTGGTCGGCCAACCTCTCTTCCTCTCTTCCTCTTGGTGGTGGCCGAACCTTCTCTATTGGCTTGGAGCTCTTGTGGTGGCCGGATACTACTTGGAGAAGAAGAAGAAGAAGGAGACAAAGCTTGTATCCCTTGGAGCTTGGTTGGTGGAAAAAGATCTTCATCTTTTGGAAGCTTTGTGCTTGGCCGAAACTTGAAGAAAGGAGAAGAAGGTGCTTTGGTGGATTCTCATCTCGGAAGATCGTTGCCCACACAACGTCCGAGGTTAGAAGAGGAATACGGTAGAAGATCAAGAGGTCTTTCTAAAAGGTATAACTAGTATTTTTTCTTTCCGCATCATACTAGTTATTTTTGGAAATAATACCAAATACAAGAGGCTTACGATTCTAGTATTTCGAATATGTTTTTCGAAGTTGTGTTCTTTTGTTTTATTTTTCCTTGTGATTTGATTGTTCTTTTCGGTTAACCTAAAGTTATTTTAGGAAATTAAATATTAGATTTCTATAAAAGGTTTTGTCTAGTCGGTGGTGGTTGCTCCCATATCCAAGAAGGTCATGTGCCTCGCCACGTCAGTACTGGGAACAAATTATGGAAATTAATATTTAATGAAATTAATAACTTAAGGTGATTTGGGTCGAACGTGTTAAGTTCCGCAGAAGATCCAAGTCAAAACCTAAAAGAACAAATAGATTAAGTTTTGGATCAAACGTGTTAAGTTCCGCAGGCGATCCAAAATTTAATTTAAAAGAACACATGGTAGCTAGGAAAAGGTTCAGACCTTTGTACAAAATTTTTGTACAGTGGAACCTCTAGGCTTTCCGAGTAGCAACCAACAGGTGCAGGTCCGAGCGCTGGAGCAGCGCGCTACAGAATTGACTGACCTGCTATCTGCTGAGAAAGAGAGTCGATCTGCCACTGAAGCTAAACTGCAGGCAGATAAGAAAGATCTCTAAGGAGCTCTCGACACCTCCCGAGCGGCGCTAAAGGAATACCAGGACGGAGAAGCTGACCGCTTCAAGGTGATGAAACAGAACTACCTTCGATCGGACGCATTTGGTGACAAGTTTAGCGATCGGCTAGTTCTGTCCTTCGAAGGGGGCCATCCGGGCGACAACTGTTTACCTGAAGGCCAAGGGACATCTCCCTGAGGATACCTCTATCCCTCCCCGAGACATGGCCGGCCTGCTGGAAGCTGTTCCGGAGTCCATCTTCGAGCCCATAGAGTGAGGAGCGCCTTTGTTCTTTGTCTGTTCCGTCTTCTTTGTCTGCCTACCGTTCGGCGTGTTACCGTTAGCTGTTTTGTTTTTTGCACTTCTAGACAATTAATCAATATCAAAAACTTATTTTTGTTGCTACTGTTTGAGCCCATACTTTCCAGGCAACATTCGTTAGTGTGCTCCCGGTCGGCGAACCGTTGAATGTAACTTGGAATGCCAACTTTTGCTCTGTTAGTCCTTCTCTTGGTGCTCCTTATGACTGCGTTATCCAGTTAACCCTTCTCCCGTATGGCATTTCTTACCTCGGTCGATCGATCGAACGACTTCTTTCTATGCCTGGTCTCTCTTAACTTCTCAACTTCGTCGCCCGGTCTAACGACTTTCCATTTTGCATGGAATTTCCGCTAGCAACTTGTTGAAGTGCTCTTGCGAGGCGCTGTCTCGACTGGGGGGTTTATAGTCGCCGGTTCGACTCTGGGGTTTAACGTCGGAGCTCGACGGTCTTCAAGCCGGAGGGTTTATAGTCGCCGGTTCGACTCTAAGATTTAACGTCGCTGCTCGACGGTCTTCCGGCCGGGGGGTTTATAGTCGCCGGTTTGACTCTAAAATTTAACATCGCTGCTCGACGGTCTTCAAGCCGGAGGGTTTATAGTCGCCGGTTCGACTCTAGAGTTTAACGTCGGAGCTCGATGGTCTTCGGGCCGGGGGGTTTATAGTCGCCGGTTCGACTCTAGGGTTTAACGTCGGAGCTCGACGGTCTTCAAGCCGGAGGGTTTATAGTCGCCGGTTCGACTCTAGGGTTTAACGTCGGAGCTCGACGGTCCTCCGGCCGAGGGGTTTATAGTCGCCGGTTCGACTCTAAGATTTAACGTCGCTGCTCGACGGTTTTCGGACCGGGGGTTTTATAGTCGCCGGTTCGACTCTAAGATTTAACGTCGCTGCTCGACGGTCTTCAAGCTGGAGGGTTTATAGTCGCCGGTTCGACTCTAGGGTTTAAGGTCGGAGCTCGACGGTCCTCCGGCCAGGGGGTTTATAGTCGTAGGTTCGACTCTAGGGTTTAACGTCGGAGCTCGACGGTCTTCCGGCCGAGGGGTTTATAGTCGCCAGTTCGACTCTAAGATTTAACGTCGCTGCTCGACGATCTTCAAACCGGAGGGTTTATAGTCGCCGGTTCGACTCTAGGGTTTTAACGTCGGAGCTCGACGGTCTTTGGGCTGGGGGGTTTATAGTCGCCGGTTCGACTCTAGGGTTTAACGTCGGAGCTCGACGGTCTTTCGACCGGGGGGTTTATAGTCGCCGGTTCGACTCTAGGGTTTAACGTCGGAGCTCAACGGTCTTCCGGCCGGGGGGTTTATAGTCGCCGGTTCGACTCTAAGATTTAACGTCGCTGCTCGACGGTCTTCAAGCCGTAGGGTTTATAGTCGCTGGTTCGACTCTAGGGTTTAAGTTCGGAGCTCGACGGTCTTCGGGCCGGGGGTTTATAGTCGCTGGTTCGACTCTAGGGTTTAACATCGGAGCTCGACGGTCTTCCAGCCGGGGGGTTTATAGTCGCCGGTTCGACTCTAAGATTTAACGTCGGAGCTCGACGGTCTTCAAGCATAACTGAAACCCGGTCAATCGGCACAGGGTCTTCGACATCGAGCCTATGGCTCGGATAATATACTCCCGGCCGAACGGCACGGGGTCTTCGCCATCGAGCATTTGGCTCGGATAATACATGCCCGGCCAAACGGCACGGGGTCTTCATCATCGAGCATTTAGCTCGGCTAATATACGCCCGACCGAACGGCACGGGGTCTTCATCATGCCTTCATACAACTATCCGATGGGCGCACAGTGCTCATGCCTTTGCTTTGTTCTTATAACTTTCATTCCTGTACCCAAAGGATACATCCGAACAGAATATTCATGAAAATATATTACATCGGCGCACCTTTCATCCGGCCCGATAGGGCTGGAGGTGGTTTGCGCTCCATGGCCTATCCAACTGTCGTCCATCCTCATCTTCCAAGTAGTAGGCTCCAGATCGGAGCTTCTCGACGACCTTGAAGGGTCCTGCCCAGGGAGCCTCCAGCTTGCCTACGTCCCTGACCGGCTTCACTTTCTTCCAGACCAAGTCGCCCACCTGGAATGCTCGAGGAATCACGCGGCGGTTGTAGTTCTGCTTCATTCTCTGCCTGTAGGCCATCAGTCGGACGGACGCTTTGGCTTGCTCCTTGTTGATCAAGTCCAATTCTAGCTGCCTCCGATCGGAATTATCTTCGTTGTAGCTCTGGATCCGGACGGACTCTACGCCGACTTCGACTGGGACGACCGCCTCACCTCCATACACTAGGTGGAACGGTGTTACTCCCGTTCCCTCCTTAGGGGTCGTGCGGATTGCCCATAAGACCCCCGGCAGCTCGTCCACCCAGCTTCCTCCCATGTGGTCGAGTCGAGCCCGAAGAATTCGGAGTATCTCCCGGTTGGCTACTTCGGCTTGACCATTGCTTTGGGGATACGCCACAGACGTGAAATGCTGCTCAATGCCATATCCATTGCACCATTCTTCGAGCTGCTTTCCGATGAACTGCCGCCCGTTGTCCGACACGAGCCGACGCGGGATGCCGAACCGACAGATGATGCGCTGCCAGATGAATTTCTTGACCATCTGCTCGGTTATCTTGGCCAATGGCTCGGCCTCCACCCACTTGGAGAAGTAATCTACTGCTACCAATAGAAACTTCCGTTGTCCGGTCGCCATAGGGAAGGGTCCTACAATGTCCATGCCCCACTGGTCAAACGGGCAAGACACTGTGGATGCTTTCATTTCTTCCGTCGGCCTATAAGAACAGCTGTGGTACTTCTGACAGGAAAGATACGTTGCGATGGTTCGAGCGGTGTCTTCGTGTAGCGTTGGCCAGAAGTATCCGACCAGCAGGATCTTCCTAGCCAAAGACCGGCCGCCCGGATGACCTCCGCAAGATCCTTTGTGTACCTCCTGGAGAATGTACTCGGCGTCTTCCGAGCTGACACACTTCAGCAGAGGTCGAGAGAACGCCTTTTTATAAAGCTGATCTCCGATGATCGTGAACCGGCCAGCTCTCCGCCTCAGTAGCTGAGCTTCGTCCCGATCGGACAGCGTGGCACCCGAGCGCAGAAACTCTGTGATTGTTGTTCTCCAATCGCTCGAGAATATAAGGCCATCCATCCGGTCCACGTGCGCTACCAAAGATACTTGCTCGATTGATTGCTGGATGACGACCGACGATATTGAGCTTGCAAGTTTGGCTAACTCATATGTCGCCTGGTTCTCCGCTCGGGGTATCTTCATGACCACTACCTCGGTGAAGCTGGTCTTGAGTTTTTCAAAGGCCTCCACGTACAATCTGAGTCTTGCATTGTTTATCTCAAAAGCGCCCATGAGTTGCTGAGCGGCAAGCTGGGAATCTGAGTGGATCACCACCCGACTGGCACCAATATGACGTGCGACCTGCAATCCGGCTATGAGTGCTTCGTATTCTGCCTCATTATTTGTTGCCTGATAGTCCAGCCGGACGGATAAATGCATCCGCTCTCCCTCAGGTGAAAGTAGCATGATCCCAATTCCGCTTCCGAGCCGAGTGGACGATCCGTCCACATATATTTTTCATGTAGCTTCGGGCTTGGGATTTTGTATCTCGGTCACGAAATCAGCCAAGGACTGTGCTTTGATCGCCGAGCGGGGTTGGTATTGGATGTCAAATTCACTTAGCTCCGTCGTCCACTTGATGAGTCGTCCGGATGCTTCAGGGTTCAGGAGTACCCTTGCTAGCGGGCTATTCGTCATCACAATAATGGTGTGCGCCAAAAAGTAAGGGCGCAACCTCCGAGCGGCAAGGACCAAGGCGAAAGCCAACTTCTCAAGACCGGTGTAGCGAGACTCAGCATCCTTTAAGATATGGCTTAAAAAGTACACTGGCTGTTCCTCGTCGCTCGGCCTTACTAATGCTAAGCCCACAGCATGCTCATTTGAAGATAAATAAATACGGAGCGGCTCACCTGCGGCTGGCTTCGCCAACACGGGTAAGGAATTCAGGTAAGTCTTCAATTCCTCGAATGCCCGATCGCACTCCTCGTCCCATTGAAACTTGGTGGCTTTACGAAGAATCTTGAAAAATGGCAAGCTCCGGTCGGCGGTCTTAGAGATAAACCTTGACAGCGTCGTTATCCAACCGGTGAGACGTTGTACCTCTCGGAGATTTCTGGGAGGCGGCATGTCCTGCAATGCCTTTATCTTGCTGGGGTTCGCCTCTATGCCCCGCTCGGTCACAATGTATCCCAGGAAGCGCCCACCTTTTGCTCCGAACAAGCACTTCTGAGGGTTAAGTTTGACGCCATATCTTCTCAACGTTTGGAAGGTCTCCTCCATGTCCGTGTAGAGATCAGCCGCCCGGAAGGACTTGATAAGTATGTCGTCCACGTACACTTCCAAGTTACGTCCGATCTGCTCCCAGAAGACCTTGTTCATCAGACGCTGGTAGGTGGCTCCTGCGTTCTTCAGCCCGAACGACATTACATTGTAGCAGTAGGTGTCGTCCGCCGTGACGAAGCTGACCTTCTCTTGGTCTTCTCGGGCGAGCGGCACTTGATGGTAGCCTTGGTATGCATCCAGCATGCATATCAGCTCGCACCCGACCGTGGAGTCCACTAGTTGATCAATCCGGGGGAGGGGGTAGAAGTCTTTCGGGCATGCATTGTTCAAGTCCCGGAAATCGATACAGACTCTCCACTTGTTGCCCGGCTTGGAGACCAGAATCACATTCGCAAGCCAACTCGGGAATTGCACTTCCCTTATGTGGCCGGCCTCTAGAAGTTTTTCAACCTCCGCCCGGATGATTACATTCTGCTCCGCACTGAAGTCCCTCTTCCTTTGCTTCACCGGCCGAGCGTCCGGCCGGACGTGAAGTTCATGCTGCGCTACGCTTGGCGAGACCCCTGGCAGCTCATGGGTCGACCAAGCGAAGACGTCGCAGTTTCGCTGTAGGCATTTGATCAACTTCTCCTTCTGCTTCTCCTCCAGATCAGATGCTATGAAGGTGGTGGCCTCCGGTTGGGAAGGGTCAATTTGCACCTCCTCCTTTTCTTCATAAACCAAAGAAGGTGGTTTTTCAGTAATAGCATTTACCTCGACTCGCGACACTTTTCGAGCGGACTTGGATTCGGCTCGGACCATCTCTACATAGCATCTCCGAACCGCCAGTTGATCTCCCTGCACTTCCCCCACTTGCTCTTCCACCGGGAACTTGATCTTCTGGCAGAAGGTAGAGACGATCGCCCGGAACTCATTGAGAGCCGGTCGTCCCAAGATAACGTTGTACGCTGAAGGAGCATCAACCACGATGAAGGTGGTGGTCCTTGTCCTTCTGAGCGGCTCCTCGCCCAACGAGATAGCTAGCCGGACCTGGCCGACCGGCAAGACTTCGTTCCCAGTGAACCCGTAGAAGGGGGTCGTCATTGGCAGGAGTTCAGCTCGGTCTATTTGCAGTTGGTCGAAGGCCTTCTTGAATATTATGTTGACCGAGCTGCCTGTGTCAATGAAAATGCGATGAATAGTATAGTTAGCTATTACCGCTCGGATGATCAGGGTGTCATCGTGTGGGACTTCGACTCCTTCGAGGTCCCTAGGCCCGAACCTGATCTCGGGTCTGCTCGCCCTCTCATGGCTGCAGCCGACTGCATGTATCCTCAGCTGTCTTGCGTGTGCCTTCCTGGTTCTATTGGAGTCTCCTCCGGTTGGGCCTCCGGCGATGATGTTGATCTCGCCACGAGATACGTTGCCCCTATTTTCCTCCTCCCGCGCGAAAGGTCGAGATCGTTCGTGCGATGCCCCATGGTGAGCTCCGGGCTGGTGACGATGCTGCCGCTCGGGGGATCTCCTTTTTGTCCTTTGAACGGGGCTCCGTTGTCGATGTTGACGGTCTGGTGAGGGCAATCGGCGGCGGTAGCTCCTTGGCGCTGGATGAGAGATGGGGGGGAGGCTCCGACAGTCGTGGGTGTTGTGAGTAGCCGACTGATAGAGTGAACAAAACATCGGGGTCCATACCTTCCCCCCTGGGCTTGGGCCGATCATCCGTTACTTGCTGGACGGCGTGCGACCGAGTGTGCTGATGAGGACGTGCGGCTTCGGCTCACGGTCCTCTAGGTGGCTGGTGACTGATGGGCTGCTTCTGCTCGGCGGAAGCTGGTTGGTCGCTCAGGGCTTCTTTCCTTCTCGCCGCCTGGGCTTCCTCCACATTGATGTATTCGTTGGCCTTGTGCAGCATGTGGTCATAATCCCGAGGCGGCTTCCGGATGAGCGAGCGGAAGAAGTCACCGTCCACGAGCCCTTGCGTGAACGCGTTCATCATTGTTTCCGAGGTGACCGTTGGAATGTCCATGGTCACCTGGTTGAAGCGCTGAATGTACGCTCGGAGCGGCTCCCTCACGCCTTGCTTGATGGCAAAAAGGTTGACGCTTGTCTTCTAGTGATGCCTGCTGCTTGCAAAATGATGGAGGAACGCCATTCAGAATTTCTTGAAACTTGTGATGGATCCGTCCGGCAATCTCCGAAACCACCGATGTGTCGATCCCGACAGCGCGGTGAGGAACACTTGGCACTTCACACCATCTGTGTACTGATGCAGAGTGGCAGTGCTGTCGAACTTACCCAGGTGGTCGTCTGGGTCGGTTGTCCCGTTGTACTCTCCGATCGCAGGGGACACATAATGCTTTGGCAGCGGATCGCGAAGAATGGCGTCTAAAAACTGCCGGTTGATCCGCTCGGGTGACGCGTCCGTTCGGGGCGCCTTTCCTTTTCTGACGCCCCGGACGGGTGCTTCGTCCGATGAAGATCTCTTGTCTTGATTAGCTTGCGCTACCTCCGAGGGCGTCTGGAACAGAGCCCGATGAAAAGGTATCGGGGCGGGCGGCGCCCCCATCTGAGTGCCGGTCGGCCCCTTGTTTTGCCCCCATATTGAGAGCTGCTCCAGCTTATCTTCGAGCGGCGCTCGGCCCCCCGAGGCTGATGTCGCCTGCTGCACTGCCCGCTCGGCTTGAGCTTTCTCCTGTTGCTCCATGATTTTTGCTGCTCGCGCTTGGACGAGTGCTTCGAGCTATTCGGGAGAGAGCGTTACCAGAAGTTGACGTCCATCTTTTTCCATCTTCTTGGCTCGGATCCAGGTGCGTTCCCACAGACGGCGCCAATTTGATCCTGTCCGAGCGCTGAGTCGACGGACGCTGGGGACGTGGCACACTCTGCTATCTCCGACTGGTGGTGTAGATCTCCGGCGAACCTGCAAAGAAACCGAACCGGGAGGGGTTTCCCGGCGATGGCCCTCCGATGCTCAAGTCAGGTAACGAGAGAAGCAGCGTAACTGTGGCTACAGTAGAGATTTGCGCATACCTTTGTCGACGTCTGGGGTCCTTATATAGGACCCTGGGGAAGCGCGGGCACGCTTCCCCAAACATACCTTAACGAGCGTGTGACAGAAAAGTACCTCTGGCGTCATTCCGCAATCGTCCGAGCATATCCCGGATGTGACGGTGGAAGCTTCCACCGTACGATCCTGTGTACGGCTCGGCCGCCAACTCTGCTGTTTGTCGACGGCAGACGTCTCGAGGATGATGTTATCTCTTGCCTCCTTTGTCCTCTTACGCTTCTTGTCTATTCCGGGCCGAGCGGTTAGGCCACTCGGCGGGCATATCACCCTGCCTCGGTTGTATGCTCGGATGAGATTGCTCCTGCCTGACTTTGTTGTCTTGTGCCCCAGCCGAACGGACAGCCCGATTGGTCCTAAAACCATTTTACCTTGAGCATCGGAAACCCGACCTCTAGTCGGGTTGTCTTTTATTCCACGGGGTATTCCAGGCTGGTTGGCCTACTTCATCCGGTCGGTCAGCCAGAAATGTCCGGTCGGTCGGCTTGCTTCGTCTGGTCGGTTATGTCTCAGGGTTGAATCTCCTGACCCTTGACCTCCATATGTCGTTGACCTTCCATCAATGAAGATCCCTCGTCTTTATCATCGGATCACTAAAGTATTATACATTGATGAATTACCAAAAAGATGTACACCATGTTCTCTAATTTATCAACAAAAAAAATATGGACACCGTGTTCTCTAACAAAATATTTATCCATATTTTTTTATCCATATGGACACCATATATTTACATTTACACAAGTTTAAAATCCACCGCGCTCTCTATCAAATAATGTTTACCTATATAAAGATCAAACTCCATTGCTTCAGGAGATAGTCAAACTATGTCTACAAACAAAAAGTAAACGTAAGAGGAGAAAAATTTAGGATGGCAGTAGAAGTTTTTCATTGAAACTTTAAAATTTAGTCACCCCATCCCCTATCGACTTAATATTTTAAACTTCATTTGAGCATAAATAATCTAACGAAATGATAGCAATTACAATCTGTATTTGTAATTGTCTCAATAAGAATAAATTGAACAATCTCTACTCTTGAGAATTGTAACATACTTGAACATGCTTGTGAAAACATCCCAAAAATATAACATTCACTAGCAACCCGACTTTAACCAATTGCCATGTGAGTGTTTATGTTGATATTATGTTGAACAAATTCAAAGAGGAGACCATGGCTATAGAAACAAGATTTTGCAGCCAAAACAATATAGAGTGATAATTTAATAATATGTAACACTTCATGTGATATTAATAAAGTAATTGATAAACTTCATCATAAAAAAATAGGATAAAATACCTTTAACCCTCATATGTTTTCTGTCTAGTAGTATTTTGTTCCCTTATATTTAAAAAATAATATTTAACCCTCTTGACCAAAAGTCAAATGTGAGAAATTTTGTAAAAGACAATTGTGTTCTTATTTTTTTGTATCACTTTCGATAATAATCTTAAAAGGAAAAAAAGCACATTGAATAGATCATTATATCCTTCAATAAAAATTCTCATAAAATTTATATATATATCAATATAAACAATATAAAAACAGTAACTCTAACAGGGATAACAAACCAAAAACTCATTTTATCAGTCTCACCAAACCAAAAAAGAACATGAATTCTAAATTGATGAACCAAAATCAAATAAAGATAGAATGAAACTCATCATTAAAAATTTTCTCTCCGTTATCAAATGTGACAGACAATGAATAAAAGACAATTGTATTTTTTTTTAAAAAAAATTTATAATAACCTTAAGAGGAAAAAACATAATGAATTGACCATTATATCTTTCGGTAAAAAGTCTAATAAAAGTCATACATGGACTTGCATAAATAATAGAAAAACAACAACTTTAAAATGGATAACCAACCAAAAACTCATTTCACCACCTTCACCAAACCAAAAAAAAGCCAAAAATCTAAATTAATGAACTAAAATCACTCCTACTTCTTTGTATGCCACATTTGATGTTGAGGAGGAGATTTTTAATGATGAACTTTGTTCCATTTTCATTTGATTATCATTTATCAATTTAGAATTCTAGTTCTTTTTTGGTTTGATGGGATGACGGAATAAGTTTTTAGCTAGTTATCTCTTTCAGAGTTATTGCTTTTCTATTGTTTATAACAGTATATATATGAATTTTATAAGATTTTTTATCAAATGATATAATAGTCAATTCAATATATTTTTCTCCTTTATTATTATTAGTATTATTAAATAAATAATAAAAAATAAGGGCATAATTATCTTTTTCAAGATTTCTCATATGACTTTTGGTCGAAAGGAGATTAAATGTTATTTTTTAAACAGAGCAAGTAAAATGCTAGAAAATATAGGGGTTAAAGGTATTTTATCCTAAAAAATATAGATAAATGACATAAACAAAACATGATTAACAAAAAATTGAAAAACATGAGCGCTTACCGGCAAAGGGGCTTCATAAAGACAAGGGAGGGCATAGTGGGGAAAATCAACAAGGGAAGCAACTTTTCGACTTGCAAGTTTAAATTTAGAGAGAAGACTTGTAGATCAAAATTCAACTATCTTTTAAAAGTTTTTTCTATCTGAAATTTATGTTTACTGGCAATGGAGTTCCGTCGCGGTGAGGGAGGGAGGCGTAGGGAAATGGAAACCTTAGTTTTGTCATACACCTTGTGACGAGTGAGGGAGACTTGGGGGAGGACACAGTGAGGGTCAACGTTGCACAGGGAGCTTCGTGGTATCGAGGGAGAGAAAGAGCTCATCTTGTTGAGGGAGGGCGCCTTTGAGAGAGGGCTCGTTGAGTCGTCGCAGTGAGGGAGAGAAGGCGCGGAGAGGGAGGCTTTGGCGAGAAGAATCGCGAGGGTGAGAGAGCGAGAGAGGGTATATCTATAGATAGCTAGAAAGATATCTTGTTAATGAAAAATTTCATACGACTGCCCTTTATCTATAGATAGCTAGAAAGATATATTGTTAATGAAAATTTCATACGACTATCCTTTATCTATAGATAGCTAGAAAGATCTCTTGTTAATGAAAAATTTCATACGACTGCCCTTTATCTATAGATAGCTAGAAAGATATCTTGTTAATGAAAATTTCATACGACTGTCCTTTATCTATTGTGAGCCTTTGTTTTCATCCTCATGAGCTTGTAACTGATCTAGATCTGATATATAAAATAATATGTTCTTGTCAAATTTAAGAATATAAGTTAATTTTTAAATTGAACTTAGGCTTTTTTTAAATTAAAAAAAATTAACTAATAAAAGTTTTTATACGTCCTTCCTTGACTAAAATATTAATATTATTACACTAGAAAGAGTTCATCTTACTATTTAACTAAGAATCTGAACTTCTTAATAATCAATTCTTAATTAATTTAATAGAATTTAAAATTAAATTATATTAATATTTTTTTTCCTTTTACATCGAGAATAATTTTAAAATTTATTAGCATTTTCAACTTCTTATCTTTTTCATACATCAATCTATCTATACCAATTATTCTGGCTTAACCTATGATTAATAATCTAATTTCCTATCTTTCTTATTATTTTAAGATTTTTTTTATATATTTTTTTAATTATGTTTTTTAATTTAATTTTTTTTAAAATTATGTCAAAATTTTTATAAAATAAATCATATTATCATTAAACAATATTATTTAATTATTTTACAGTAAATATTATATTGATAGTTAGTTTTAATAGAAAATCTAATTGTAAATTATTTTTATAAAATAGCAATTAAGAATGTTTGGGGGAAAGCTACGCACTTTTTAGTAAAAATCCAATTATAGGCATTTTAAAGTAATTTGTCAAAAAAAAATGAGGGGTTTGGGCATTAATGTAATTATAGTATACCCTAGATCGGACGGCACTATAAAACCTTGGCTCTTCTCTCGACCGTCTCGACGCTCACTCCTCGCCTGAGACGCGGCTGATTTCCTTTTTCCTCTGTCGCCCCCAGGATGGTGAACTTTTCTTCCTTGTTTCTCTCGATTTCCGCTTCTAACTTCGTCTTTCGTGCGAATTCAAGTCCCTCTTTGTGTTCTCGAGCTGAGTTTGCTTATTTTCTAATGGGTTTTCCTGCAGCCGTTCAAGCGATATGTGGAGATCGGCAGGGTCGCCCTCGTGAACTACGGGAAGGAGTATGGAAGGCTCGTTGTTATCGTCGACGTTATCGATCAGAACAGGGTACGTAGCGTGTTCTTATTCTCAAAACTCCAATTTTTGGGGCCGGATTGAATTGCGTCGATCGACAATTTCATACTTTGATTAATTTTTGTTGCATTATTGTGGCAAGGTAGTATAATAACTTTACTATAATGTCCTAAATTATCCTTTTGTGAGGAATGACTTAATTATACACAACTACTTGTACTTCCTGTCATCTGTCCACTATTTCGAACTCAATGGTGTTGCATTGAGATGAAATTTTTTATATGAAGGTGGCCACAACAAAGTTGTAACGTCATAGGAATTTGGTGCCAAGGTCCTCATTGAACAACACGCATTAAATGCCAGCTTGCTTACATATATGTATTTGGATATACATAGATATATATTCAAGAGAAGAACAATGATAAAATGCTTGATTAGTGATATAAGGATGAATTGCATGAAATTCATTCTGTAGTTCTTGCTGAATTCCATCCGTCTCCATATTTTCAATTGAGATAATTAAGCACTTGAGCGCTTGAAGATGCACATAAGGCTACATGCCAATCTAATCTGTTTGTCTTGGTAATACTATGATGTGAGATTGTCTACAATTGCATATTAGTTTATTATTTCACTTGGATCATATGCTGACCAATACTGCTCTGCCTTGACTGGTTTTGTAAATCTGGAGTTATTGACTACTGTATTAATAATCTTCTTTTTCGGTTGCTTCTGTCACAAATTTAGGCTTTGGTTGATGCTCCTGATATGGTGCGTGGTCAGATTAACTTTAAGAGGCTTTCTCTTACTGATATAAAGATTGACATACCACGAGTTCCTAAGAAGAAGACCCTCATTCAAGCCATGGAAGCTGCTGGTACCATATCTGATATTGTCTCTTTAATGCAGTCTAACAATTTTAACATGTAAAATATGTAGTTAAGAGGTGAACATGACACTGTAGATGTTAAGAACAAGTGGGAGAACAGCTCGTGGGGCAGGAAGCTTATCGTGCAGAAGAGGAGAGCTGCACTAAATGACTTCGACAGGTTCAAGGTCATGGTGGCCAAGATTAAGGTAAATATTGCATGCATCAGAATGTTCTTATTTTCATGCCTTTACCATAAACTTCCTCTGATTTGGTCATTATGCTGATTATTCTTCACTATTTCTCCAGAGAGGGCGTGCCATCAGGCAGGAACTGGTCAAACTAAAAAGGGAGAATGCAGCTTAACCTCTTCAGGAATATCTTATGTTGTGCTAGTTGTCACCTGCTGAATTTTTTAGATACTAGTATTGTACGGCACTTGAACATTCTTCCTTGTAAGATGCTAAGTGAGCCTAACTCAATAAGTAAAGGACTTGAAAAAGTCTGAAAACAAAAGCTATTGCTTAATGCTTTACAATACTTGGATACACAATACACATTTGAGTCAAGTATCCAAGTATTGTAAACTATCAAGTAATAGTTCTCTTCCAAACTTTGTTTGAGTCCTTTGCTTGATTTGAGTTAGGCATACTTAGCCTCTTACAAGGCAGAACATTTAAGTGTCACACTAATATTTAAAGAATTTAGAACATGACTTAGTGTTGTTTTTGAAAGTTGGTAGTCAAAGTTATTGGATTCATTTCCTCGTTTAAAACTTGAATTTCTTCAAATATTCCAAATCACGATTTTAGCATTTGCTGATAAAGATCCTCCTGAATATTCGTTTGAAAAATAGATGGATATAATCTTCCTTGCTTTACTAACAAGTATAATCATTTATGAATTATGACGAATGTTTGGACATCCATTCCTGATCTTAAAATTCGATGCAGAAAACGATAGTATCACATTCGTTGCTCAATTAGCTTTGTTTCAAATATTCATTTATTCTTCGATTCTAATATCTGCAAAATTACTGATACTGAAACATGTTATTAATTTAAATGTTATTGATGCAAATGTATGCTTTTTTTCACTTGGACTAGGAATTCCATTGTCTTTTATGTAAAAAAAGGTTAAAGATATTAGTAGGCCTAAAAAAATAAATTTATTATTTCTAAAATGTAAATTTAAATATTTATTTTTGTTAAAGACCATGAAAAAGATATCCCAAGCTTTTAATAGACATCTACATCTATTATTGTTGAACTGATAATTTACAACGTCCAAAACAAACGAAAATCAATAAAATAATTAAGATGTGATTTTAGTGTTCTTGGTTGTCTGTTCTTCGTGCCCATTTCTGTCCCCCGACAATAGCGGCCCATCAAGACTATAAATATGCCCCTCAATTTGTCGTAATTTGTCAAGCCATCTCCCCTTCTTTTTCTCCCCTTCCCATTTCCTCCTCCTCTCGATCTTCTGCAAGAAGAATGACAACAGTAAGTCAGATTTTTTCTTCTCTCTTTTTCTTCATAGATCTAAAGTTAATTTGTTCGATAAAATCTTGCATCTCAATACCCTGACATGGAATATGTCGATTGTAGAAAGAAACATATATAGTCGATAGTCATTATGCGTTTCTTGAACTCCGACAGGACAAGGGCCGCCCTTTACCCAAGTTCGGCGAGTGGGACGTGAACAATCCTGCTTCTGCAGAGGGATTCACTGTGATCTTCAACAAGGCTCGAGATGAGAGGAAAACGAGTGCCAAGGCCCACGAAAAGAACTCGCCCAGCAAGGAGGAGATAGCTTTTAAGCAAGGAGGGCCTTATGCTTCCAAACCACATGCTGTAAGAGTTTATTCATAAATTTCTTCATTCCTCCGATCCTTTTCGTTTATATTGTCCGATTATCTTCTTATTGCGATGAGCAGAAGAAATGGTTTTGCTGCATGGCACCGGCAGAGCAATGAGGGATGAAAGCTACGCAGCTCATCATTTGCAGATTTGGCAGAGGCTGAGTGAAGGCAGCATTTTAACAAAAGGCTTGAAGAAAAATTTGGAGTACTGAATGTTCATACTTTTATGTAGTTTTGTTTTTCCTTGATTCAATCAATTGTTCTTAATGATTAATACGTATACATCTATGAAGGGGAGTATGTGAATTTGTATTAATGTGTCTATTTTATTCTTTGCTCCTGAAATAATTTAAATTATTTTATAAAAAATAATAAAAAAAGAGGTAGCTATCCCTTTAATTTAAAATGTATTTTTTAAAAGAAAATTTTAACTTTGTTAATTTAAAGCTGTCTAGTCCATTAAATTGCTTTCCTAAACAACTTTAGGCAAAAATTTCAATAAGAAAAAAAAAAAAGAGTGAAAAGGACTATTTAACAATATTAGGGTCCTATGAATTCTTGGTAAATTTTCTGTTCGCTTAAAAACTAAATATTAAAAATAACTCATTTTACTTAAAGAAACGTTCTAATCCTTTTTTTAGTTTGGATAAAAATATTTTTTAATTACAGATCTAGTTAAAAATTGATTAATTTATAAATATAATATAAACTTAACATACGTAACATTCATTATTATTCATTTTATTGCCACTAAAATAAAGAAAATTTTACATGCACTCCTCAAGCAAAATTTTACATGCGATCTCAGTGTCAAAAAATTTTATTTCCACTCCCTAACTAAATATAATGAATGTCAATTTACCTAATCACCCTTCATATTTTTTAAGTATAAAAAGTCTAAAAATAAGTATAATTTCTCTTAAATTCAATAAATTAAATTATAATCTAATATATTTTCTATCAAATTAAGCATGACTATTTTTCCACATCAATTGGATAAACAATATAATAGATTCTCTTTAAATAATACTCAATTGAATGAAAAATATATTAGATTCTCTTTAAATGATTCTAAATTTAGGAGCAATTATATTAAGTGAGAAAAAAATCATACTCAATTTTCTACTCCCTATCCAAACATAATGGATACTAATTTATCCAATTATCTTTCATAATTTTTAGGTATAAAAAATTCAAAAATAAGTATAATTTTTCTTAAATTCAATATATTTAATTAGAATCTAGTATATTTTCTATCAAAATGAGCACGACTATGTTTCCACCTCAATTGGATGAAAAATATACTAGATTGTCTCTAAATATTGCTCAATTGGATGAAAAATATACTATATTTTCTTTAAATAATGTTGAATTTATAGGAGGAATTATATTAATAGAGAAAATAACTGTGCATAATTTGATAAAAAAAAATATACTCGATTCTAGTTTAAGTGCTGAATTTAAAAGTAATTATACTTTTTTTAGACTTTTTATACATAAAAAAAATATGAAAGGTAATTAAATAATAATATTTGCATGAAAAAATTAAAGTAAATAAAATTTTACATACATAGACCGAAAATAATTTTTTTTTAAAGATAAGAACTGTATTTAAAATTTAAGTTATATTTAGAAATTTTTTTCCAATTCACCGTTAAAAAAATAATAAGTGTACTTTTATATTGGATAGTTACAATTTATCTGTCCTCTTTGAAAATATAATATTTTAATATGAAACATAAAAATAATATTTGAAGCTTTTATGTTGGATACTACATTAAAAAATAAAATATTATATTATATTTGAATATATTATATGTAGATGTAATGTGCTGTATTTGTAGATTAACCTTAAATATTTATTTTTATCTAACATAAAGGCATTTTTCCAAAAAAGAAGATCCTGTAAGAATTTATAACTATTTACTTTTTTAATAATAATAATAATAATACAGAGAATTTATGTCTAAAAAATTAGTTAAAAATTTAATTTTTTTTCAAAATAACACAAAAAAAATCCTTAAAAGCTTATTGGGGAAGACTTCTTCTAAGTTATCAAGAAATATGTTGAATTTTAGAGTTTGAAATTCTTTTTAGTAAGAGAATATGAAAAAAAAAATTAATGTGTCAAAACAAATATATATTATATTAGATATTCCCTGTGAATTTAAAATATACTATTTTATTTTTCTAAAATGAAAAGAATCACGATTTAGTGAAAAATGCGCCCCACTTGAACTCAAAATTTGATAGCAAAAATATTTAAATAGACCACTATTTTAAGTTCTAGTTTGAAAAAAAAAACTTTTTATTATCCACAAGTCTCTTATTTAAAATAACCTTTAAGTTTCATGGAACTAAATTTTAATTAAAGTTAAATTAAATGTCAAAATAAAATTATCACTCTTACAAAACTTATGATCAATATATCTTACGATTATTTATAACTTTAGTTAGAACTTTTCTTTTTAAAAATTAAATATTACCCCGACTATGATACAGTAATAGGGTATTCAAATTATTACTCAGATATTTACAATTCGAACATCAGCTATGTCACATTTGTAGAAGTTTTTTTTCTCTAAATGAGGCGTACTACCAAGAGATGTTGGTTTCTGGGATAGAAAATTTTCAAGGGACTGGATCGGACCGGTCACCCAGGGCTAACTAGATTTATTATTTTTTTAAGAATTAAATGTTTATATTTTTAATCAAGATTTAATAAAATTAATTCAATTTCAAAATAAAATGAATACATATAAAAAAAATGACTAGGATGCTAAAAGGGTAATTAAATAAATTGTTTTATTTTACTCCTTCATACTCAACATATAAAATTTAAATTTTTTATTTCTATTTTGGTACCAAATTCAATTTTGATACAAGAGTTCGAAGCTTCGTGGATATTTAGAGTGATTTAATGGATCTTTTCAATTTTCGACTTTAAGATTTTCTAAAAAAAAACACTAAAATTCTCGTAAAGGCAAGAATATGTTAAGTAAAGAAATTGGCAAATATAAGCAGAAAAAAAAGGGAGCGTCTGCATCTTCCTTAAACAAAAATACAAAATAAAACGTAATATTTAACTGCCATAATAAAAAAATGCAATAATACAAAATAATATCATCGTCATCACTCGTGATCGAGCTGTAGACGACGACGCAGCACATGTAATCCCTCTTCCCCGTTTCTTTTCTTTTCTCCCATCTATCGCTCGCCTCCACCGCTTTTGATCCGCGTCCCTTGTTTTTCTCTCATCCCGGTTGCTCTGTTATTGGGAGTCGTCTCTGCCTCGATCGGACTTGGGAGGAGGATCGTCAGCGGTTCCGTCGGCTTTAGATCCGGTGACTTTATACGCTCCTCACTTTTGGGATCCGTGAATCTTCGTGAAAAGGTTTTTTTTCACATCGGTTTTTGGTTTTCCATCTGCGCTACGTTGGTTTTGATTCGATGTTGGGCGCAGATTCTCGCCCCTATTCGATTTATTTGCCCGTGTTGTTTGATTCTTCTTCGCGGAGATAAAATCATGTTCTTGCGCTTTTGTGAAATAATTTCGTAGTTGCTAATGGAACTATGACGAAACTAATTCGTATGATTCTTTTACCGTGAATTTAAAAGGCTCAATTTTTTTCCCCCCGAAACTGATAGGAAATTAAGGAAATCTAGATTAACATGATTCCATTCATAGTGCGCAGATGATGGATCTCCATTTAGGTGTTTTGAATATGAAAATTATTGCATTACAATCGGCCAGTGGTCCAAAGGGTCCATTTTTTTCCATCTAATTACATAGTAGATTCGTAGTTTTAGTATTGTCTGTGCTTTCTCATCTCCTGAATTTGCTTCCGGAATTGTCAACAAAGTTGTGTTAGTTGTGCTGCATTGTTTTCTTTGTATCCCTGATGTTACACAAGACATCCTGCATTTTTGCTACATCCAGATCTCTTATATGTGAGTTTATGACCTGATGGGATTTCTCCTTTCAGATTCTGATTTGATTACACGCTGAGGTGTACCTTACTCGTGAGCTTGAACTAAGACAATATAAAATGTGGAAAAGGTCGTTCTAACAATATCTGCTGCTTTTCTATTTTCCCTGGAGTACCAGGAAAATTTAAATTGTGCTTGCTTCGTCAAATTACAGGTATGGAGGGTACTAACGATAGGGAGATATCATGTTGCAGTGTCTAGAATGGTTCAAGCATTTCATTGCTGTCCTGGGGAAGTGCTGTGATCTTGAGTTGTACCAGCAAAAAGAACTCAAGGATCCGGAACGGTTAGCTCGGGAAACAGTGTGTATGTACCTAGAGATGTATATATGCAAGATTTTGCATTAGCTACTAGCTTCTTACTTGAGATAATCTGTTTCTTATATATATTTTTTTTTTCAATTTTCATTATTCTTGGCAGTTGTGATTTGAAATTGCTATTGCTAACTTTAGGATGTATTCTTTTATTCCTCGCCATTGCTATTTGTCACTCAATCCTAGCTAAAGGTGTGCTTGTTTGTTTTGCAGTTAGTGTAAGTGAAATAGAAGCATTATATGAGCTATTCAAAAAGATTAGTAGTGCTGTGATTGATGACGGGCTGATCAATAAGGTACTGGACATAAATATTCTTATTTCCCTAGTCTGATTGATAAGCTGCAGTTAAGAATTTGTAACTATCCGTTCAGATATGGCCTTTTTCGTAACATGTTAAATGCATAGGTCTCCATAATTTCATCGTCTAACTGAAAATAGCTGAAACAACCACATTTATCTTAAATTGTAGAGGCTTACCTCTTTCTAGAAATGGTCCAACTTTATGTCAATCTATGACTTGGGATATTCAAGACTTAAACATGTTTTGTGATTGTGCAGGAAGAATTTCAGTTGGCACTATTCAAGACTAGAAAGAAGGAGAGCTTATTCGCTGATCGGGTATCTTTCTCTCTATATATGTGTGTTTTCTGTGACTTTTTGAGTTGAATTAAATCACAAAAGGGATCTAGATTTGGATGCTCAAGTGGAATTTGTCTCTTATTCCCATATTTGACTTTGTATTGTAAAAAAGGAGAAATGCACCAAATATATTTTTCTTTTGGAAAGATTGAGCTGTTTGTAATTTCAGATGGCTCTAGATTTACCCAGTGTGCAAACATCTTTTTTTGCATTTTTGCAAGCAAGTTTGATGGTTTCAACAACAATGTACGAGAAACAAAAAAAAGTTGTCTGTGAAAATCTTGTAAACAAAAATTGATGGCTCTTCCAAAAATTTGCATGAGTTATGAAATGATTTTCAAACTAGTAGTAGTGCTAATATTTTCAATTTTAGGTTCCTGTCAAACAATAAAGAGGTGTTGTGGATTCCCTTGATTATTGTCATCTCAAGGCTATATCTTTGGCTACCACTAAATTCATTTTAGTTTAGTCTATGATGTTCTATAGGCTATAATTTCTAAACTTTTTACTATTTTTGCAGGTGTTTGACTTATTTGACACAAAGCACAACGGAATTCTAGGATTTGAAGAGTTTGCACGTGCACTGTCTGTCTTCCATCCGAATGCTCCTATTGATGACAAAATCGATTGTATGCCACACTGATTTTCAATGTTTCATCATTTTTATGGTTAAATAGAGAGTAGAACCCAAATCCATCTGCTTGTTGCATCTCTTGTTTTACTTGATTGTCATATAGATGGCTCAATCTTATGGTTCACATTTCTGAGTTATCTAGAATCAATATTTTGATACGATCAATATTCAATGATATTATCTGTTAATAATGTGTAACATTCATTATATTGTGTTATTAAAACTAGCTGCAATATGCTTTTGTATATATGGATCATAACAAATATTGCATCTTTTACCAACTTGATGTTAACAAATCCTCACACCTAGAAATTCATTTCTTACAATTGTATCTTTTCAAATTGTTTTTTTTAAGAACCAAAAATCTTGGGTCAAAATTACATATGCAAAATAGAATAAAAGACCTTGAAACATAACTGACCTTAAAGCACTACTTGTATACCCCTGACCAAAGCCTCCCATACTCGGATTGCTAGTCAATGGCAATTTAAGCTTGATGATTTCACCCTCTAAAACAAGAGGTTCCAATCATTGTCCATCTATCTTAGTTAAAGCAAGTTCATCATTTGTTTTTGTAAGAATGGGAAGTTTGTGTTGGAAGGTGAATTTCTTTTGTTCCAATTGTGAAATTTAAATTGCCGATGCAATGTGCTAAAATGCTATTAATATTTCTTAGTCACTGGTTGTCTAAATCCACAACGTTGGTAAGTGGTAACCTCATGGATTAGTCACCTTTGTTTAATTTTTTAGCAATCCTAAAATTCAATTTGCTTGTGTATTATGGTCCTGCCTAATTTTAACCATTATGTTTTTGTCAAAACTAATCAATTTCTATTGATAAAAAATGTTTCTTGATTATATGGAAATTTGAATTTTTTTTTATTGTAGTCTCTTTCAAGTTATATGACCTTAAGCAACAAGGCTTCATTGAAAGACAAGAGGTAATATAATTGTTATCATTTATATGTTTTTTCACATGTGTTTTTAAAATCTTGCTTTCAGTGTCAATTAAACTAGTAATTTCATCATTTTGATCCACATAGTATTTTTCAACTTTAATATCATTCCATGTATACGTTTTATTTAGAACATGCTAAAAGGAAGGTCTAGAAAAATATCAGTTGTGGGGAAATTGGAAGACTCCTTGTTTATGATTTTTAGATTTAATAGAACAAAATAATGATTTAATTATACAATCCAGTATTTTGCACTAGTACTTTTCTTGTACGGTCGAATAGAAGGAAACATTTCTTTTCCAGGTAAATATCATTTTTACCCACAAAAAAAAAGAGATATTATTTAATTTCTTTTTTTCTATGGCAAAAACTTGCAGATTGGATAGCAATCTGGAATTCTGAATGGTTTCTAGTTCTAGTTTCGTCAAAATAAATTTCATTACTTAAGCTGTCCGTCAAACTGCCAATGTTGTTTGAAAGATGTAATTTTTCGTTTTCATTGGCAAAAAATTGCAGGATGGTTAGCAATCTGAACAATATTTTTAGTTCTGGTTTCCTAAAATTAAATTTCATGTTGGATAAAGTGTCCAAAATACTACCAATGTCGCTCCCAAATCTAGTTGATAAAGGTTCATATTCAGGTTATGCCTTGGCAATTAGTGTAAAAAATGTCTTAACCCATGGAATTCAGTGGCTGACCCTAAATAATTGGGACTAACATGTCTTGTTAAGCCATCTGAACCAGTTTGGCCATCTAATTTCTTCAGAATATGGATCCAGAAAATTCCTGGCTAAATTTAATACTATGCTATTACCTTTATATCTCCCATTACAGTCAATGCAAACTTAGATGCTACTGTGGCACGGAAATGTATACTTGGAAAGTCAAATTTGATAAAATACACTATAACTTCCAGCTCAGTGCTTTCAAAGTTTGGCATTAGATAGTTGCCTTATAGAGTTTCTTAAAAACAATTGATTTTTCTTTCTTATATTATTTAAAACAATTTTGTTTGAGCAATAGATTTCAGGTGGCCAACTGGTATTGAGCCTTATTTTGAATTTCTCAGTATGTTTAAGTTTGTTTCTTATATATAATTGCTAACTGAGAATCAATAGTGCTAACTATTCAATAACTTACATTTTTTAATCATTTTTTCATCCAGGTTAAGCAAATGGTAGTGGCAACACTTGCTGAGTCCGGAATGAATCTTTCAGATGATGTGATAGAAAGTATCATTGATAAGGTTGTTTTTAAATTTTGTATTTACTAGACCTTTCCAGTTTGCTGGTGACTGGTGTGAAACTAAATTTGGATTAAAATACATTCCTTGATTTTAAGGCTTGATTTTTGTTACAGCGGCTAATTGCTATCATATCTTGTATAACGTGTTATCCTTCAGGCTTCCATAGTATATGGTTTAAATTGATATTTTGTTTGGTTTTCTAAACCCCAAGTCCAGCTTGTGTATTTTAAAAGATGGACAATTATTTGCTTCCATTTATTACTTTCTTTTAGCAATTCCATCCTCTAATTAGATCCACCTTATGCAAAAACATTTGGCATCAGGTTCAATGTATATGTCCAAGATGGTTGAGTAAGATCAATATTTGCATTGGCACATCAATATCTAAGCCCTGTTTATCCTAGCTATATGGGGACCATGAATAATTTCATCTAGTTCCTTCCAAAATTCTCTTTTAGTTTTGATTTGATCATTTAATCATACTTGAGGGGCATATGCACTTATATATTTAGCATCTTATGTTCCAAAATCAACTTTAGCACAAAATTCTCTCCAAGTCTTTTTAACTTCGACAAGCTTATCTACACTATACCATATTTATTTGTTAACTAAATTAACTCTTGGGGAAAAAGAACTAATTGGCTGTCATGAATTTCATGTCATACATTTAGTTGAATGAGCAACATCACAAATGCATGGATGGAATGTTCTTAGTTTTTCACATAATCTGTTTGACTACATGTATCTTTAATGTGTAGTTCCTTTAGTTTCGGAATAATGTTTTTGTTCCTTCTATATTTGTGTAGACTTTCGAGGAGGCTGACACAAAACATGATGGAAGAATTGATAAAGAAGAATGGCGTAGTCTTGTCTTGCGGCATCCCTCTCTTTTAAAGAATATGACTCTCCAATACCTCAGGTGATATTCAGTGAACATTTTTACCTCTGTATGTCAGTATGAACAAAATTTAGGTATAAATAAAATTCTTTTACTTTTGAAACAGTTGATGACTTATTAATGTTACATGGTAAGTCATGAACAATTGACTCATTAATAAAATCAATATATAGATGATTTTGCTTGATTGTTGTCAAACAATTATGCAGATGACAATTGTAAATAACCCTTACCCGAGTGGTTGAGATATTTGAGCCCATCGCTCAGGTAATGGGTTCAACGATGCAATGATCTATAGTAGTGTATATATGGAAAAATATATACAAAGCACAATTACTTGGAACATGAACCTTCTTATTTTACTTCCAGGTGATTTTAAGTTGCAAGTCAAAATTTCCCATGTAGAAATAGATTTCTCTATTTGATCCCATTGTACTAGTCGCTAGGTATGTCTTTTACAGATATTTCATGTCACAATGAGCCATGCAGGCCCTATTCATGCATTTAATACTGACACGGCAGTGCTATCTAGATCATTGACTCTGTAAAAGCTTGCTAAAGGATGTTGGTCGTGACCATAAAGCTACCCTAGAAGTTACTCAAATTCTATTCAATAGTTTATTCTTCAAATCCTAACATCTTTATATACTATCTACCATGAACAGGTTAAGAATTTTTTTTTTTATGCAAACAGTGTAGTTATATGCTGACATCCCGTTCAAGCTAATTGAACTAAACTGCTACTTAAGTGTATAACAAAGTTTGTGTTGAACATATTTGACATTTCAGTGAACCGTCTGTTGAGCTAGTACATGGTGATTTCACATTTAGTTAAACAAACTCTAAAACTTATTTGGGGATCAACAAATTCCAAGAATATAGTGAGCAGGGTTGTTATGGTTTCTTTTTTGACAAATGTTGCTTGCTATCAATTCTGACATTGCAGTCTTATAGCTGCTCATTAAAATTGTGTTTCAATTTTCAAAATGTACGTATACTTAGGCTTCAGGTGATTTGTTAAGAGTGGCTCGCTAAATGATTAGGCGCCACCATTCACTGTTAAGAGTTGAATGGTTCAGTTTATTTGAGAATCCATTAGCTTTATGATACATTTATTTATCATTTTGGTTTATATGATAATTTAAGTGACTACTATTGCTCACAATCATCCATCTTTTTTTATATCATAAAGTCCACTTTGTTCTATTATTATCTCTCTCTATTGTAAACTTTTCCTTACTGTAACCTTTCCCTTGTGTAGGGACATCACGACGACATTCCCAAGCTTTGTGTTCCACTCTCAAGTTGATGATACGTAGGGCTAGGCTACGTGGGTGGGAACAAACATTTCTCCTTGTGGGCTTGTACATCTCTGCCGAATATCTTTCTAATTTTTTCCTGTGTAAATTACTAAGAAGAATGTTAATAAGTTGGAGTATTGGTTGCTTTGAGGAAATTTAGTGTGGTGATATTTGATTAGCGACTGTATTTCTGCTGAGGTTGAGGTTTTGGTTCCTTTGATGATTTAATGAGACTCAGGATTTAAATGGATGCTTACATTATTAGGATTGTGTTTTAGAGTAAGAAACAGATGATATGGTGCCATAGCTACATGCAGAATTTTGATTAGATGTGGCTCTAGAATTGTTGTTATAAAACTCAAAATGATGTTTTAAGTTGATGGCAGACGTTCTTCACTGTTTCCAATCAAGTAATATAGGGCACCAGTTTTTGCTAGAACAATAGTATTGTTGATTTTTTTTTTTTTTTTTTGAAGATTTTTGTTTTGTTTTTGATTTGATGATCTAGGTACCCAGCTGCATTGTTTGTTGACCCTATGAATTGTGCATTCAATCATTTGATCTATTCTAATCTAGCAGATAAGATTAACTAAATGCTTTTATTGAAATTTGGGGTAAAAATCAAAAGGGGCATCCCAAATTAAGAGAACACTCCTTGTTTTTTGCAAAAAAAAAATAAATAATAAATAAATAAATAAATGGATATCTCTCCTGTGATTTGATATTGTTGTGAAGGTTATTGTTAGAATCCCAAGGTTGTTTTGATGTGATCAACAAGTTAAGTTAGGTCTTGTGGTGTTTTAACTATATGTCTAAGTGTGCAGGAGTTTAGGAGCACAGGAAGTTGAGCAAAAGACGTAGCTAGTGAGAAGAACGACATGAGAGAGAGCCGATAGGCTCGGTGCGTCTGAAGTATGAGGTGCTGCGGAAGAGTACGCGGGCGGACGAGAAGGAGGCGTGCGACGTTTTCGAGGGATGAGAAGGCAGAGCGGAAGGTTGTTCGAGAAGGCCGAAATTGGGTTAGGGTGAGCCTTATTTCGGTTGGCTGAAATCACCCAAGCAAGCGGAATCGGAGCGGAAGAACCGGACCGAGGCGAGCAACACCGGAGCAGAGGGCCCGGACCAAAAGTCAACTAAGTTAACTTTAGTGGTCCGGGCGCCCGGACCCATTCCGAGCGCCCGGACCAGTTCGAGCGCCCGGAACTGGATTTTGATCGGATCGTGGTCAAACACGATCCGTTGCGAAGGGGATAAAATTTTATCCCCCTCTCAGGCGCCTGAGACCATCCAACCAAGGCTATAAATACAGCTTTGGTCCAGAATCTTTTCATTTCATTCAAAAATTAGTAATACAACACTTATGAGCTTCCATTTCTAATTTAGCTTTCCTTTTTTATACGTCATTGCTGTAAGAGGCTTCTCCGTCTGAAGGAGGTCTTTAGTGTGTGATTCATTCCTTGGATTAACAACCTCCTCGGTTGTAACCAAGTCAAAATCGTGAGCCTCTTCTTTTAGTCTCTTTCTTTCTTTCTTTAATTATATGCAAGTGTTAAATTAAAAAATCTGAGAAGGGTTTTGCTTTTAATTTGTGCAAGGCTATTCAACCCCCCTTCTAGTCAGCCCAACGGTCCCAACAAGTGGTTTCAGAGCCAGGAGGCTTCAGGAGGACTAACCGCCGATCGAAACACCGAACAAATGGTCGGACCGAGTATATATCCATCGAAGTTCGAGAGGAAGTTCGCCAAAAAACGAATGCAGGTATTTTTCAAAACTAACTTTGATTTACTTTTAATTATGGAATTCGGTTTTGTAGTACTGGAGGGCAAAGAAAAATACTAGTGGATGAAAAAGGAGCAGACCCACTACGTGGCAAACGACAAAGCATAATTCTATCTGTTGAGCGTCCTTCCGCCACAAGAAGTCAACCGGATTGGTAACTACAACTCAGCAAAGGAACTGCGGGAAAAGTTCCTTGAGCTACACGAAGGGACGCCCGAAGCCAAGCTCGCAAGACGGGATTTACTTCGCAACCAGCTCACCAACCTGAGACTTAAAGAAGACGAAGCAATTACACATCTGCACTCGAGAATTAAGGAGCTTATCACCGGACTTTCGAATCTCGGAGAAAAGGTAAGTAACCGAGATTTGCTAAGGTACGCACTCAATTTATTTCCTAGAAATACTAAATGGGCATCACTAGTAGATGCCTTCTATATATCTAAGAATTTAGAAACTATTTTCTTAGAAGAATTATTTTCCACATTTGAAGTGCATGAATCAAAATGTGCAGGTACGAAGGAGACGAAACACAACATCGCCCTCAAAGCATCGAGAGACGAACCTGAGTCAGAGTCTTCTCTCGACGATGAGGAACTGTTAATGATGGTAAGGCGCTTTAAGAAATTGTGTAAATCTAGGAAAACTAACCATCCGTAGGGTAGAAAGAAAAGGACAATTCGATGCTACCACTGCAACGAAGAAGGGCATGTCAAGGGCAAGTGGCCAAAGCTAAGAAACAAGGACAAAGGAAAGAAGTCTGTCTAACCGAACAAATTCAAGACACTAAACGCGTCGTGAGACGATATGTTGTCCGAATCGGAAGTCGAGGCTTTTTCCGGACTTGCATTAATGGTAAGTCATCAAGACGAGGACTACGATTCAAGCTCGTCCGAAATGAGGATCGAGAGTATCAATGAAGGGGGAGCTACGTCGGAAGAAAGCAGCAATTCAAGGGGAGACACGAATAACGAGATCAACAAGGTAAGTCAGGTACGATCTCTTCCTCCCTATAAATTATTTAAGTTCGTTAAATTATTAACTAAAAATTACTGTAAATTTGAAAAAGAGATTAAAAATTTAAAATTAATTCTAGCTAAATCTTGCCCATTAGAAGAGTTAGACAAAGTAAAATTAGAAAATGAAAATTTGAAAAGACAAGTAGACAACTTAAAAAATCATATATGTTCATCAAATACAAGCTTTAGAAAATTCACTAATCTAAATTGATATTTTAGATATCACAAGGGACAAATTAGGAATATTTCAAAAAAGTATGTCCCTAAGAAATTTTTAGTTATCCAGTTGGCTGGAACCTATATTAGATTCCAAAGTCTTATTTAACCTAAACTTTACATTCAGAGACGGATTTACCTTAGGCCCGTCCTGGGCTATAGCCTAGCCTAAAAATATTCTTTTACATATTTAATCATCTATTTCAAATCACAAAAAGTGCCCTAGAAAAAAAAAACAAAAATCTTACTTTCATTTATCCCGATCAAATCATGCATGAGAAAGATTTTGCATTAATTATCCCTACCTCATGTCTTATTTAAATTTAATCAAGTATTTTTATTATTATTATTTTAAATTTAAAACCTTACTAAAAAGGATTTTTTTATAATTATATATTTTTATTATATTAATGAAAAAAATTCTTTTAAAAAAAATCCTAATATATAAATAAATCAATCCTATATTATTTATAATCTGATCAATCTCAATTAAATTTATCAAAAATAATTTTTAATGAATATGAAATATAGGTAAAAAATATGAGTAGAATATAAAAGAATAAATAAGAAAAAATTATTAAGTCAAATTAATTATATATATTAAAATAAATAAATCTCATTAGGTGTGAAATAAAATATATATATCTGTATATTGAAAAAAAATATTCAACTCATTTTAGCGCAAAGATAGGACTGCCCTGTACTCTAATCCTATTCAAAAAAAATAAACTATATTTTATAATCTATAATTTGACATAAAAAATTATTATTTTTTAATTGTATTTGATACTTAATTCATTTTTCCACACTCAAAGTTTAGCCCAGTCCTTCTCTTATTTCTGGATCCGTCCTTGTTTACATTAGACTTAGCACTTTCAGCGAGAAAAATTAAATATTAAATTTTTTTATGAGGCTTTGTCTAAGAAAGTTATTGTTGTTCCAATAATCAAGAAGACCTTCGCCACTGCCTAGAAGCCAAAATATTGAAATAAAATGTTTAATTAATTTACTGATAAAGCATTAAAATTAAAATTAAATAATGTCTTAAAAAAAATTTTCAAACATTTTTTTCTGAAAATTACTTAAAATTCTCTTTAACCTATAGAATTTTTTACTTAGAAAATTTTCTTGCTTTAAATTTTTACTTAGAAAAACTTCTCAAATATATATATATATATATATATATATATATAAAAGGATTTGTTATCCTGCGCGACGCCACAGTGCGCGACTGTGCGCGCCGCGCAGGATAACAATTGTTTTTATTTTTATTTTTTTAATTTTTTTTTAATTTATGAATTAAAAAATAATTGAAAAAAAATAAAATATTTTTTTAAAAGTTTATTTCTAGGGTTCAGGCTTTGGTTATAGTGTTAAAGTTATTTTTTTTTTTAGATTTTACCTATAGGGTTTAGGCTTCCCAATTAGGTTATAGTGTTTGGTTTTAAAAAAAAAATAAAATAAAATTAATTTAAGCATTTATTGAGTATTGTAATATGTTAAGGGGATATATTAAGGTATTAGAAATTTATATAAGGAAATGTGAAATTTTTTAATTATTTTTTAATTTAAAAACTAATAAAAAAAATAAAAAAATGTCGATTGATATGCTGCACGCGCACAGTCGCACACTGTGCAGGCGCGCAGCATATCAATCCTTTATATATATATATATTGCTAAAGTTATTGCAAATTTCTTGATATCAATCATTTTCAAATTTTTACAAAGTTTTTTATAACCCTTAGATTTTTCTTGGAACCTCATTTTATTATGTGATCAAAGGGGGAGAAGGAAAATGTTAAGTCTAGGGGGAGGTAGATCAATTTTTTAGTTTTTGCACTTTATTGCAATATTATTTATTTGTTTTACTTTTATGTCTATTTACCCTACCTTAACTTAGGTTGCTCACATCAAAAAGGAAGAGATTGTTGGAACCCCAAGGTTGTTTTGATGTGATCAACAAGTTAAGTTATGTCCTATGATGTTTTAACCTTGTGTCTAAATGTGCAGGAGCTTAGGAGCACAGGGAGTCGAGCAAAATATGCAGCTAGCGAGAATGACGATACGGGAGAGAGCCGATGGGCTCAGTGCGTCTAAAGTAGTGCTACGGAAGAGTATGCGGGTAGACGAGAAAGAGGCGTGCGACGTTTCCGAGGGATGAGAAGTCGGAGTGGAAGGTTGTTCGAGAAGGGCGAAATTAGGTTCAGGTGAGCCTTATTTCGGTTGGCTGAAATCACCCAAGTGAGCGGAGCCGGAGTGGAAAAACCGGACCGAGATGAGCAGCACCGAAGCAAAGGGCCCGAACCAAAAGTCAACTAAGTTGACTTTAGTGGTCCGGGTGCCCGAACCCATTCCGGGCGCTCGAAACTGGATTTTGACCGGGTCGCGGTCAAACGCGATCCGTTGCGAAGGGAATAAAATTTATCCCTCTCCCAAGCGCCTGAGACCTCTCAGGCGCCTGGGACCTCTCAGGCGCCTGGGACCATCTAGGCTCCCCAACCAAGGCTATAAATACAGCCTTGGTCCAGAAGCTTTTCATTTCATTCAAGAATTAGCAATACAACACTTGTGAGCTCCCATTTCTAGTTTAGTTTTCCTTTTTTCTACGTCATTGCTGTAAGAGGCTTCTCCGCCTGAAGGAGATCTTTAGTGTGTGATTCATTTCTTGGATTAACAACCTCCCCGGTTGTAACCAAGTCAAAACTGTGAACCTCTTCTTTTAGTCTCTTTCTTTCTTTCTTTAATTATATGTAAGTGTTAAATTAAAAGTCTGAGAAGGGTTTTGCTTTTAATTTGTGCAGGGTTATCCAACCCCCCTTCTAACCTGTCCAACGGTCCCAACAACTATTGGGTAGCTTCTTTAACGTGTAGCAGTTAGTGGATGATTTCTACAACTTCTTAAAGTTATTAAACAGCTGCTATAACGTGTAAAAGTCACTCTGTAACTGTTATAATGTGTTTAAGTGAATTTGGGATTTAGAATTTATAATGTGTAGTTGTTATAATATGTAAAAGTTACTCAATAGCTTCTATAACATATTAAGGGAGAGTCTAGGATTTAAGATTTATAACGTGCAGAAGTTATTTGGTAGTTGCTACAACATATAAAAGCTACCTAGTAATTGTTATAATGTGTTTAGTGTGAGTTTAAAGCTTATAGTTTAGAATTTAAGATATCTAAATATTATTATATCAAAATATTATTTATCAATTTAATTAAAATATTTTTAAAATGATACTATTTTGATATGATAGTGTTCAGATATCTTAAATCTTAAATTGATACTAAATACATAGTAACTACTAAGTAGTACACATTATAGTAACTACTAACTATTAAGTAATTTCTACATATTTTAACAACTATCCGATAACTTTTATAATAATGACGAGTCAAAGAGATAACTTTGGGATAAAATTATGAGAGAGACCCATTTGATTTTTTTTAAAAAAGGCCCCTTAATTATTTGTAAAATAATAAAATATGAAGCGCCGGGTCACTGAATCACAACTCAGAACTTTCATCTGCCCTGAACTCAGAAGTGCCCACAACAATGTTATGTAAATATAACAATTAACATAAGCTGAGGCCTCGTACTAATAAATCTTTTATTATTTGAACGTGCGACACATAATAAAAACGCTTAAGCTTGTAGCATCGCAACTCATTCAAAGCATCGTCAACTTTTGCACCTCTACTTCAGAAAAATGGATGATTGTATTCTTTTGGAAATATCCAAGATAAACAAACCAAAATGAAAAATAAATGCATCATATTAGCTCGCTGAATGCCACCGTACAATAATGAAATTGTAACATAACTCATTACATCATCATCGTAATCTTGCGTCCCAACTATACTATAGTGTAATATCAAGATCCAAGATAAACTTAGCTACATACAACTCTCTTCGATGATCAACAATCATGTTTGCCTTGCACTAGGGGCACAGACAAGTGCAGATTTCAGCTGCAGCAAATAGCACGGAGAGCCCAAAACCAGTAAGCCCAAGCACCATGTTAATTAACCCGTGAGGAGATGACATCATGACAAACATATCCATTTGGAAAACATCGGTCGAACAGACTACCAGGAAACAAGAGTGGTGTGTTTTTGGCTACATAATTTGCAGATGCATGTCAGCTGCCTGCTGTGCGAGCTCCACAACCATGGCTTCGTCAAAGAACTTGTTAATGCTCACATCTTCGCTCATACCCTGAAAAATATTTTTTCTCAGATATGCACTGAAATAGATATTTAAACTAAAAATAGAACAAGTGTACCTTTCTGCGTCTAGTCTTGACCATGAATTCACGAGCAAGGTGTTGTATTTGGGCTGGTTCAAGTGGTCGTAGAACAATACTCTTATCCAATGGATCACCAGGAACGATAGCCCAATGATCAAAAACTGAGAGACAAAAAGCTTGCCCTTGAGTATGGTATCTCAAGTCCGTCTCAAAGCCAAATGACTCGATCACAGGCAAAAAGGCCTGTTTTATTAAAATAAATATGTCAATAAACTATCTAGTCATCATAGGAAACGCCAAATCTTCACAAGAATGAAAGAACACTTCAGCAAAATGTAGTTCAAATGCAGAAAAAAAAATTACCAAAAGTTCAAACCTTTACGATATACACTGGCGTGCCAGGCTTAGGTACATCTTGGGTTACATGTCCTCGCCTTCGAGACAGCACAGTGTAAATAGCTGAGACACAATCTATTGGGGTTTGTATCTGAAATAACAAAAGAAAAAAAGAGGTGAAAATGCATTTCTACCAGTCATAAGTAAAACACAAGTAATTTGCTTCAACTGGTAATAAGAAGTCATACTACCTCAACATAGTAAACAGGTTCCATCAGCCGAGGATTTGCCATAAGAAAAGCTGAATACACCACTCTCCGTGCAGTGGGAATAATCTGTCCTCCTCCTCGATGCAAAGGCTCTGGAGCTATTGATGCATTTAATATTTTGAATTTTACATTACGAATGGGTTCATCGCAAAGAGGTCCTTCTCGGGCACCCCATTGGAAACTGGAGAACCAGAAAGGCTGGCAATTAGCAAATAAGATAAAAGAGGAAATTAATTTCTTAAATAAATTAATAACATAACATATTGCTACCCCTGAACAATGGAATCTCTGACAGAATTCAACAGATTCTTGTCAACTTCACTTGGAAGAGTGTCATCTAACAAGATATTAGGTCCCTGTACACACATTTCAACGAGACTGAGGAACAAAAGCAATAAAAACAAATAGATGAAGTTATAAGAATCTGTGGTTCATCAAGGCGATTAGCAATACCTTCTATCGTAAAAACAGTAGAAATTGTAAAAGGACAATTTTGGATAGCAAATATCCTAGTGGTTGTGTTAAACGACAATAAGCAGTATCTTTACTGACTATCCTTCATCAGATAAGATGTCCTACCTGTTTGTCTGGACCAAATGCCCAAATAGACCTTGCTGAAAGCAAATCCCAGTCATAGCGCTTCTGGAAGAAATCGCTAATATCCCTCTGGCGTGCATCAATATTAACAATGCCATTCTCAATATCTTCTGCTAACCCCTTCTCCAATGGCTCTGCAACCTATACATGAGAAGAAGGCAAGTTCATGCCCATCCATGCGATCAACTGCCACAATTATCAAAATCTTTTTGACAGTAGGGACCTACCATGGTAATTTTGTTCCTTTTGTTAGGTGTTTCTGCAAAACATTTCATTGACGATGTTTCAACCACTGTCTCGCAAAAAGTAACAACTGGATCTGCAACCTAAAGGATTAGATTTTGTTAGTTCTCAGCAAATGGACATGATTCTACTAAAACACATTAGGTTCAAGGAATTAATTGACAAACCTTAACTTCAACTTCAGAATAAAGTTCCCTCAAGTCTTTCATAATCGAATCAAGATAGATCTCTCCTGTCCCCAGGATAGTGTGCTCCCCTGACTCTTCAACCTTTGTAATAGCTAAAGGATAACTCTTACTAATTTTTCTTAGGCCCTCCACCATCTTAGGAAGCTCACTTGGGTTCAATGGTTCAGTTGCAGTCTTCACAACTGATAATGTATTGAAGCGAAGCGGCCTAAAAATGTACACATCTTCATCCATATCCAAAGGGCACAGAGTTGCAGTCTTCATTATTGAAGCATCAACACCTTCAATTAGAACCCAAGAGCCAGCAAGGGCTTTACTGATCGGAATCCGGTACCGAGCCTGATATACCCACAATTTGGTAACTTCTTTAACAGTCATATCTTCTTCATCTTCAGGCGAATATCCTTCTCCAAGCACTCGCAAAGTTTGACCAGTCTGTATAGTACCACTATAAACACGACCAAAAGCATCAAACACGCTACAATCAGATTTAGGGTAAAGTTTTGTGACATTGATCATAAGAGGACCAAATGGATCACATTTTTTCATAGCTTCAGCAATATATGAGTCCAGAGGCCCTGTATATATGTGCTCCACCTTCTTCATTGCAGCATCCCTAGCAGAGGGAATGTGCTGCACAAGCATATCAGTGAAACCAGTAGCTGATCCAAAGACAGAACTACAAGCCAACCTCAACAAAGGTCTCACATTCATCTTATAAGCTGCATTACTCAGTGTAACTCCAAGTTCAGCAAGAGTTGACTCAACACTCTTCTTATGTTCTCCAATGACTTGACTATAGATTTTGTACAATGGTTCAAGAATGAATTGAACAAATGATCTTTCTCCTCCACCCATAGGAGGTTTCTTTCGGAATACTCTTTCGTCAGGGTGATAATATAGGTCTCCCCACAAGCGTGATGCAAATTTCGAGGAGTCAAATGGTATGCCATGAAGCTTGACATATAGCTTAGCAAATGATTGCAATGTGAAAGACCAGCCAGCACTTGCACTAGCAAAGCAAACATTTCCAGCAACAGGATCAACCATTTGGGTACCTCCAACTGTTGTGGAGCAAGAGGATATCAGATCATTGATAGTTTCCAATGTGTGCCTCAGCTTAAAGTATGCATCAGTAGGAGGCAGCTTAAGCTCTGTTACAAGCCTATCAACCTAAAGCAAAAAATTTTAAAAAAAATGTAAAAAAATATTGCTTAAGATGTGTGTGTGTGTGTACATACATATATTAATGTTCTGACAACAATAAAAAAAACACTCACTTTATTTATAACCACCACTATTGGCATTCTTTCTTGGATTGCATGCCTTATAGCTCTTTCAGTATTCACCTGATCAATCAACAGTAGAAAGGAAGAATATATTTCAGTCTACAAGTTTTTGGAAAAATGTTCCCAATTAAGACAGCAGCTAGTTAGATGAATAAACCCATTTGTTTAACTAAAAGCAGCAAATATGGGGTAAAAAAGAGGACAAAGCAAATAGATTTTTCTCCTAAAATATTATAGATAATTGTGATAACTAAACCCAGACAAAGATATTTATGACCACATTTGAAGCTTAATATGTTTTGCAATGAAGTGCTTAATCACTACACTAAATCAGCCATGAGATTTTTGCACTCATTTGAAGCTTGATATGTTTTGCATGTACCATAAAATGGACAACAAGATGATATTCTTTACTGAGATTGCCACTTGCAAGTTGTTGTATCATCAAATAAAACTGTCAAGGGTTATCAAACTACTGTCAAAGATTATTGCAGTGTCGCATTAGTATCTATACTCAAAGAAGGTATATAGATGCATTATTTGGGAGGGATAACTTAATAGTTAATGCAAATGCATTTTAAAACTCACAAGGACAGTTAATATCATGATGTCAATTGGAGGCGTTGTGTTGATTAAATTTAGAGAGAAGCATACAGCTTCACAAACCAAATGGGAAATATTTAAATGACATTAAAACTATCTTAAGCTGCTCACATATTTTATGTATTCTGTGATTCTAACAATAAATATATTTCTATCCAAAAACCTTGCTAATTGGTATTTTAGTCATCTAGCGAGCACCTATTTCAAAAGCCGGAAACATTAGGCAAAATGTCTCACAAAAGAAAACTACTAGGAAGCACCTGAGAAGTGTATAATGGAATAAGATTCGACAAATTGAGAAGTATTGATGGAATTCAAGCATAATTCACGAAGAAAGAACTCCATTTACCAGGAAGTGCATTTCTTTAAACTTTGATGGTCAAATCAAGTCTGTGTAAATACAATTCATAAGGAAGGAGATAAAGCACAGTACAATACCATAACACCTTCTGCAGCATCCACAACCAGCACGGCTCCGTCTGCTAAATGAAGTGCAGCAGTCATCTCATCTGAGAAATTGACGTGGCCAGGAGTGTCCATTATGTTACAAAGATACGACTTCGCGTTGCTATCCTCAAGCACCAGAGACATTGGCACAGACTTGATCGATATCTTCCTCTCCTGCTCATCGATCCTCGTGTCAGTATATCTCATATGCCGCTCGCTTTGAGAATCAAAGGTGGAGATCTCGTGGGTCTGTTCAACAAGCATGTCCATGAAAACCGTTTTCCCGTGCTGGAGGTGTCCCACAAGCGCCACATTGCGGACCAACGAAGGATTGGAGGCAAGACCTAGCAGAAACTCGGTGGAAACGTAGGTGGAGGAATCCTTGACCCCGACCTCGAACTTGAGGGTGCGGACGGGTTTGATAATGGGCTGCTCCAGAGGCTGCTCGTCCTCGTCCATCACGAGGGTCTCCACACCCTCACCGTAGACTTCTTCAGCTGTAGGGTAGTACTTCTTGTCCTCAGCCAGAACGATCTGGTTGGCAGCGGCGTCGACGTCCATGTCGTATGGTCCGCCGGAAGTGGTGATCCAACCATTGGAGGCGGGGCCTGGAGGAGATGAGCCAGGCTCGTCGTCGTCTGAGTGTGCAGACCCGTCTGCGGACTTATCTCCGAGGGAGGCGTCCTCGTCGTCGTCGGAACCATGGTCGGACTCGATCTCAGGTCCGATGTAGTTGCCGAATTCGTCGTAGAGGCTATCGTCCATGAAAGATTTTGGAGGGAGTGGCTAGGGTTAGGGTTTCTCAAGACGAAAAGTGAATAACGAATATAAAGCCCACTATATTTCAATACCATTGCCTCTTTTTACGCAAATAGTCCAAACATAAAGCCCACTAAAAAGGAAGCCCGAAACGAACAAGGCAAAAGGCCCCGAATGAAGATAATCTTTGAATAACCCTTTAAATAAATTCCTCAAAAAGGACTGGGCCGACTTATAGTATAACAATACGATATTCAAATTATCATTTAGTTAATTATTTCATCCTTAGTTATAGTAAATTTATAGAATTTTTTTCAATTAAGTGCGTAACCAAAGGATGCTATGTTTTTTTGTCGTCTGTCATGAATACTTTCTGATTTACTCTGATGATCGATGAGAAAATTTCATGTGATCGGACTGATCATCTTAAGACTAGTCAATAAGGCTAATTGAATTCATCAATTTTTTTTTAAGGACGGGACCAGTGCATTGTTTGGGTTCAGCCAGATTTGCTCGTGGCTACCCAAACTAAAATACGAGTTCCACCGGATTATGCCCGAACAAAAAGGAGCTAGGGGTAGAACCAAGGAATGGGCTGATGCCTAAGAGCGTTAACGCCGCGTTGCAGATGCCAACGCGGCGTTAAAGTACTTGAATGCGTTCAAGCGTTCATGGGGTGGGCCAAGGCGGGCCCACCCCATGTGTAAACATTTTTTTTTTTAATAATGGCTTATTTTTTCTTTTTTTTAAATAACGGCTAGTTATTTAAATAAACGCGTCCAAGTGTTCAGTGAAGCGTTCATGGTGTTCAAGCTTTTTTAAATGTAAATTTTTAAATTAAAAATTAAATAACGGCTAGTTATTTAACGATTATTTTTTAATGACTAGTTAACGGCTAGTTCGAAATTTCATCTATAAATAACCATCAATATGCATACATATTTTCATTCCAACTCACTACTCTTTCAATTCTACTCTCTAAATTCTCTCACCATCTATTTTTTTCAAGTTCCTACCATCTTATTTTCTATCCGAAATGGATGAAAATAATAGGATATTTTTTACAAATTTCTTGAATTCTACAAACAACTCACAAGAATATTCATCTTCCCAAAATCCATAAATTCCACCAAATTATCAATACCCACATTCATTTCCCAATATGTCGTTTCCTCCACAAAATCTTCAAAATTTCCAAGGTTTTGTAAATTCTATGAATCATCTGAATTATGCCCCTCGAGGTCCATTAGTCCATATCAACCGCTTCCAACCGAATATTGGCAAAACATGAGTCATCCGTATTTCACGTCGTCGGTTGTTCATGGATATGGTACCCCGCACACAACTGGTATGTCTTTCACTCCTTCGATGTCGAATGAACCTGCAACTCCGACTTTTGTCCCGGAGACTCAACTTTCCGATCGTGAATCCCTAATTGAGGTGGTCAATTTAGAAAAGACGGTTTCAAATGCTAAGGGTACAAGAAAGCGTTCAAGTTGGATAAAGGTTGAAGACGAGGTCTTAGCGAGAAGTTTTGTCACTATCAGTGATGATCCAATAATCGACAATGATCAAAAGGCGGATGTTTTTTGGGGACGGGTTACAAGCTACTACAATGAGAATCTTCCCCTAGGTTCAAACACCAGAAGTGCAAATGTTATACGGTCACATTGGCACAATACAATCCAAAAGAAGGTATATTGATTCAACGTAAATTATAATAGTATTTATAGTTCATATCGAAGTGGTCATAGTGGTGAAGATATATTGAGGTTTGCGTACGAAAAATATTTATCCGAAAACAATGGTGTTGCATTCAATCTCGAACATGTGTGTGTTGGTACAATATTCCCTAGGTCAAGGTTGACCTGTTTGACTGGGCTTGAAGTGAGTCAAGCTCGAGTCTTGATGATTTGGTTTCGATGTTTGACAATACTTATAGACAACACATGAATATTGCAGGAGCAATTGTTCATGTGGGGAGATTGTGAAGGAGAGTCAAGTAGGTCAAGGTTGACTGGATACTTGACTGAAAATCCTAGTGAGTGAAGCTAGGTGAAAGTCCTGGTGAGTGAAGCCAGGCAGAAGGAAACCCTAGTGAGTGAAGCTAGGTGAAAGTCCTAGTGAGTGAAGTCAGGCAGATGAGAAGACCTAGTGAGTGAAGCTAGGCAGAAGGGAAATCCTGGTGAGTGAAGCCAGGTGAAAGTCCTAGTGAGCAGAAGGGAAGTCCTGGTGAGTGAAGCCAGGCACGGGGAAATCCAGATGGGTCAAGGTTGACCAGACATCTGGTGAAAGTCCAAGTAGGTCAAAGGGATTGACCGGATACTTGGCAAGAGGAGAAAAGTCCAAGTGGGTCAAAGGGATTAACCAGACACTTGGTGAGAGAGTCCTAGCTGGTCAAGGGTGACCGGATGCTAGGTTTTATGTACCAACAAGTCATGGTTGACTGGATGTTGGTTTAGGGGGTTTTTGACTTACTTTTGGGCAAAAACCAAGATCTGGATTGATCAGCCGATTGATCCAACAGATCTGGATCGATCAGCCGATCGATTGGATCATGCCCAATCGATCAGCTGATCGATCGGGTGAGTCCCCACGAACAGAGCCCCTTTGGATCGATCCGTGGATCGATCCAGAGGTCCCAATCGATCAGTGGATCGATTGGGAGCTTATGTTTGTGCGCGATAAGCCCTGGATCGATCAGCCGATCGATCCAGGCTATTCCAGAGAGCACAGAGGCACTCTGGATCGATCGATTGATCGATCCAAAGCCTCCCCGATCGATTGGGAGCAATCCAATCGATCGAGATCCAACCGTTAGCATCGTATTTAGCTGCAGGCGAGCGTTTCCTTCAATAGTGCTCACACGATTCATCTCCGATCTTCACCAGCGACTCCACAGCTCTCTCTCAAGTTCAGATCGCCAGTTCTTGAAGATTCTTGGAGGTTCTTCCAAGTCAAGAGGCGGATCAAAAGCAAGAAGAGAAGTTAGGGTTAGGGTTTATTATACGCTTTTGCTTGTATTTCATATCCTTTCCTTTCTTCTTGTATTGAGAGTTTGTAAAGGCTTCTCCGCCTTCGGTAGTTACCGTAGAGGAGTGTGTTTCATAGTGGAGGGTGCGTGAGTGTATGGATCCTTGGATTAGTCACCTCTTGTGAGGTGGATACCAAGTAAAATCTATTTGTTAGCGTTGTATTTTGTTTCTTGTACATTTCTGCTACACATCTTTGAAGAAACAAGCAACGCCAACCACGAAGCACGCGACGAGCTATTCACCCCCCCCCCCTCTAGCTACTTTTCGGTCCCAACAAGTGGTATCAGAGCAAGGCCGCTCTTCACCGGAATCATCGCCGGAAGGGGCAAACAAAACATGCAAAGCTAGAGGGTGAAGAAGTTGGAGCAAATTCATCAAAGTCAAAGAATTCAAGAAGCTCAACTTCAAGATGCAATTCCAAGATGGACTTGGATTTGACACAAGGGTGGCTCCACTGTACACATCTACTAGCTTCGATCTTTGGAAATCTAGGATCGAAAACTTCTTAATGGTGGAGATAGAGCAATGGTTTGCTCTAATGGAAGGCTTCGAGGCTCCAAGAAATTCAAAGGGCAAAGTCCTCAAGAAAAGCAATTGGAGCAAAGAGCAAATCCAAAGATATGAGACCAATGATAAAGTGACCAAGCTTTTGATCAATCTATTGCCTAGCCACATTCTTGGAAAAATTGGAGAGTTCAAGGATACCAAGGAGCTTTGGAGCAAATTGGCATCAATCCATGAGATTCCCTCCACTGTACCGAATCAAGAGGAATCCAAAGAGGGCGACTCATTGGATCAAGACCAAGAGGAGGACTCCGAAGTTGAGAGATGCTCAACTTCCGAAGAAGAAGTCCAAGAAGAAGCTTCATCTTCAAAGGGATGCAATGAAGAGGGCAAAGAGAGAGCATACTCCTTGTTCCATGTACAAGATGAAGATGAAGAAATCTCCACCTCTAGGATTGAGGGGGAGCAACTTTTGGTGACACCGGATCAAGTAGAAGGAGAAGTCTCCACATCCGGGTCAAGAAGAGAAGAGGATGAAGAAGCTTCCACCTCCACAAATCAAGACATATCTATTGGAGGAGAATCATTATCAGATCAAGAGGAAGCCTCCGCATCCGGATCCAAAGGAGAAGAAGCCACCCCTACACAAGAAGGTATAAATAGTTCATTTAATAATAAAAATCATATCATATGCTTTGAATGTAGGGAACATGGGCATTACAAGAGCAAATGCCCTAAATTGGTCAAGAAGAAGGGCCAAATGGCACAAAAGGGCAAGGAGAAGCCTAAGGAGACCACTCCCAGAACAAAGAAGAGCAAGAAGCATATTGTGTGCTTCTCTTGCAATCAAAGGAGCATTACCGAAGTCAATGCCCTAAGGGGAAGAAGGTGGTTAAGGCTCAAGGAGGAAGCACAATTTAAGGGGGAGCCTCCAAGGTAAAAAGGAAGGTATCGTTCATTGAACCTACCCCCTTTAATAATGGTAAAAAGCATGATAGTTCTAATCTATATCATTTTAATGCTATTTACCATGAAAATAGAAGGCATGATAAGATTAAGGAAAATATGTAGCTTATCATGCTAAAACCTCTCAACCTAGGCCTAGAAAGGTAGATAGGAATTTAGGCAAGAACCCTAAGGATTCTAGGTATTTGCCTAAGAAGAAGAAAAATCAAGATTTTAGTGAAAAACCTAAGGGTGAAGAATTATGGAAGGAAAATCAAGTCTTGAGGTCAAGACTTGACAAATTAGAGAGGACTCTTCGAAAAATAACAAATATGACACAAGGGTCCAAGAGTCAAAATCTAGGTTTAGGACAACAAGGGTTATCCAAGGGTCATAGAAGTTTGGGATACAAACCTAAAACCAAAAAGGATATACCTACTTATCATAGAGTTCCATATAGTTATGGAACAAACCCTAGGTCTAGTGGTCAAGTAAAGAATACTAGGGAGGTCATCCCTAAGAGTATTTTTGCAACCAATGTGACAAAGACTTCTAAGAAGTCCAAGAAAGTCATAAAGAAGGTCACAAGGGAAGCAATTCCTAGGGTTGACCTAGAAAATGTGACAAAGGCTTCTAAGAAGCCAAACAAGGTCACTAGGAAGGTATCTAGGGAGGTTATCCTTAATGAGTACCTAGAGCATCCAAAGAGCACCAATAGGTTTTGGGTTCCTAGGAGCATCTTCTCTACCCCATAGATGAGTTAGAGAGTGTCAACTCTAAGTGAAAGGGTAGTTAACCTAATCATGTTGAAGTTGACACTCAAGGAGCATTTTCAAGGTTATTATTAACCTTTGAAAATGAAATAGATATATCATTTACTCCTTGGAAGAGTAAAATGTGCCAAATTTTGGAAATAGTGATTTTAATCTTAATTAGCACAATTTAGGAAAATCATAAGAACTACCAAGTTGGGAGTTTGGTATGTTCTTAAGAGATTAAAGGCAATCCGGGCCTTAATTTAAAGTGTTACTCTTGTGGAAAAATGAAATATGCCAACACTTAAGGAATATGATTAATTTCAATTGGCATAAATTAATCAAGAGAATTAGAAATGCTAATTTAGACTTTGACATTGTCTTGGATTACTTTGGGCAATCTAGGTTAGATTTAAAATTAGCTATGGGGTTAAGAATACTTAGGTAGGTAATCTAGGTATTTTATTTATGCTAACTTGCCATGCTTTGTTTGCCCATCAAATGTCATGACATCATATTTATTTATTTGTGTTTGCACTCATGCCTTATTATGAAAAATATAAAAATACCATGTCATGTCATCCATACTTCATATAGTTATAAGAAATTTTCTTTTGAAAATTATTTCTTTTTGATGAATGTCATAACTGTTGGAGCAATCTAGGTACCCTAAGTTTTGATGTTTGGGCAAAGGTTTAAGTTAGGTTTATTGTTGTATTTGATATGCATTGTGAGTGTGCAGGATACAGGTACAACAAGGAAAGTCCAAGGGTGAGCCTTGGCGGTGTAAGTCCAAGCATGTAGTCTTGGCAACGTAAGTCCAAGGGTGATCTTGGCAAAGGAGGAAAGTCCAAGGATGAGTCTTGGCGATGTAAGTCCAAGCATGTAGTCTTGGAAACGTAAGTCCAAGTGTGACTTGGCAATGGATGAAGTCCCGGAGGCGCGACCTCTTGGCAAAGGAAGACCCGACAACAATGACAAGGCCGATGGAAGCTCCAGAAGGCAAGACGTGAAGGATGGGGAGTCATCCGAGGGACGCAAGACTGATGGAGGAGGCTAGAAGGCTAGGTTAGGTTGGTCGGGCGAGAACGAGTGCTGAGTGAATGTACTCGAAGTAAAATCCTAGAATTAGGGGTTACTGTAGCAGTACTGTAGCGTCACTGTAGCAGTCGACTGGTGACTGTAGCAGTCGACTGGTGCACTGTAGAGAGTCGTTGAGAGAGCCGTTGGGCTAACACTAGTCGACTGGTGCAAGGACCAGTCGACTGGTAACGGGCAAATCAGCTTACTGATTTGTTCCAAGCTCTATAAGAAGGAGCTTGGAATGGCAGACCAAGGTGACGAAATTGGACTTGGTTAAAGTCTAATTAGTAGTCTTTTGTGCTCAAGAGATCTTTGTGTGCCAAGAGGTCTTGGTTAGAGTTGTGGTGAGGTTTCTCCACCCACAAGGAGGTTGAGCTAGCCGGAGTTTGCCGGGGACTAATCCACCGACGGATTGAGGGATCGTCCACCTTACGGACACGCCGTGGAGTAGGAGCAAGTTATCTCCGAACCACGTAAACGAACGTGTCATTGGGTTTGCTTCTTGTTTATTGTCTTCTAGGGTTAGCTTTCTTTTTGTTTGTTAGTATTTTTATTTCCACTGCGACTAACAGTTGTAGGAAGCTATTCACCCCCCTCTAGCGAACGTCAAGGTTCCAACAATAACATCATCATGCATCATTTGAATTCCTTGTTTATTAAGGACTAATGGTATTAATTAACAAGTAACATCCTTGATGGATGTTTAGTATTCAAAAATGCCTAGATAGATATGCATGATTCCTAGATTAGGGCAAAACCATACTTTACATCTCACAAAGACTCATAAGGTGACTTGTATGTGGTTTAATGCACATTAGATACAAGTGAGATGTTAGGATGATGAACAAAACTCAATATGTTGATTTAGTGCATTCTTTTGAGTTATAAGTTCATCAAAACACATAAGTATGTGTTTTCCCATCATTGGGAAAGCTAATGTACAAGTCATGTGCATTAAGCCCAAGGAACATGGTGGGATATTGGTTTTGAAAATATTTTTAAAATGATTTTGGAAAACCTTGGTGAAGGCTATCTTTTGATAGTAATCACCATTGAATAGTTAGACACAAACTTGAAGAAAACACTAAAGTTTTTGCAAGTTTTTAAGTTTGTGTCAATCTTTGAAAATATGAAGTATCTTCTTAGAAAACTATTTTTCCATGATAAAGTATATCCTAAATAATGTCTACACAAATTTTCATGATTTTTAGAATTTTGTAGATTTTTTTAGGGGTTTTTGAAATTCACTGAAAGTGAATTTCTGCAACTATCAGACCTCAATCGATCACCCGATCGATTGAAGGATCTCAATCGATCGGGCGATCGATTGAGAGCAAGCTTCTCGCGAACAGAAGCTTCCTGGATCGATACACCGATCGATCCAGCCCTCCTGAATCGATCAGTGGATCGATTCAGCTGGTTCAATCGATTGGAACCCAACTTCAATCGATCGAAAATGCTGATTTTGGATGGGAAAGCTCATTTCCAGCATTTTGGACCAAGTTTAGTCTAGGAAATCATTCCAAACCCCTCAAAATACATTTGTATACATAAAAAGGGTGTTTTCATGTTGAAAACAAAGATGGATTGGTTGGGGAAGACTAAATTGAAGTTTAGGTTGAGGTTTGGTTTCAATATTGAATGTTTGAACCTCAAAACTTCTAAATTTGGGTTTCCTAAAGGTTTAGGGATTCTAAGTCATTGTTGGTGTAATGACAGAAGGTACGACCATGTCTTTAGGGGGAGTTACTCTTTAAGGACATGAAAATTATTTTTCATACACCTTGGGAGGTGGTTAACCTTCTTTTAGAAAAAGTGCTCAAGGTTGGGCATTGAAATTAATGGGGAGTGGATATCCTCATTGTTTAAGTGGAGTTTACTCATGGATGAGTATTTGATAAAAAATGAAGGGTATGAGACCTTCATTTGGGTTATTCAAGTGGTTAATGCTAAAGAGTGAGCATTGATGATAATGAAGGGTATGGGATCTTTATTGGCATGTTGATCACAACGAATGAAGTTGTGAACAACGATAAGCAACTCTTCAGGGGGAGAAGTTGTGGTTGATGTGTGCCCAAAGATGGGGGCATGTTTATGATGTGTGCCAATATGGGGAGAATGCATGGTTAAGTTAGGCCTCCAGTACCTAAAGGGGGAGTTTGCCCTCTAGAAAAGGAGAAGAATGGAGGGAACCATCATTCAAATATTGGTATGAAGGGAGTTGAGGCTATGGGATTAGCCTAATTTCCTAACTTAACATGTGGTATTGTCAAATATCAAAAAGGGGGAGATTGTTGGTGTAATATTCCCTAGGTCAATGTTGACCTGTTTGACTGGGCTTGAAGTGAGTCAAGCTTGAGTCTTGATGATTTGGTTTCGATGTTTGACAATACTTGTAGACAACACATGAACATTGCAGGAGCAATTGTTCATGTGGGGAGATTTTGAAGGAGAGTCAAGTAGGTCAAGGTTGACTGGATACTTGACTGAAAATCCTAGTGAGTGAAGCTAGGTGAAAGTCCTGGTGAGTGAAGCCAGGCAGATGAGAAGACCTAGTGAGTGAAGCTAGGTAGAAGGGAAATCCTGGTGAGTCAAGTCAGGTGAAAGTCCTAGTGAGTGAAACTAGGTAGAAGGGAAGTCCTGGTGAGTGAAGCCAGACAGATGAGAAGACAGATGAGAAGACCTAGTGAGTGAAGCTAGGCAGAAGGGAAATCCTGGTGAGTGAAGCCAGGTGAAAGTCCTAGTGAGCAGAAGGGAAGTCCTGGTGAGTGAAGCCAGGCACGGGGAAATCCAGATGGGTCAAGGTTGACCAGACATCTGGTGAAAGTCCAAGTAGGTCAAAGGGATTGACCGGATACTTGGCAAGAGGAGAAAAGTCCAAGTGGGTCAAAGGGATTGACCAGACACTTGGTGAGAGAGTCCTAGCTAGTCAAGGTTGACCGGATGCAAGGTTTTATGTACCAACAAGTCATGGTTGATTGGATGTTAGTTTAGGGGGTTTTGGACTTACTTTTGGGCAAAAACCAAGATCTGGATTGATCAGCCGATTGATCCAACAGATCTGGATCGATCAGCCGATCGATTGGATCATGCCCAATCGATCAGCTGATCGATCGGGTGAGTCCCCACGAACAGAACCCCTTTGGATCGATCCGTGGATCGATCCAGAGGTCCCAATCGATAAGTGGATCGATTGGGAGCTGCTATTTATGCGCGATAAGCCCTGGATCGATCAGCCGATCGATCCAGGCTATTCCAGAGAGCACAGAGGTACTCTGGATCGATCGGTTGATCGATCCAAAGCCTCCCCGATCGATTGGGAGCAATCCAATCGATCGGGATCCGACCGTTGGCGTCGTATTTAGCTGCAGGCGAGCGTTTCCTTCAGCAGTGCTCACACGATTCATCTCCGATCTTCACTAGCGACTCCACAGCTCTCTCTCAAGTTCAGATAGCCAGTTCTTGAAGATTCTTGGAGGTTCTTCCAAGTCAAGAGGCGGATCAAAAGCAAGAAGAGAAATTAGGGTTAGGATTTATTGTACGCTTTTGCTTGTATTTCATATCCTTTCCTTTCTTCTTGTATTGAGAGTTTGTAAAGACTTCTCCGCCTTCGGTAGTTACCGTAGAGGAGTGTGTTTCATAGTGGAGGGTGCGTGAGTGTGTGGATCATTGGATTAGTCACCTCTTGTGAGGTGGATACCAAGTAAAATCTATTTGTTAGCGTTATATTTTGTTTCTTGTACATTTCTGCTGCACATCTTTGAAGAAACAAGCAACGCCAACCACTAAGCACGCGACGAGCTATTCACCCCCCCCCCCCCCTCAAGCTACTTTTCGGTCCCAACAGTGTGGAGAATTGTCAAAGACCGTCCAAGGTTTACTCCATAGTCCGCTGATCACTTTGTGGCCACAAAGAAGACGAGGATCTCAGAATCGGGAGCAAGCAACACCTCCTCCAACCAAGATGTGAGTATAGATCTGGATTATGAAGATACTCGTCCAATGGGGCAAAAGACAGCAAAAAGAAAGGGAAAAGACAGTAAAATTGACCATGGAGGATCTGACAGTAAACTACAACAATATTATCACAAAGTTCACTGAGTACACAAGCGTGAAGAAGTCCGAAGTCGATTTGAAACACAAACAACTCGAAGTAGAGGAGATTAAGGCAAAAGCTGCATTGTCCAAATCTGAAGCTAAGAATCGTCGCTTGAAGTTGAAGGAGTACGAAATATTGAACAAAGACACCTCGCAGATGACAAAGGAGCAACTTACTATACATAAATGCCTATGCAAGGATATTTGGTCGAGATGAAATATCTAAATTATTTACTTAACGTTCATTTTCTAGTATTATTATATTTTCGAGTGATTGTAATTTTTAATTATTGTATTTCTCATTTCGATTAATGTGATTTTTAATTATTATAATTTTGTAAAATAGTCGTTATAAACAAGTCGTTGGAAACTAGCTGTTACAACTAGCCGTTGGAAACTAGCTGTTACATCTAGTCGTTGGAAACTAGACGTTACAAACTTACCGTTGCAAATTAGTCGTTGCAACGTGACGTTGCATACTAGTCATTGCAAACTAGTCATTGCATGAGAAAAACAATATATATAGACCATCATACCATTTCTCAAACACATATATTAAAACGTGTTTCCTCCAAAAATGTCTCATTCTACAGGCAGCTCTAGCTTAAGTTCCAGCTCGACAAGCGAAGACGAAGTCCATGTTGAAATCGATGAGCAATCTTATGATCCGGGTGAAGAACTGATGTTATTGGTTCTTCAACAACACCAACAAATTATGGAAGCATATCAGAGGAGGGACACGCGTAGAAGAAGGTTCGTCCAAAGAAATCGTGAAGGCGGGCATGAGAGACTTGTCAATGATTATTTCTCTATAACCCCGGTGTATCACGATGAAATATTTCGAAGACGATTTCGAATGCGAAGAGAGTTATTCCTCCGCATAGTGAATGCATTAGAAAATCATTCAGCATTTTTTCAACAAAGGGACGATGCTGTACGAAGAAAAGGATTGTCACCACTACAAAAATGCACCGTTGCGATTCGTCAACTGGCTTACGGAGTCTCTGCCGATCATCTTGACGAGTACCTACGTATGGGTGAATCAACTGCCATCAGGTGCCTTTTCAAGTTCTGCGAATATGTTGTTGAAATATTTGGTGATAGGTACTTGAGAAGGGCAAATGATAATGATGTTCAACGTCTTCTTCAAATGCATGATGAGAGACATGGCTTTCCTGGCATGTTAGGTAGCCTTGATTGTATGCACTGGAAATGGAAAAATTGTCCAGTTGCTTGGAAAGGTCAATTTACAAGGGGACATGGGTCACCAACAATCATACTTGAAGCGGTCGCGTCTCATGACTTGTGGATATGACATGCATTTTTTAGGGTCGCCAGTTCACGTAACGATATTAACGTGTTATATAAATCTCCTATATTCAACGTCTTGCAAGGAAATATGCCGGAGATTAATTTCACGGCGAATGACACTACATATACGAAGGACTATTATCTAACAGATGGAATATATCTCAAGTGAGCTACTTTTGTTAAGGCTTTTCCTTGTCCGGAGGATCCCAAGAGGAAGTTGTTTAAGGAAAGACAGGAGTCTGCAAGAAAAGATATTAAACGGGTATTTGGGGTGCTCCAATCTCGATGGGCGATTGTCAGAGGTCTAGCTCGGTATTGGTATAGAAAAAAGTTAAAACAAATCATGTTAGCATGCATTATTTTGCATAATATGATTGTTGAGGATGAGGGAGGGCACATAACAAATTGGTACAACGAAGAAGGTGACGAACCCGCACAACCTATCCATGGCTCAAACCGAGGATTTCAGGATTATCTTCGAACAAATTCTGAGCTACGTGACACTCAAGTTCATCACCAACTTCGCGCCGACTTAGTTGAGCATATCTGGGGGCAATACAACAACAATCCGTGAATTAATATTTCATATATTATTTTTAATGACATAATAGTATGGTTTATTTAAGTTATTGTTGCATTTCAATTTCATAATTATATGGTAATTTAAAATAAATTTTATTTTTCTAACTTTGTAATTTTAGCCGCTTAGTTGTAATTTCATTTTCCCAACTTTATAATTTTAGGTGTTCAGTTATAATTCCATTTTCCTAATTTTATAATTTCGTTTTCCTAACATTGTAATTTCGTTTTCTCACAAACATCTATTTTATTTAATAAATATATTTAAAAAATTAATATTATTTTTTAAAAATAATAAAATTATATTTTTAAACGTAAGATTATTATTAAAAATAATAATAATAATTTAAATATTTTAAAACATATTTAAAATATATTTATTTAATATAATATAATTTTAAGATGAGTGAGTGGACGGTGGGACCCATGAATAATAAGTATTAACGTTAAAAAGGAAGGATGTTGTTATAACAAATATGTGACAGTGAGCCTTATATTGATAGATGAGATGATAAATATTATAATATTAAAGTATTATGGATGTTCTAAGCATTGCCTGGATTTACTGCCGATTGAGGCAAGTCGAACATTTGACCATTGCTTGGATAGCTAGAGTGAAGCTACGTGCAAGTTTTGCTTGGCACGAGCCGCGTCTATATATAGTTCGAGCTTCTCTAGATTGCATATGTTTAGGTGAATAAAATAACTTAATTCCAAACTTACCCAGTGCCATAAGGTTGTGCTTAGCCTAACACATGCAGTTCTGACCACACATCGCGAAATTATTTTAATAAAAAATTAATTTGTATGTCATTTTCTACGCAACGTTGATATGAACCTAACAAATCCTTGCATCAGAGACTTAGAGTAGAATCCATGAAAGATTACAGATCTTGAAGTACATCGATCCAATCTCTACGATCTCCAATAAGATAATAAGATCTTGACCAAGTATGTATCTATACATGCATAAGCTTATAGCGTCTATAAGGACATATTGACGAAAATAATGAGAACAAGCAAATTATCTTTTTCACATATATATAAACATGCACAAGCTGATAAGCATGAACCTTGGCTTCAAAAGTTAAAGTCATCGCCGATCCAAGTTAAAGTCATTCGTTGACCGTTTTAACGAGCCGAGCTCGAATTTTGTAATAAAAATTTGATTCGAGTTCGAGCCGAGTTCGAGTCTTGTAATAAAAATTCGATTTGAGCTCGAGTTCGTCGAGCTCAAGCTTTGTAATAAAAATTTGATTCGAGCTCGAGCTCATCGAGCTCGAGCCTTGTAATAAAAATTCGATTTGGGCTCGAGCTCGATATAACTTAAACGAGCCGAGCTCAAGCCTTATAATAAAAATTCGATTCGAGCTCGAGCCCGAATATAATTTAAATGAACCGAACTCAAGCCTAATATTATTCGACTTTATTTGACTCGTTTACATCCTTATACATAAGGTCCGCACCGTATCAAATCTCTATTAATAAATACTATGCCTATATAAACAATTTACTGGATGTTGTGCGTGTGCGCCCACACTAGGCACCTAAGTGCAGCGGAGTGCCTCAGATGCCCAATGTGGGGACCTACTAAGTGTGCAGGTACTAAAAAAAATTCAATTTAGGGACAAAATTTTAGAACAAAATATATTCGGCAATTTATCAAAACACGTACTACGGTTAATGTATTTACCAAAAAATGCATCACAGTTTTGTATTTACCAAAATGCGGAGTTTACAAAAATCAATCCCCAGATTACCCCTCTGGCTAACCTGGCAACCGTCTTTTTCAAACATATTTTTCTAAGCATCCAAGCCGAAAGTAGAATAGAAAAATAATTTGTGGTTCGGATACACGTCTTCTCACCGTCTCTCTCCCTTCGTCCCTCTGTGTGGTGTTATAAACTTGAAAGAAAAAAAAATATGAACCCTGCGCTTGCCATTACTGCTCGTGGTGGTTGGCGATTGCAATAGACCAGTTAGGTTTATGACATAATTGCGTAAGAGTTGCTAGAGGAGACCAAGGACAAATTAAGTTAAGAAGGTCAGCCGAGAAGGACAAACTTCTTGCAAGAGGGAAATGAGTAGAAGCACACATTTAAAGATTTAGACATGTATGTATGGATTTTTTTACTGTAAAATAGGGTAGTGAAGGTAAATAAAAAGTACACCATTTGTCTGTGAAGGGTGGCAGCAAAAAGTGGTATTATGGTTAATTTTGGTTGTGTGGGGAATAATATTCAATAACACCTGAATTATGATGTAATAGAAGACTTAATCGATTTAATTCATGTTAGTTTTTGACGTTGATAGTTAAGTTTGGCTAGGGTTTAGTCAGTGGTGGTCCTAGTTTACAAGAAGTATCTGCTTCAAAAGTGGCTTGATATCTATGAGATCATGCCCAACGTGGGCCTGATATCATAGATATCAGGCCTAACGTGGGCCTGATACCTATGATATCAGGCCCACGTAGAGCCTGATATCGATAATGTGTTATGTGGTTAAAACTTTGCTTTTACATCAGACCGTTCCTAGTTTGAGCAAAATTACAATTTAACTACAAAAAATGATTATGTAGTTGCAAATTTACTAAAATAGTTTTTTAATTTATTTATCAGGGATGATCATATAACTGACGAAATTCTATATGAGATATGGAATACTCTTGATGCAACTTCTAGCATTGGACATGCAGATAATGTAGGAGAAGTATCCAGAACAAATATTCCATCATCTTCACAGTATACTTGTGTGCATAACACAAATAGAAATACGAGCAGTAATTTCACATTTGATCTAAATGAATAAGCTAGTATTCAAGAAGATGAGGTTCTGAACCCGTGTGCAACACTTGTTGATTACTATGAGCCTAGTTGGAGTGAGGAGGAAGGGTATTATAACCGAAATGGAGAGGAAATGCAATGCAATACAAATGTACAAGAATTCTTTGCCGATGATATACAGATTGAACAATATGAAATATTTCAAGAGTAGTATAGTGACTTAGAGGAGGAGTTCCCAATAGCTGATGATCCATATATTCTAAATTCTCGATTGCTCCAAAGGTCAATTGAAGAGGCAACAAATCAGCATGAATTTTTTGTAGGACAGATATTTCAGTCTCGACAAGAGTTCAAGAATCAACTTGTGAAGCATGCCATGGTTAAACATATGAGATATAACCTAGTTGACACTCGGAAAAATAAAGTAAAAGTTGTCTGCTTCAATCAACCGTGTAAGTGGAGAATAGTTGCCAGGGGGGATGTCGAGTTCATTGTTACGAAATATATAAAGAAACACCAATGTGGCACCATTAGGGAAAATGCTGATCATCAAGCATGCTCTTCATCCTTTGTAGCTTCTTTTGTTGAAAAGTAATTTCTTGCTAATGAACAATACAAGCCAAGTATGATTATAGCAGATATAAAAGCCAGGTTCGGAGTGACCATATCCTACAGAAAAGCTTACATAGCTCGAGAGAAAGCGATGAAGAAAGTTATTGGAGATTATGATCAAGCATATAGAGATCTTCCACTATATCTGCGTGAGTTAAGAGTAAGGGATCCTGAAACCTATGTTGCACTACACAGGAATGGGGATAATCAGTTCCAACGATGTTTTTGGGGTTTTGGAGCTTGTAGGAGAGTATTTAGGTCTTATCTGCGTAAATTAATTGGAATTGATGCCACACACCTAAGAGGCAAATATCCGGGTGTGTTGTTGATGGCTACATCAATAGATGCTAATGACAATGTCCTCCCAGTAGCCTTTGGAATCGCTGAAGTTGAATGTGGGTCTGCATGGGAGTGGTTTCTGGATCATATGAAGAGATTCTTTAATGTTGATCCAGAGTCAATGAGTATAGTATCAGATAGACATCGTGGCATTATAGCAGCAGTTAGGAAAGTATACCCTACTGCCCATCATGCTTTTTGTTACCACCACATGTCTTGCAATATGGTAACAGATACTGGCAGTAGGTCAGGTTTAGGGTTGTTTTGGGCAGCTGCTCGAGCAAACACAACACTACAATATGATCTCATAATGCGGTCCATGCTTGAAAAACATCCAGATGCTCATAAGTGGCTTCAGAACATTGACCCTAAAAGATGGGCTAATGCACACTTTAGTGGGAGAAGGTACACAATGCTAACCACCAATTGTGTAGAGAGTTTAAATGCTTTGTTCAAGGAGACGCGTGAACTTCCGATAAACAGGTTAATTGATAATACCAGAAGAAAGGTAGCTCAATGGTTCTGTAACCGTAAGGAGGAAGCGTCGAAATGGTATGTAGCATTGACACCTCATGCTACCAAAGAAATGCAATCAAGGAGAGAGAAAGCTAGACGATATAAAGTCCACCCCTACTCTCAATCCGAAATGGAAGTAGAGACATGGGGTGCTTCATACATTGTTGATTTGGAGAGGAAATATTGTAACTGTGGGGAGTTTCAAATTTCAGGATTGCCTTGCTCACATGCAAATGTCGTCATAATTCACCGGAACATGGATACACTCCCATATTGTGAGCATTATTTTCATTCACATAATTGGAAAACGACATACATGGATCGTATTTACCCCTGTCGAAGCAAGTAATTTTGGCCTAGGGGAGTCAACAACATTATAGTGCTATGTCCCCGTAGCCTTGTGCAGCCTGGTAGGCGAAAGAAGGCAAGGATCGAGTCAAAACATAATGGGAAGGTAAAAATCAAATGCAGCAGGTGCAAACAACTGGGCCATAATCGGAGGACCTGTAGAATGCCGCCAGCCCCTGGATCTTGACTGAATTGTAAATTGGCGGAGTTGAGGCATATGTTTTGTATGAAGTACATAAATAGGTTTGTAAGACAAACAGTTGTTAAAAGTGATGTTTCTGTTATATACGTTTATGGAGTATTTAGTTTGTGTTACAATTTTATGGTAGGTATGAGAAGTGTAAACCATCACCTGCAAGGCAGAAATAATACTTCACACCATATCTCCATTGTGTCAAATAAAAATGTGATACATTTCAATTCAACAGGAAGGGGCTCGTAATTTCAAAGTCACATTAATATGTAGTGAAATATAGATGTGTTAAAACATGCACAAAGGGAGTGTAGTAATCCATTCCATAGGATAGAAAAGAAAAGGTGTGCACTGTTCCGTGCCAACTGGCACGGAGCCATACTTCGTAATCCATGGTGTATAAATTATGTTTGACAGCATAAATATCATCTCCCCACCATGACCTTCACAGGGGACTTGATTTCATGAAAATCCAAGTAGGGGAGGGCCATCAGTGGGTTTTGGTCAAAACCCACTGATGGACCTAGACACATCGGATTGGACCCATTTCAGCGCTAGTGGTATTCTGGAGTTGCAAGGACTCAGAATCTGGTGGCAAATAAATGTTTAAATATTTATAGGTGCTAGGAAAAATTTAAAATACAATCAGCCTCCGTTGGGCCTGATATGCTTGGATATCAGGCCCAACGTGGGCCTGATATCCAAGCATATCAGGCCCAAAGTGGCCTTGACACTTATAAATGGCAACTGGCACGGAGCCATACTTCGTAATCCATGGTGTATAAATTATGTTTGACACCATAAATACCATCTCCCCACTAAGACCTTCACAGGGGACTTGATTTCATGAAAATCCAAGTAGGGGAGGGCCATCAGTGGGTTCCATCAGTGGGTTTTGGTGAAAACCCACTGATGGACCTAGACACATCGGATTGGACCCATTTCAGCTCTAGTGGTATTCTGGAGTTGCAAGGACTCAGAATCTGGTGGCAAATAAATGTTTAAATATTTATAGGTGCTGGAAAAATTTTAAAATACAATCAGCCTCCGTTGGGCCTGATATGCTTAGATATCAGGCCCAACGTGGGCCTGATATCCAAGCATATCAGGCCCAAAGTGGCATTGACACTTATAAATGGCAACTGACACGGAGCCATACTTCGTAATCCATGGTGTATAAATTATGTTTGACACCATAAATACCATCTCCCCACCAAGACCTTCACAGGGGACTTGATTTCATGAAAATCCAAGTAGGGGAGGGCCATCAGTGGGTTTTGGACCTAGACACATCAGATTGGACCCATTTCAGCGCTAGTGGTATTCTGGAGTGAAGGACTCGAATCTGGTGGCAAATCATTATTTAAATATTTATAGGTCTGGGAAAATTTAAAATACAATCAGCCTCCGTTGGGCCGATATGCTTGGATATCATGCCCACTGGGCTGATATGCTTGGATATCAGAACGTGGGCCTGATATCCAAGCATATCGGCCCAAGTTGGCACTTATATGGCAAGCATATCAGACCGTAATCCATGGTGTATAACTTATGTTTGACACCATAAACACCATCTCCCACCATGACCTTCACGGGGACTTGATTTCATGAAAATCCAAGTAGGGAGGGCCATCGGTGGGTTTTGGTCAAAACCCACCGATGGACCTAGAGAGTTGGACCAATTTCGACTCTAGTGGTATTATGGAGTTGCAAGGACTCAGAATCTGGTGGCAAATAAATGTTTAAATATTTATAGGTGCTGGAAAAAATTTAAAATACAATCAGCCTCCGTTGGGCCTGATATGCTTGGATATCAGGCCCAACGTGGGCCTCCTATCCAAGCATATCAGGCCCAAAGTGGCCTTGACACTTATAAATGGCAACTGGCACGGAGCCATACTTCGTAATCCATGGTGTATAAATTATGTTTGACACCATAAATACCATCTCCCCACCAAGACCTTCGCAGGGGACTTGATTTCATGAAAATCAAAGTAGGGGAGGGCCATCAGTGGGTTTTGGTCAAAATCCACCGAAACCCACTGATGGACCTAGACACATCGGATTAGACCCATTTCAGCGCTAGTGGTATTCTGGAGTTGCAAGGACTCAGAATCTGGTGGCAAATCATTATTTAAATATTTATAGGTGCTGGGAAAAATTTAAAATGCAATCAGCCTCCATTGGGCCTGATATGCTTGGATATCAGGCCCAACGTGGGGCTGATAATATAAAAAGTAATATTTCAAAATAATAATAAATAATCTTACACATAAATCGAGGCGATTAAATAAAATAAATTAATGAGATATCAGGCCCAAGTTTCAATCTGCAAAAGCGCACACTCTCCTGCTTCGGTCTTCATCTTCTTCTCGAAGCCATTCAACGTAGCTCCGGGCCAAAACCCACTCTTCCTTCACCAGCGTTCAAGAATCATTTCCGTACGGAGGTCGGTTGCTCATTTAGTTAAGCTTTCTATAACCGGTTAACCTAGGGTTTGTGTGGGTGTGTTAGAATAAGAGCGTAGTCGTTATTACGGGAACTAAGAGTTGTTTTTCTGTGTGTGGTTATACAGAAGTAGGTTCGCAATGGCAACAAAAGAAGTCTCCACAAGTCTGTGTGCTGATCGACCAAATTATCAAAGTTACGTCAACAGAGGAAGAACTAAAAGAATGAACTGGAAAAGTACCATTTGCCACTTCAGAAAGTTTATCTCTTCTGTTAACCCGATTGCAGAACAAGAACAGATGATTCGAGGCACACCTTTTTCCTGGATCCTCGACCTCCCTGATAGTTCTTTTGTAAGAGCTCAGGTACAAAATATGTTTGATAATTGGGATCATGAGGAAAAAAACTTTATCTTCCATGGGAAGAAGCTCAATTTTACAAAGGTAGATGTGGGACTGATTCTTGGCCTACCCGACAATGGAGATATAGTTCGTCTTGATTTAAATGAGGCTTCAAGCGCACTGTACATGGAGTTTTTCCGAGAATCGGATTGTTCTGCCAAACATTTAGAGAAACTGATTAGGAAGTCTAGATCAAACGACAAGCCGTACTGTCAGCTTTTTATCCTGTATTTTTTTACAACAATTCTGTTTTGTGGGAGTAGCAGTGTTCTCAGAATACCTGTGCTCTCCCTAATTGACTGTGTAGATGATTTTGAGAACTTAGCTAGGTTTAACTGGTGCAATGCAGTATACAGTTTCATGACTCAACAATTAGACTCCATTGGATTGGAGCTTACATTAAGACCAAAACCACAGGTTGCTGATGCAACGCCCAAGGCCCCCTTGCTAAAGGGATTTCCAAATATTTTAGCTGTAAGTCCGATTACATATATAGCAAGATATGTGTAAAGATTATAAATTACTTTTATAATCATATTGTAGGTATGGGTGTGTGAGCACATCAGCATTATTGATCCAGATCATCCAGAAAAATTGCCAAGAATACTGCGATGGAGGTGGCCTAACTATCATGTTGACACAGTAAAAAAAATGATAGACCGTGTAACTGCAGATAAAATTTTAGTAGATTTAATTCCGACAGAATCAGAGTTTAATTTACTACCAAACCGGCCTCAGCCATCTGAGTATCTTGAGTTGGTTGGCCAAGGATCTTTACATCAAGCCGAAGAAGGCCAACTCCAGTGTGACGATACCGTAGATTGTAGTTTGTGCAAGGAAAAGGATAACAAAATTGAGAGTTTAAAGCAAGAATTATATAAAGCTTCTCAAAGTTTGGAGGAAGCTAATAAAAACCTGGCAACGGTGATAGAAGAAAAGGATAGTCTAGTAGCAGCAAAGGATATTGTGATTGCTGATATGGAAGCTATGCTTAAAGAAAAGGATCAACAAATAAGTGACCTGGGTAAAGAACGGGATACGAGTGGCAACAAGGCTGACACTATAAATTCTGACATGGATAACAGAATTTTAACTGTAAAAGACAAAATCATAGCCGATGCCGAAAATCAGATTAAAGAGCTCCAACAAGTCATACAAAGCATATCAGGGGATACAAGAGCATCAGAAGGCATAGACCCAGCATCAGAAGGCATAGACCCTAATCTGCCTATAATTCCAACTATTTTTCGGGTAGGCCCCAAAAGAAAGAGAACCCAGAGAAGGTTGATATCCCAATGCACCAAAAAAAAAGACAAACAGTTTGTTCTTAGTGTCGAACCAGATGCTCCTGCACCATCAAAGACAGAAAATACAAGTTCATCACAGATAGAAACACAATGTCATGAAATTAACAAGGTCAAAACCAAAATATTGAAGGTACGGTCGAGAGTAGGTAAGTTGTTATTTTAGAATCCTTAATGATATAGTATTATTTTAATTATCTCAGCAAGCAAAAACATTTTTTAAAAAGAGCAAAGATGATGTGATAGCCGATGCATTGTTGAAGCTCAGTCAGTTAAGGTAACGTAGTTGTCAACCTAAATTCTTAACCCACATGTCAACAAAGGATTATTATTGGAGTTTAATGATAATTTTTTTATTTTCAATTTATTAAATACCATTGACTGTATACTTGTGTGTAGGGTGACGGTGCAACCAATATGGGCAAATGATAATTTCTCCTTAGATATGCAATCTTTTATGACAATATTTGATTGGACACAATATACCAATGGGGATTGCATAAATGTTTATTGGAATATTCTTGCTAATGAAGCCAAACACTCTAACTCACCATACCACCCATCCATATTTTGTGGGGTTGGATTCCCAGTATGTCCCTTATCTCATTGTAAATTGTTTAAATTATATATTGGATGCAGTCACCATAATAGCTCTATTATTTGCATAGGACTTGTTCGGAATGATGCACGTGGATGCATTGAAACAAACTGCAAAAACTGATGACGACAAGGACATTAGATATATTTTTTGTCCTCTACATAACCAAGATGATCATTGGCATCTAATGGTCATGGACCTGGAGGAACGACAAATAATTCATTATAACTCTCTTGGCACCACAGAAAATTACACTTCTGTTTTTAATCAAACTGTAAGTAACAAATTTCTTATATCCAATAATCATTGTTTATGTATTAATTACTATGGTTTGATATTTGTAGGTGTTGTTTTTTAAGGAGCTGAACTGGTCATACTATCACATATGGCATAAAGGTTTAGAACCATTCTCTGGGAGAGAGTATAAAACGATGCAAGTTATTGGCCCCACACAAAGCAAATCGTAAGTATTAGTGTATGTTCCATAATAATTCTATTTGCCTTTTCTATGATGGATTGTGCATTTGTTTTGTAGGTTGGATTGTGCTTTTTTTATAATGCGCTATGCAGAGAGTTTGATGTTCTGGAGATCTACAGACTTTGTACAAGCTGATATGAGAGCTTATAGATTTAGACTTGGACACAAAATCATGTCTGACAAAAATTTTAAACTATAGAAATAGTGAACAATTGTAATAATTTATTGTAGTAATGATTTACTGTCTGTGTAACTAAAATTTATGGTGAATGAAATTATTGTAAATTAAATTTATAAGAAAGGATACCATACCAAGGCCACTTTGGGCCTGATATGTTTGGATATCAGGCCCACGTTGGGCCTGATATCCAAGCATATCAGGCCCAACGGAGGCTGATTGTATTTTAAATTTTTCCCAGCACCTATAAATATTTAAATAATGATTTGCCACCAGATTCTGAGTCCTTGCCACTCCAGAATACCACTAGCGCTGAAATGAGTCCAATCCGATGTGTCTAGGTCCATCAGTGGGTTTTGACCAAAACCCACTGATGGCCTTCCCCTACTTGGATTTTCATGAAATCAAGTCCCCTGTGAAGGTCTTGGTGGGGAGATGGTATTTATGGTGTCAAACATAATTTATACACCATGGATTACGAAGTATGGCTCCGTGCCAGTTGCCATTTATAAGTGTCAAGGCCACTTTGGGCCTGATATGCTTGGATATCAGGCCCACGTTGGGCCTGATATGCTTGGATATCAGGCCCACGTTGGGCCTGATATCCAAGCATATCAGGCCCAACGGAGGCTGATTGTATTTTAAATTTTTCCCAGCACCTATAAATATTTAAACATTTATTTGCCACCAGATTCTGAGTCCTTGCAACTCCAGAATACCACTAGTGCTGAAATGGGTCTAATCCGATGTGTCTAGGTCCATCAGTGGGTTTTGACCAAAACCCACTGATGGCCCTCCCCTACTTGGATTTTCATGAAATCAAGTCCCCTGTGAAGGTCTTGGTGGGGAGATGGTATTTATGGTGTCAAACATAATTTATACACCATGGATTACGAAGTATGGCTCCGTGCTAGTTGCCATTTATAAGTGCCAAGGCGACTTTGGGCCTGATATGCTTGGATATCAGGCCCACGTTGGGCATATCAGGCCCAACGGAGGCTGATTGTATTTTAAATTTTTCCCAGTACCTATAAATATTTAAACATTTATTTGCCACCAGATTCTGAGTCCTTGCAACTCCAGAATACCACTAGCGCTGAAATGGGTCCAATCCGATGTGTCTAGGTCCATCAGTGGGTTTTGACCAAAACCCACTGATGGCCCTCCCCTACTTGGATTTTCATGAAATCAAGTCCCCTGTGAAGGTCATGGGGGGGAGATGATAATTATGGTGTCAAACATAATTTATACACCATGGATTACGAAGTATGGCTCCGTGCCAGTTGGCACGGAACAGTGCACACCTTTTCTTTTCTACCCTATGGAAGGTGACTATTAAAATTGATGTTATTTTATTATTTTGATCAGGCCCCTGTAAGAATGCTTGGAGTCTATATTAGGGGGAGATAGAATACTGCTTTATTAAATGATATTCATATCAGGCCCACGTTGGGCCTGATATGCTTGGATATCAGGCCCACGTTGGGCCTGATATGCTTGGATATCAGGCCCACGTTAGGCCTGATATCCAAGCATATCGGGCCCAACGGAGGCTGATTGTATTTTAAATTTTTCCCAGCACCTATAAATATTTAAACATTTATTTGCCACCAGATTCTGAGTCCTTGCAACTCCAGAATACCACTAGAACTGAAATGGGTCCAATCCGATGTGTCTAGGTCCATCAGTGGGTTTTCACCAAAATCCACTGATGGCTTTTCATGAAATCAAGTCCCTGTGAAGGTCATGGTGGGAGATGGTATTTATGGTGTCAAACATAATTTATACACCATGGATTACAAGTATGGCTCCGTGCCATTGATAAGTATAATGTCAGGCTTTGGGCTCGATATGCTTGGATATCAGCTACGTTGGGCACGATATCCAGCATATCGAGGACTGATGTATTTTAAATTTTCCAGCACCTATAAATATTTAAATAATGATTTGCCACCAGATTTCGAGTCCTTGCAACTCGAATACCACTAAGCTGAAATGGGTCCAATCCGATGTATCTAGGTCCATCGGTGGGTTTTGACCAAAACCCAGCCCTCCCCTACTTGGATTTTCATGAAATCAAGTCCCCTGAGAAGGTCTTGGTGGGGAGATGGTATTTATGGTGTCAAACATAATTTATACACCATGGATTACGAAGTATGGCTCCGTGCCAGTTGCCATTTATAAGTGTCAAGGCCACTTTGGGCCTGATATCCAAGCATATCAGGCCCAACGGAGGCTGATTGTATTTTAAATTTTTTCCAGCACCTATAAATATTTAAACATTTATTTGCCACCAGATTCTGAGTCCTTGCAACTCCAGAATACCACTAGAGCTGAAATGGGTCCAATCCGATGTGTCTAGGTCCATCAGTGGGTTTTCACCAAAACCCACTGATGGCTCTCCCCTACTTGGTTCTACCTGAAATCATGTTCCCTGTGAAGTTCTAACTGGGAAGATGGTATATTTGGTGTCAAAACGTATTTATACCCCATTTCTAATAAGGTATTGCTCCGTGGCAGTTGGCACGGAACCTAGTGACGTGCTCTGGAAACCGACTGTTGGTCCGAGCCTATTTGATTTTTTAAACAATCCCAACCGTTACCATGATTTCAGTTTTGAGAAGATAGAAATGGTGCGCATTACAACTTATATACATTGTCTCTTTCCACTGATAAGCACCAGCATTGCATTTTGTATTTTGTGATTTATATTTCTGACTAATCACTATGCAATATTATTAATATTCCAGTGACAGTTTCTAATCTTCTCATACACTACATACCACCGTATTATACAACAAAGACTACATACAAAGATATTAAAAGTCCTACACTACGTAATAAGTGCATTTACATTCCATATAAGTTTTTGCCTTACAAGACTGGATATTTAATCCAATGTTTTAAAATACTTATCCCTCAAAATTGCTACCATTACATCAATTCTAATCTTTTTCATGTCTCCTTGTTTGAAGTCCATCTTCATATCATATAGGAGACATCGAATGTATTGCATCACAAAGAAGCCACAGTCAACGCTGTAAAGAACAACAACATTTTAATTGTCAATAATTTTTTATCAATTATTTATATTCACACGTTGTGCTCGATTTACCTTGCTTGTTGTTGTGGACATTCAATTGTGCGAGAGACCCATCTATCAAACGGATAATGCCTTTCCAAGTTTGGATGAATAGCAGCAACGTGCTCACGACTATATAATTTAAAATCTGATACCTGAACATTGAAGAGGAAATTTTCATTTTCCATCAACTAGCATTTATATTAAAATACAAACAATATCATTATTATTAGATGCTCACGTCTTCTTCAAATTCAGATTTGTATTTACTTCCACTTGCAAGAGAATTGTATTGATTGAGCGTCATTGATTTGGTGTCCACCACCAGCAAGTGGAAGTGTGCATTATCACTGCACAAAGGTATAAATATATACCTTACCTCTTCATCTCGTCTATCCGTCTTTATCATGTGTTGGAAGGCAAACTTACTTGACGATTTCATTAATGACTACAAATATGCAAAGTCATACATACATAACCAACTAATAAAAAGAATTCTATTTTTTACTATAATCAAATCAATTCCTTACTGTGAAGAATGTTGAACAATATATTGACTTGTTGTATGTGCTTCCAGACGGGAATGCCCCCCTAAATAAAATTTTACAATACGTGTCGATTACATCCCCTCTTGTCAACATTTCTCCATTCACACCAGATAAAAGGGAATACAAATTTAAACAAAAGGGTGGTTCCTCCCAAACTATATCATTTGTAAACCTACAAAGTAAACAAATCACAGATTATTTTTACAAATTTCTTTTTGATAACCTTAGCCCAAATATGTAATCAGATATGCATATATTATACTTTACTATTCAACTATTTAATTTACGTACTTTATTTCCTCCAAGGCTTTTAACAAGTACGCCACCTCTTCGTCTTGTTTTTTTTTCTTGGAAGACTTAAATTGCTTCTTCACATACTATGCATACAAACAAAAAAGGCAATTAGATAATCCATTATATCTAACAAATTGCAAAGAAATTTGCATATATCGTCTTACAGCAATTGCTTGTTTCCTCATTTTGTCATATTTGGCAAACATTTCTACATCCTTGTCTGCCTCTTCATCAGATTTATCTTCCATCATTTGTACAATATTAATTTCTTCTTCCATTTCATTCAAACCTATTTTTCCTTTCCCCTTGCCCACAACAACATATTCTTTGACAAATTTTTTTCCTTCTCCTATACTTGTAACTTTTTCCGCAGGCTCACTTATATGTATATTTCTACGCTGCCTCTTAGGTAAAGTTTTGAGCCACAATGGACTATCAATTGGAGTATTCCTGTAATCATAGCGACTTCTGTCACGTCCTCTCCTACTTCTTGTTGTAACACCTACAGGTTCAATTTGAGGATCGTCTACAGGCTCGCTATATTGAGATTCCATGCCTTTTTTTTCAACTATTTTAAGTAACTCTTTCACCCTCTCCTTCAATTGCATGTTCTCCATTGTTAGCTCTTTATTTATGTTTGCTTGAATAATGCAATTACAACAATCCTTATTAATCTGCCTTCCTCCTACACTCACTTCAATTTGTGATGCCTCCATTGCATGTGGACTGTCCTCAACGCCAGCAAAGTTCTCAACCAATGATCTTTCATCTTGGTTAGGGATTAGGTTAATCACAACCTGTAAGAATATTAAACCACATGTTAAAACCATACTTTTTTACCAAACTATAGTCAAAGTATTCTAAATTTACCTCTTCAGATGAAACTTGGTTAATCATTTCTCTCACCTTACTAATATGTGAAGGAATATTCCTCCACTTATTTATTCTGGCTCCTTTTATTTTGTATGGTTTTTGGATTGGAACATGCTCCAAAAACCATGCCTGATTCACCATGACAAGGGTTAACTATTTTATAATTGTTCGCAAAATATTAAAAATTTTCACACAAATTAAACACTTACTGCCAAAAGACCAGCAAATCCCTTTAGGTAAGGGAGGTTGGTGTTAGCATGTTTTGTCTCAGTTGATGAAAATATGTCCCCAATCTTAGGTAATTGTGGAGCCATAAATTCATGGATTGATTCAACCCAGTTGAATCTATCAAGATTCTCAAAATCATCTACTATATCTATAAGACTTAACGGGACCTTATATGTACTAGAAGAAAATAAGACACAAACAAATATATACAAAATATAGAATTTGCAAAATAATAAAACATCATCTTCGACTTCAACGCGATTGCCATAAAATTTAAGCAACTCCTCAATTCTTGATCTAGTAGCTTCTTTTTTGTTTGAGAAGTAAGTTAGAAAAAGGTCACTGGATGCTTTAGCTGAATCAATCGGAATTGAAGCTCCTCGGTCTGCAATACCGAGCAGCAATGAAACGTCTCCTCTTGTGAAGCAAACCGGAACACCTGACCAAGTTAAATTATTATTAGAATTCTACCAACACATACAAAAGTATTAGGAACACCGTGGACATGATACAATGTCATATCAAGAACTGATACTCCATCGTATCAGGCCCACGTTGGGCCTGATAAGATGCCGTATCAGGCCCACGTTGGGCCTGATACGGCATCGTATCAGCCCCACGTTTAGCAAAAGCTTAAATTTTACCATACAACTACTTTGTAATTAAAATACAAATTTATAAATTGTACCTGAGAATCTAAAGGTTTGACTACTTGAATCCCAATTTTCAAATATATTTACCAAAATCCCATGGATGTGCTGCATATCTTCTATGTCCAAAAAAATATGAAAGGGTGACTGTTTGATCAGCACTATGTGTTGGTCATGTAAAATAACACCGCCTCCATGCGTTCCTTTCTTCGTGGATGGTTGAAAAAAACTTTTAAAGTGACCGAGGACACTGTTCCAATGCAGTTTCTGTCCAACATCAACTGAACCCTATACTTTATAAAAATAAAAAAATTTAAATCATACTAGTTCAGCTTCTCAATATCACAGAGTTTGTAAAATGATAACCTTTACAGCTAATTGATGTGGCGAGGATGATGATTCACCCGATCGACGTCTTTGCGCCATTATGATACTAGCTGATTAATGTAATGTAAACCCTAGAATCCTTCACTGATGGCTCACGAACACTCTTGGCTTTTAATTAAACTGAAATGCTAGCTAGATGGCACTTGAGAAAAACTCGAACTGATGGCTCACGAACACTAAACTAGGGTTTCACAAGACCGAGCTACACTCGCATGTCACGAAGGAGGGAGGTACCCTAATGATCGTTTTTTTTTAATATCTAAGTTTTTTAAAAATGTGGTTCGGATGCCTGGGAATTGATGACTGATCAGAGGTGTTGGTTGGCGGTAGGGTTATATTCGGTAATATACATCACTTACCTGCGCCTTTTGGTAAATACAAAACCGTAATGCGCTTTTTGATAAATACATTAACTGTAGTACGCCTTTTGATAAATTGCCGAAATATATTTGTCTCAAATCTGTAACATATTTAGTAACAAAAATAGAATTAATTGCTAATTAGCAATGACATAAAATTAATACAACATAGCAATAAATAATAGTTGTAGATTCCATTATCAATCAGTGTCAAAATTTGAAATTTGTTGCAATATTTGCGAATTCTGTGACAAAAATAGAGTTCGTCACAGAAGCTTACGACATGATGCAGCCAATGTTGCGATGAAATCCTGGATTTGCCACAAATTAGCGGCATATCCATGGATTCATCATAAATTGTCACAAAAATTTAAAATAAAAAAAATGTGTCTAAAATCTAGCATATGGATTTAGAGAACTCAGAATGACATAAAATAATATGTTCGTATCGATCTCTTGATAATATAAATGACCTCAAATATTAATTATACTTAATATATTTTTTATAGTTAAATCAATTAGATGGACCATGACTTAATAAAAAAGTTATTATTTGAAAATGTTAAAGTTATTTTTATATAAATAATCATTGGTCTCAATATCTTGGATGAAATTCATGTTTGAAGCTATTTTTGTTATTAGGAAATCAATACGAATACATAGGAATTAGTTTCATGTCATTCCGAACTTTTAGGTTTATTTGCAAGATTTCATATGTATTTATTTGAATTTTTAAAAAATTTAAAATTTGAGACAAATCTCTAGATTCGTCGCCAATTTGCGATGAATCCAGAGATTTGTCCCATGTATTCATCGCAAGTTGGCAAGAAATCTAGAGATTCGTTGCAAATTTATAATTTTTAAAAAATAAAAATAAATGCGCCCTAAATATGACAGATAGAATTAGAGAATTCGAAAAGACATAAAACAATTTTCTATATATTTATATCGATCTCTTGATAAATGATCTCAATTATTAATTCCACCTAATATATTAAGATACGTAATTTTTTTAACACGAATGAGTATGAAAAATTTAATTTTTGTTCGAAAAATCATCAATCTCAATATATTGGTGGAATTGATATTTGATGCCATTTATATTATCAAGAGATCGACATAAAATAAGTTTCTATATATTTATATCGATCTCTTGATAAATGATCTCAATTGTCAATTCCACCTAATATATTAAGATACATAATTTTTTTAACACGAATGAGTGTGAAAAAGTTAATTTTTGTTCGAAAAATCATCAATCTCAATATAATGATGGAATTGATATTTAATATCATTTATATTATCAAGAGATCAAATACATATAAATTGATTTCATATCATTCTGAGTTCTTTAATTTTATATGCCGAATTTCAGACATATTTTTTTTAAAAAAAATTATGCCAATCTATGACAAATTCATTGATTCATTGCCAAATGAATCCAAGGTTTCATCGTAGCATTGGCTACATCATGTAGCTTTTGTGACCGAACTCAATTATTTTTGTCCTAGAGTTTAAAATATTATAATGAATTTCAAATTTTAACATTGATTGACAACAAAATTATGACGAAATATTATTTGTTGCTATGTTGAGACAATTTTATTTCGTTGCCAATTTTGTTATCAATTAGCTATTAATTTTATTTTCGTTGCTAAATATGTTGTAGATTTTGAACGAATATGTTTTGCCCCTAAATTAAGCTTTTTTTTAATGGCTGTAGCATATTATTTTAATTTTTTTTTTAAATCAAAAGTATATTAATTAGGATTTTATTTTTAGGGATTGAGTTATAATATTAAACATAAAAAAATTTGAAATCAAATTTTTTTTTTTTTTTTTTTTTTTGAGTCTGCAGGAGATGTGGGATCCTAAAATCCTAGGGTAGCATTTCCCCTTTTATATATACAGATCAAATAATTTGGCCAATTTCCCATGGTTATGTGGAAGCCATTTTACAAGACAAAGACATGGAGTTGAATATTGAGGGAACCTCGAAAACAAAGTTTTTGATTTATGTCGCTCGTTTAACTACTTAAATTTGAAGGTACCAAATTAGCAAAGATCGAAAAGTATTCAAGCCTATTCAATCAAGTGACGAGCGTTTTTAGAATTGTTATTTTATTAAAAAAAAAATCCTATTTTAATGTGGGTCTCCCTAGCGTCGGTCAGAGACGATAGATTTTTCTATTGTTGTGGGTCTCCTCTCCTTTTGACGAGAGATAAGAGAAGAAATATATATAATATAATAATAATTAAAAAAAAAACTCTAGCAAAATATATGAAAAAAATCTTTGTCACCGTATAACTTCTAGAGCATTGTAGAAAAGAAAAGAAAAGAAATATCTTCGTGGAATTTTGATATCTGGTTGGTGACGATATAGTCATCAAGATTTGTAATTTGGATTGCAATTTCTTTCTTTTTATTCGCTTATATATAATGAAAGTACAAATCCTCTATTAGAGGTTCATTATTAGATTTACTTATTTTGATGGCAGAAGGATTGTTAATTTCCTCTAGATGTTTTTTTTTTTGTTTTAAATACTATCAAACTTTTTATTTTAAAAGTTTGAATGAAATATAATACAAGTCAATTTTAGATGATTGCAATATGTACTTGCATTCTAGAGATTTTAAAAATACTTGGAATTACTTACCAGAAAAAGAAAAAAAAATTCTTTTGACATCTAAGCAGCAACTCCGGCAAGGGTTTGCATGTTTACTCCACCGATAATATATGTTACTCAAATTCCTTTATATATACTCTGTTGTCAAATTCCTTTATATATTCTGTTAGTCAGATTTTTTCTTACATGTTTGTATTTGTCATGCATCTCAATATTTTGTAGAATTAATTTCTTTCCTGTTTTTCTTGTATGTTTGTGATGTTTGTGATCTATAACATTTTTCTATTGTGATTTCACGCATTGAATGTTTTTAAAATTAAAGAGGGTGAACGTGAGATATCTATTAAAAAAAAAAAAACATTTTTCTACATCTATAAATAAGGCTTTTTAAAAGACGTAGATTTATGTGTTGGTATAATTAAAATTAAATTGAACTAATTCTCAAATTGTATCAAAGTCAGATTCATTAGCATTAGCATGCAGACAAAAGCCTATTTACCTTTTAATTGAAGTGAGCTCTCAAGACTATTTGCCCATCACTAAACAAAGTTTAAAATAAAACATTTTAATATTTCATTTTTAATTTCAAAGATGGATTATAAAGTCATTTATAAATTTATTTTTAATTTATCTAAATGACATTAATTTCAAATTCAAATTTTATCATAAATCATCAGCAAATTTTAGTCCATTTATAAATAGGGTTACAATTCTATTTTAAAATTTATTTCTAAATCTATTTTAAATTTATATTACATACTATTTCTATATATATTTTATTTATATATAAATATGAAACAATAATATATTTTAAACAGATTAAAAATATTTAAAATAATTAGTTTTTAAAAAAATATATTATATATAATTAACATTAGTATAAATAAATCTTCATATATAGATTTAGTCATTACATGACGTCAGTACCCAAAAATCAAGAAGGAGGGTCCCTGACAAAAGTTTTCCGACGCTTAAGTCAGTACAAATTTCGAATGGTCAAATGAAAAACAACAGAAAACATGTGCGCAAGAGTAGGCCTGAGATATTAGACAAAACATACCTTACTAATGGAGATGATCACCTTTTGTATATCACATCTCATAACTTTCGTAATCATGAGGTGACATAGAATATCAGAGGTTACATTGTCAGGTAATGGAGAGTGTATAACCTAGGCAATGTGTAATAATTGTTTGAGGAATCTTTCATTACACACAGATATACCTCTTTTGTCGTTTATAAATTATGCCATTGATAAGGTGGTTAAATGAATATGTTATAATAAATGGTCGGTGATGCAAAACATGATAATCCTCGAACAAGGTTCCAGCAGAATATTCTCTGACATGTGGTTATTCTTCTGACGGGTTATTATAATTCTCTAATTGTTGTCAGCTGAGTATATCTCGACCGATCGTCTTTATGCATGTCCTTGCATTAAACTGCACGGTTATATATTGATCGTTCGCATAATAATTCATAGGTAAAGTGAACCTAAGATTAGGGCGTCTAGTTGGGTTTGTAAAGAGAGTTACTTTAAACTTATGAGTAGAAGAGATGGGTATGGAGCCATGTGAACTCGTCTGGCCCCATTATCGAGTGAATACACAAGCATATTGTCGTGTGCACTCGTAGGGTTGACCAGTAATAGGGTCGACCGAGTGTGTGTAAAAGAGATTTATAGGCATCGGGGAGATTGACCTTTATGCTGATCATACCTATAGCTGGTTGATTATGAGGTGGGTCGGACATCTCTTAAATTCGGTCGACTATTGAACGATCAAATATGTTAGTTCTCCAGTTCAAGAATAAAGCATTAAACTACCTATATTTAACCGAATTAAGGGTCGTTCAGCCCTCTTCCGAACGGCTTGTAATCCGGTCGGGCTGACATTGAGAATCTTAGTGCTGGGCGAATGACAAAACTGGGTGAAAAATGTCCTCTTCCCTTGACTTTGACCGTCACATTACATTTACTTTGACCGTCACGTCATCTTCAGAGTCTACTCGTTACATCCCGTATCATCTATTAATAATTTTATTATAGGGCTTTAAGCCCTATCATTAACCCAAAGTTTCTTGGATCTAACTCCTATGTTATGTTTTTTTTCGTTGAAAATGATAGAAGAAGACAATGTGGTATATGTATAGAAGATAATTATCTTATAGTGATGGAAAGAGTGTAAGGCACTTTCTTTCCTGAAGAATCAACTATCTATCAGACTATATATCACATTGGTAGAAGAATGTGTTGTTGATTGAGAGCACTATATTTGCACCAAAATAGCAAGCATGCAATAAACAGGTAAATAAAAGAGTAAGGTTCAGAAATTGTTATCTCCTCAGGTCGAAGCGTCGGCGTGCCGACTGTCTTTAGAGAATATATTGTAGCCCACGGTGCAGAGGCTCTCCGGCAAAATTCTCCCAAGATCCGACAACCACTCGCATCGTCCGTAGGTGCACTCCAAGACGAACATCACACTCGGTCCCAACCTCAGATCGCGGAATACCAAGCCTCAGGACAGCGCACGCACACACAGAGAGGGAAGAAGAAGAAAAGTAGACTGCTTGAGAGATACCGAACGAGGAACAGAGGCGCAACATTTATTCACTCTGAAGTAAAGCACTGCTTCGCTAGCGAACCAAAGCATGCGTCGGTTCTGGACAGCAGAACCAAACCGTGCGTAGCTTCCTCACGCACGCGGGACAGAGCCAAATCAAACCAAAGACTGGCAAAAACAAACCAGGCCGCTTGCAAGCGTGAGGCCCACGAGCTGGGGATTTGCACCCCCTGCGCGTGATGATAACCTGTGTCGCGCCCGATTTATGGATTTTCGGCTCGAACCCCCCAAAACCACTTGATTTGGGCTCGGCCCGGGCATGCGTGTAGGTCCCCTTAACTTTGCTAAGCAAGGATGGAAGGGCTCCATATATATAAGGTCTTCCAACCTTTTTAGCTTAGCAATGTGAGACTAAATGAATATACATATGCATTACTAGAACAACAACAAAAAACAAAGAATAGTTTGAATTAAAAACACGGAACTCAACAAATCCCCCACTAATTCAAATTATTTTGGTCGAAAACAAAGACTTATCCTGAGGCTTGGTTGCAATGAGCTTTTAGTGAAAATACCTTCCGGTTTGAATTTTCACCTAAGTACACCAATCTTATTCACATATGTTTGAAGAGAACTCAGTCTTGAACTTAAACCTTTTATATGTGAAAATCAATTGGTAACAACTCATCACGGGCGATGGTTGAATCCTTCTAGGTTGGTGCATTACAACCATACCACCGAATCTTATTTCATAAGTGCTAAGGAGAGTTGCCTAGACCCCCCACACTGCGGCCCCACAGTTACACTTACATAGGTGAGTTCTCCAAGGATGTACTGCGAGCATCCTGTCATTAAGACCCTGAACTCATTAAGAGCTCCTAAGCTCATCCTTACTAGTAGTCAAGCATCTATCTAGGGAAGAGACTGTGAGATTACATTTCAATCAATTTGATACTTACGGTTCACCCTTATAACTTGTTTATACCACATTAAACCTACTTCTTAGGATCTCCAATCAGATAGGTTGGGTTGCCGCTATAGATAAAACCAGGATAGGCCTCAGTTCCATTCCCTTACTGGATCTCTTGATTTTCTCAGAATCAAGTCCTTTAATGAGTGGATCAGCAATATTGTTATTTGAACTTACAAAGTTCAATAACACCACTCCAAGAGACACTAACTCACGAATAGACTTTAATCTTATTCGTACATGTCTCTTCTGTTTCTGGTTATACTTGGAGCTTCTAATCTGAGCTATTGTTGTTTGATTATCACAATGTATTGAAATAGAAGGTATTGGCTTCATTATCAAGTGAATTTTAGAAAGGAGACCCTTAAGCCAATCAACTTCAGTTACTGTGGTATCCAAAGCACACAATTCTGCCTCAGATGTAGAACGGGTTATAATCGTCTGTTTAACAAACCTCTAAGCAACTGCACCGCCTCCAAGTGTAAAGACATAACCAGTAACGCCTTTACACTCAGCAGTGTCAGCTATCCAACTAGAATCACTATATCCCTCCAGGACTGTAGGAAATCTCCCATACCACAAGCCCAAGGATATAGTGCGTCTTAGGTATCTGAGTACTCTGTCTAATAAATCCCAATGCGTTCTGTCTGGACAGCTGGTAAACCTGCTCAATCTCGTTATAGCAAAAGAAATATCAGGTCTAGAATAATTTGCTAAATACATTAGACTACCTATTATTTGTGAGTATCTTAATTGAGACACTGCCACACCACTCTTATTCTTGTGGAGAGTTTTTGAAGGATCATAGGGTGTGACGACAGATTTAACTTGGCTATAGCCATATTTCTCTAATACTCTCTCAACATAGAGTGACTGAGAAATTGTCATTCCTTCAGTTGAACGAGTCAACTTCATCCCTAAAATCATGTCAGCACAATCCATATCCTTCATATCAAACTTACCACTTAAGAGGGTCTTAGTCTCATTAATAATAGAAAGGTTAGAACTAAAAAATAGGATATCATCTACATATAAACATAAGATAATATAATTATCACATTTCATTTTAGCATATACACAGTTATCAGAGCCATTCATTTCAAAGCCAAATGATAGCATAACTCTATCAAATTTTTCGTGCCACTGCTTTAGGGCTTGCTTTAAATCATAAAGAGATTTGACTAACCTACAGACTTTATTCTCATTTCCAGAAACTACATGTCCCTCAGGCTGATCCATATATATCTCTTCTTCAAGATCTCCATTAAGGAATGCCGTTTGACATCCATTTGATGGACCTCAAGATGATATATGGATGCTAATGCTATTAACACTCGGATTGTAGTATTTCTGATAACAGGAGAATAAGTGTCAAAATAGTCAATCCCTTCTTTCTGTTTGAATCCCTTAGCAACTAGGCGGACTTTGAATTTATCTACTAACCCATCAGGTTTTAGTTTTCTCTTAAACACCCATTTACATCCTATAGTGGTACACCCAGGAGGTAAATCTACTAACTTCCAAGTGCCATTAGAGATAATAGAGTTCATTTCACTTTTAATGATCTCTTTCCAGTGCTTAGCTTCAAGAGAAGCCATAACATCTCTATATGTCACAGGGTCACCTTCTATATTATATGTGATAAAATCCTGGCCTAAATTCGTAAACACACGTTGCCTCTTGCTTCTTCTCAGTTCTGTATACTTACTAGATTCATCTAGTCTAGAATGATTTGAGAAAGATGTACCTACTACGGATAATGAGACTTCTATAAAATTTCTCCTAGAGAAAGAATTACAAATATTAATTCGTTATATATATATATATATATATATATATATATATATATATATATATATATATATATATATATATATATATATATATATATATATATATATATATATATTTCTTTGGAAAGAAGCAATATTTATTTCGAATGGAGTAGTTTACCTTATTTTCTAGCTAGTTGGAAATAAATTATCAATGTTTCCCCTTCGTCTGAGCATTGATAGCAAAAGCAATATTGAGCTGCATGCAGTTCGCAAGTTGTAATATTAATTCTAACAAAATGCAGAGGCGTCCTAGCTTAGTCCAGCACTAGCGGGTTCAACCGCGGGACCGGTACTCACACCAAGTGTTTGTTCCTAACAAGCACCAAGCTCAATCCTTCAGCCATGTCCACCTTCCCCCCATCCTCCGACTCCTAATCGAAGCACTGTAGCATCGCCGCCAGCGCACACGGTACGAAATGCAGCGCTAGAGACGCCCCCGGACAAAGTTTGCGTCCGCTTCCGAAGGGAATCAGCTCGAAGTGCTGCCCCCTGACGTCCAATTGCTATCCGGGCTCCTCCAGGAACCTCTCTGGCCGGAACTCCAGTGGCTCCGGCCATTGCTCCGGGTCCCTTCCCATGGCCCAGAGGTTGACAAAGACCGTCGTGTTTGCTGGAACATCGTATCCTTTGATCTTGGTGTCCCTGGTGGACCGCCGAGGGATCATAGGGACAGAGGGATGCAACCGCATTGTTTCCTTGATGATGGCCTGCAGGTACGGGAGGTTGGCCGCGTCGGACTCCTGTAATAGAGATAAAATATAATTACCTAGATTGACCGGATCAAATTACCAAGTCAAATCAAATTAAGTATTAGGGTTATTCTAATAATTCAGTTATAATTATTAGAATAATTCTCAGAATAATTTTTAGAATTATTCTATTATTTGTTAATTGGTTAATTGACCGAGTACTTGTTTAAACTCTATATATTGTATTGTTCTTAGGACAAATTTAAATGAACAAGATTTATTATTACTCTCATCTCTTCCTATTATTCCTTTATCATGGTATCAGAGCCAACATCTTATCCCACCTATTCTTTTCTAAAATAAACCTCTATTTCTCCACCTCCCTCTCTGCATTGCCTTGTGTGAGAACTTCCTCGCCCAGCAATATATGCATGTTTTCTCTTCTTTTGTCCTTAGAATAATTCTCTTCTTTGCTGCTGCTCCTGAAGATCTCAATAGCTGTGGATTTTTTCTTCTTCTGCCGCTGCATAAGAAGAAGCTGCCGGCAAGGAGTTCTCAATTGTAGTGACACAAAAGTCCTGCCCACGCCAAGGAGTTCCAAAGAAGATAAGTCATTTAATCTTTTTTTGAGAGCACCTCTCTCCATCATCCACCATCCCAGATAAGCTATCATTACATAACTCACTATTTTATAATGTCAGAACTTTCATCTCCATCATCTCCCACAGAAACAAACCTTGGAACACAACTCTCTTCCTTACCCCTAAATGCCATGTCTTATTTACCCATCAAACTCACCAATGATAATTATATGCTTTGGAAGATGCAATTTATTTCGCTACTTCGTGTTCATGATTTACTCGGAATTGTTGATGGTACCTCTCTTAAACCGCAAGAGGATGATTCATGCTATACTATATGCAGTAAGAAGGATCAACTAATTATGATATGGCTGATTTCAACGATTAGTGAGCCTATACTTCCTGCAATTGTAGGGCTTGTTAGTTCTCGTCAAATATGGGAAGCTCTTGCCCGAACCTTTGCTTCACACTCTCAAGCACGTGTTCTTCAACTTCGCATGCAGTTACAGTCGATGCACCGAGGAGACAAGTCCATCAATGAATATATGCAATTAATCAGAACCATTGTCAATAATTTAGCTACGATTGACCATCCGATTTCGGATTCAGATTTACTAATACATGTTCTTGCAGGATTGGGGCCTCAATATGATAGTTTTATTCCTAGCATAACTACTCGCATCGATCAAGTGTCACTTGATACCCTTCATGGCTTGCTCTCTTCGCATGAGATACTTCTACAATTACAATCTTAAAGGGTTTCAGATTCTCTTGTTCTTTCGGCACGCAAGACTGATAGTACTGTCCATCAAGGAAATCAAGGTGGTCGAGGACGAGGACAAGGGCGAGGACAAGGTCGAGGACGAGGTCAAGGACGAGGTCAAGGACGAGGACGTTGTCAGATTTGCTTCAAGATTGGTCACTTTGCTCATCAATGTTATAAGAGATATGATCGAAATTTTAATGGAGGTTTTGCATCCACACCTCAAGCATCAACCTCAACTCCATCATATCACCCAGGGGCATTTTCTCTTATAAGCAATCCTTATATGCCTACGACAAATTCTTCAGTCTCAGGATGACATCCAGATTCTGGAGCAATTCATCACGTTACATCAGATTATGACATTCTTGCAGAGGCCTCCTCCTATCATGGTCCTGACACTGTAGAAGTAGGCAACGGTTCAGGTTTGCAAATTGCTCACCTTGGAAACACATTTTTCCATTCATCTGGTCGACTCTTTTCTATGCGCAATACACTTCATGTTCCTTCTATCACTAAAAATTTATTCTCAGTTCGTCAATTTGCTCTTGATAATAATGTGTTTTTTGAATTTCACTCTCACTATTGTCTTGTGAAGGATCCCACAACCAAAACCACCTAGCTCAGAGGAGGAATTAGAGATGATCTATACTATCTTCAACCTATATCCGCCAAAGCTCTAGTTGGAGAACGTACAAATAAAACCTCCTGGCATGCACGACTTGGTCATCCATCTCTACGTCTTGTTCAAGGAATCATTAATCAGTTTGGCTTACCGACATCTTTATCATCCTCATCTCATTCTTGTGAAGCATGTTTGAAAGCAAAAAGTCATAAATTGCCCTTTGTTTCTTCTTCTCATATGTCTAATTTTCCTTTAGAACTTATCCACTCTGATGTTTGGGGCCCTGCTCTTATTTTGTCAAATCAAGGTTTCCTCTATTATGTAATTTTTATTGATGACTTCAGCAAGTTTACTTGGGTATTTTTCATGGAACGGAAATCTGATATTTTTGATATCTTTTGTCAATTCCAAAAACACGTAGAACGTTTCTTTGACCGAAAAATACTCTCTCTCCACTCTGATTGGGGTGGAGAATATCAAGCGCTTAATCGTCATCTGGGCTCTTTGGGCATTCTTCATCGAGTCTCATATCCTCACACTTCCGAACAAAATGGCTCTGCGGAAAGGAAACATCGTCATATAATCGAAACTGCCTTAGCTCTTCTCAATCATGCATCAGTTCCACTCAAATTTTGGGATGACGCAGTTCAAACTGCTGTTTATCTTATTAATCGTCTCCCTACTCCATTACTTCACCATAAAAGCCCCTTGGAAAAACTCCACAATCAGTCTCCTAACTATACCTTCTTACGTATTTTCGGTTGTGCATGTTATCCATGGCTACGACCTTATTCTAAACATAAACTTAATCCTCGTTTTCAACAGTGTGTTTTCCTTAGTTATAGTAATTTGCACCATGGGTATCGTTGTCTACATATACCGACAGGGTGTATATATATATCTCGGCATGTTATTTTTGATGAATCTCTATTTCCTTTTGCAGCCACAACAACAACTCTATCCTCAAACAGTGGTACTTTCTTACCCCCACCTGATATCCCATCTGAATTACCACAGGTTGCTCATTCAATTAGACACACTGGAAATGCAAGAAGAGATGACATCCTGGGTTCTGCTCCAGAATTCTCTGCAAATTCTCCAAGATCACCAGAATTGACCCAAGTGACTACTCCATTAAGAGCAGGGCATACTGATGAGAGGAATAATGTTGTGGAACCTATTCTGTGTCCAATCTTGGAAGCCTCGCCAGCTATGGATAATATGATCTCTAACTCTGGATCGTCAAATAATACAAGTCCGTCATCGGAATCGCCATGTCAGTTTCCTTCCTCCTCCTCGTCAACAAGTGATTCGAATGATGGTCCTCCTCGTCGCATGCTTCCCTTAGGTGACATATATGCACGATGCCCTCAAATAACAACTCGACATCCCCTTCCTCGAGCTCTATTGGTTTCTTCAAAGTCTATTGAACCAACTTGTTTTACACAGGCAAACAAGGATCCAAATTGGCGTAATGCAATGGCTATAGAATTTGATGCACTTCTTCATAATGGAACATGGAACCTAGTTCCGCGTACTCCCTCCATGAATGTGGTGGGCTCTAAATGGGTATTTCGTCTTAAGCATCGAGCTGATGGTTCTCTTGAACGACACAAAGCTCGACTCGTAGCCAAAGGATTTAGTCAACAACCAGGTATTGATTTCAATGACACTTTTAGCCCAGTCATCAAAATTACATCTGTCAGACTATTGTTATCAATAACTATTAGTTCTAATTGACCCGTACGACAATTAGACATTTCAAATGCGTTTCTCCATGGTCATGTTGAGGAAACTATTTTTATGGAGCAACCACCTGAGTTCATTCATCCACAATTTCCATCTCATGTTTGTCAACTCAAGAAATCATTATACGGTCTTCGACAAGCTCCTCGTGAATGGTTTCATCGATTATCTAATTGGTTACAAACTCAAGGATTTTCTGGATCAAAGACTGACTCGTCTTTATTTTACAAAAATAATGATGGATTTATGATATTTTTTCTTATTTATGTGGATGACATTATGATAACCGGTAATGATCACAAGGATATCACAACTTTATTAAGTCTTCTCAATCAAGAATTTCCTACTCGAGATTTGGGCATTGTTCGATTTTTTCTTGGCATTGATCTTATTCCACATGAGGATGGATATCTTCTCTCTCAGAGCAAATACATTACTGGACTTCTTCAAAGAGCTAAAATGAATGGGGCACGTCCGGTCTCTACACCAATTGCTATAAACAACTCTCTATCTTCATCTTCTCCTGCTCTGTCTGATCCACAGATTTATCGAAGCATTGTTGGAGCCTTACAATATGTCACTATCACACGACCTGATATTACTTTTGTAGTAAATCGTGCCTGTCAATTCATGCATGCTCCGACTGAACAAAATTGGGATAATGTAAAAAGAATACTTCGCTATCTCAAAGGTTCTATTCTACACGGTCTTCTTCTATATCGCCAATCGTCTCGAGATTTACATGCTTATAGTGATGCGGATTGGGCTAGTTCTCCTGAAGATAGACGCTCTACTATTGGATATGCGATATTTCTTAGACGAAATCTTATCTCATGGAATTCGAAAAAGCAACCTACGGTATCTCGTTCAAGCATTGAGGCAGAATATAAAGCTATAGCAAATACAACGTCTGAGATTATTTGACTTTAATCACTTCTTTCTGAACTTCATCTTGCACCAAAAATTTGGTGCGATAATATTAGAGCAACATATCTCTCAGCAAATCCGGTCTTCCATGCTCGTACAAAACATATAGAAATTGACTTTCATTTTGTTCGTGAACGTGTGGCAACTCAACAGTAATCTGTCTCTTATATCTCTGCTGAAGATCAAATCGCTAATATATTTACTAAGCCATTATCCAGACACCGTTTCAACAAGTTAGTAAGCAAACTCAACGTTAAAGATCTCCCGTTAAGTTTGTCGGGGGGTAATAGAGATAAAAGATAATTACCTAGATTGACCGGATCAAATTACCAAGTCAAATCAAATTAAGTATTAGGGTTATTCTAATAATTCAGTTATAATTATTAGAATAATTCTTAGAATAATTTTTAAAATTATTCTATTATTTATTAATTAGTTAATTGACCGAGTACTTGTTTAAACTCTATATATTATATTATTCTTAGGACAAATTTGAATGAACAAGATTTATTATTACTCTCATCCCTTCCTATTATTACTTTATCATCCTGCACCAGTCTTTTCTCGCCGACCACCGCTTCGATCTCATCTTGTGCCTTGCGCAGGATGTCCGAGTGGTTGATGAGTTCCGCCAGTCCCCACTCCGAGGTGACGGCCGAAGTGTCGGTGCCGGCTACGAAGATATCCATCACGAAGGATTTTATATTTTCCCTACTCAATCTCACTTCTGCACTGGAATCCTCTGCGATGTCAATCAATATATCCAGCAAATCCTTGATTCCACCGCTCTTTTTTTTTCTCGCCGCCTCCTTTTCCTTCATGATCCTCTCCATCATCACATCGTACCTTTGGCGGATGTTCTTCGACCTCTTATCGAACCCCTGCAAGTCCCAATTCTCCGCCACTTCCTCCACGATTGTCCTCATCTCCATCGCCTCCCCGTCCGACCCACAGCATCTGTGGCTCGTGGTCATCCGGGAGATCACATTGTTTGCGAGATTTATCAGTTCGCTGCCCATGTTGATGCTGGTTCTTCCAACCTTGCATCTGTCCTACAAGGACCGAACGAGGGAGACCACCTCTTCACGCCGGATGGGGAGGAGCTGTTCGATCGTCCGTCCTCCCAGGAGCTGCGACATGCAGAGTTTCTTCAAGAACCTCCAGTGGGGACCGTAGGGCGCGAAGACGAAGTCGGCGCAGCCGTAGGTGATGTATAACTTACGACCCTAAACTGAGGGCGGTCCGACCAAGCCGTCTCCTGCATTCTCATAATCTCTTTGGTGATGGAAGAGGAGGAGGCCACAATGCAGGGTACTGAACCGAGGCGGAGGCCGATCAGGTCACCGTAGCGCTTAGAGAGCTTATGTAACGATTGGTGGGGGATCGGCGTGAGGTGATGGAGGTGGCCAATTATCGGAAGGGCAATTGGACTCGGAGGGAGGCGGAGAGCTGGCCGCCGGCGCCGGCATGTGAGGAATAAGATTGAAAATACGATCACGAGGATGGGAATAGCGAGGGACTGGAGGCCTGCTGCTGCCATTTCCTTGGATTATATGCGCTGCAACAGAGCAGGGGGGCCAGCTAAATGTGTATATATACATTTAATTAATATTGTAATATCTTATCCTTTAATTTTATATAAAATATAAGAAACTCTGCCATAGGGTGGGAATATTTTTTTTATAATTGATTTTTTTTGGTTAAATGGCTCCTTAATAAATTAAATGTCTTAATTAAAAATATAGAATTTATTAAAATCGGTGGGTCCCAAGTACAACAAAGGTAAATATCTTATAATTTTTTTATTATCTAGTCTCTTCACTTTAGGACGGTAAACAAATCGAATCAAGTCGAGCCGAACCGAACTTTAGAATGTTCAAACTTGTTTGAAAAAGTAACTAAGTCGAGCCAAGTCGAGATTAAAATGAACCAAGCTTTTGAAATGAGTGTTCAAACTTGGCTTGGTTTATTTTTTTATAAGCTTGAGCTTGAGCTTGAGTTTGAGCTTGTTTGAAACTTGACTTGAGCTTGGTTCATTTAGATGTTCTCAAGCTCTCAATTCAAACTTGGCTTGAGCTTGGTTGGAGCTTGGCTTGAGCTTGGTTCGAGTGTGATTCGTTCAGATGCTATCAAACTCTCAATTCAAGCTTGTTTGATTTTTTAAAACTTGTAGTTGTTTGATTGGTTATTAAGGTTGATAATTTAAATTGATTTATTTTATTTTATTATTTATTTAGCATATTGAAAAGAATTTTATTAATGAATATACTTCGTGAACATTGTTCACAAACGTTGTTCACAAACATTAACGAGCTGAACACATGTGCCTTCAAGCTTATTTAGCTTAGCAAGCTATTCAAGATTATTTGTTTAATTAATCTTATGAACATAAATAAATTTTTAGCAAGCTAAATACTAAATTTGTTCATGAATACTTAATTCATTAACCGCCCTACTTCAATTATATACAAATTCTCTTTTAGGAAATATGTTCATAGTATAACATAGATAGTGTTTTTTTTTGACAACTAAGTTTTTATATATATATATATACACGGCCCCCTAGAGTCGGTTCTACGGATATGGAGGGAGATAAATATAGGTACATAGTTGAAAGTGCATGATCGGGATACTAATCCCAAGTAATGACATTCCGAGAATCGAACTTTGAATTTTTCGATTATGAAATTATACGTCCCCAGTTGTACTATGCCCTGGGAATAAAAGAATACAGTAAAAAAAAATATAAAAATTTACCTTATGGTTGTCTGGATTATAGCCCAGCCAAAAAAATATAGCTAAGTGAAAAGATTACTTGCTGTGAAATTTGTAAGTGAGCTTCTTTGAACCAATTAGACATTTGTTTGAAATGCTAACTTCATCCCTGGGTTGAAAATATGTTTAACATGGCACAACACCAAATATTCAAAGTTTTTTTCTAAAGATCAGCACCATAGTATTGCTGATTTGTACAAATCAAGATTAATATGGTGCTGATTTGTACAAATCAATACCAAATACTGGTACTAGTTTACACCACGTTGGTGCTAGTCTCCAACACCGATAAAAGACCAGTTATACAAATCAGCACCAACTACTGGTACTACTTTGCACCACGTTGATGTTGATTTACGTAAACTAGCATCACATTGGTGTCAGTTTATGTAAATCAATATCATTGTTAGTGCTGGTCTTTAAAAACACTAATAGAAGATCAGTTATACAAATCAACACCACGTTGGTGTAGGTTTACGCAAATTAACACCAACATGGTACAAATTTACATAAACTAGCAACAACTACTAGTACTAGTTTACATCACGTTGGTGTTGATCTTTAAAGATCAACATGAACAGAAAATCAATTATGCAAACCAGCAACAACGTGGTGCTAATTTAGCTAATTAGCACCAATGTGGTGCAAACTAACACTAATAGCTGGTGTTGGTTTGCACAAATCAACACCAACGTGGTGCTGGTTTGCACAATTGGTCTTCTATTGGTGTAAGTTTGCACAAATCAACACTAACGTGGTGCAAACCAATACTAGTAGTTAGTGCTGGTTTCTTCAAACCAGTACCAACGTGTAAGTGCTAGTCTTTAAGTACTAGTGCTAGTGTTGATTTTTAAAGACCAGTATGTTGGAGCTGATCTTTAAAGATCAGCTCCACATTTACAAATTAGCACCACTTTGCATGCAAGAGAGAGAAGAGAGTTGCATATAAATGAGAGAGGGAAATAAAAAAAATTAGTTTTAGCCATGTCAAATCATTGACTTTGGATGTTGTCCACCATTGTGCAAGGTATCATTATTTTATATTTAGTGCTGGTTTGTGCGAACCGACACCAACATGGCGCTGGTTTGCGCAAACCAACAATGATATTGATGCTGATTTTTCAAGACCAGCACCAACAGAAGACTAGTTGTGCAAACCAACACCATGTGTTGGTTTGCGCAAATCAGCACCAACATGGTGCTGGTTTGCATAAACTAGCACCAATGTGGTGCAAACTAGTACTAATAGTTGGTGCTAGTTCACATAAATCAATAGCAACGTGGTATTGGTTTGCACAACTGGTCTTCTATTGGTGCTGGTTTATGCAAACCAACACCAACATGGTGCAAACCAACACTAACTACTGGTGCTAGTATTTAAGTGCTAGTGCTGGTGCCAATCTTTAAAGACCAGCACGTTGGAGCTGATCTTTAAAGATCAGCTCGACGTTGATTTTGGTTTGTAAAAATCAGTACTATCTTGCATACAGGACATAGAAGAGAGTTGTATGCAGATGAAAGAGGAAAAAAAAATCAATTTTTGTCGCGCCAGATCATTGACGTTGGATGTCATCCACCATTGTATAGGGTATCATTCTTTTATATTTGGTGCTGATTTGTGAAAACCAATACTAGTGCAGTGTTGGTTTGCACAAACCAGCAGCACTATTGGTATTGACCTTTAAAGACGAGCACCAACAGATGACTAGTTCTGCAAATCAACACCATCTTGGTGTTGGTTTGTGTAAATCAGTACCAACATAGTGCCAGTTTGCACCACATTGATGATGGTTTTTAAAAACTAGCACCAACAGAAGACCAGTTGTGCAAACCAGCACCAACGTAGTGCTAGTTTGCACAAACTGCCACCAATGTGCTGGTGTTGGTGTTGGTCTTTAAAGACCAACACGTTGAAGATGATCTTTAAAGATTAGCTCCACCTTGGTGTCGGTTTATAAAAACTAGAACCATCTTACATGCAGGAGGGAGACTTGCATGCAAGAGAGAGAAGAGAGTTGTATGTAGATGAGAGAGGAAAATAGAAAAATTAGTTTTGGCCACGTCAGATCATCCATATTAGATGTCGCCCATAATGCTATTTGAACTGTTACATTACCATTTGAACATGATAGAATATCATATATTTGTACCCCTTAGTGCACGATATAATGGTAAGAGAGAGGATAAGCTCCCATAAAATGAGAGTTTGATTCTTTCACAGGGTATATTATACGTCTACATACTCGAATCACTCGTAATACTAGACCATCCGTCATAATCAATCCGTGTTTTCCATATTTAATTTGATAGTTTATGGAAAACTTCTATGGAACTAGATTGGCCACCTTTGCAATTAATAAGTTCATGTGGAAAAAGACAATTTGCTCATTCCCAGCACTCTCGCCAACCCGTCTCTATGCCAACACAGAGGAGGTAAATCATGGGTGTGGTAACTAGTCATTAGTGTAGGTGGCCAAGGCATGGGGGAAGACATGCTCTGACATGCCAAGTTTTGACCCTAAGATCTCGTGTAACAGCACCCCATTCCTTAACTATGCACTGCCCTACATACTCGAGTTAATAAAAAAATCATGTATTTATAATGGTGTAAGACTTGAATTATGTGAAACAACATTTGAGGTATGGAATTTATAGCTTTCTCCAGTGTGTTATCTACATGCTTCATGTTGTAATTTGATGATGGACAATGATACCATGTGATAATCTAGGATGTGGGTGGGTCAGGTCAAAGTCCATAAGGAAAGAAATAGATTGGGCTCGATACATGGGCTTGGGTAGAAGTGGAGCTCGGGAAATATAACATGTCTGACACTTAGATTCAGAATAAGGAGGTGCTCTGGATGTTGGGTTCCGAAGTAAAATCAAGCATTAAAAACAATAGAAAGGAACTCACCTGAGTTCTATGTGAATTCTAATTACATCGTTGATTTGGAATGTTACCTCTAGATGTGTAGAGCCTTTGCATATTTAGAGAGTCTGATTGATCTAAGAATGATCAGTACATTTGCGCCTCTAGCAATATCCACACGAGTATAGCCATTGCCTGTTTCACCAGCACGATTAGAGAATCACATAACCCATGCCGTAGTGCTAAGCTACTATTTACAGTTGAGATCAAACCCTAACTTTTAGGATTGACATGATCTAATCAGATAACATCGTGCTCCAAATAAAACTAAACTCAACCTCCAAGTCTCATACATTTTCCTTTTATTTTATTTTCCCATGCATATTCAAAATGCAAATGAAAAAAGATATAAAAGTGGATATAAAATCATGGGCTCTATTTAGTTTGGGCTTCTTTGATGAAAATCCAAATGAATATTTGATTAACTATTAATTTAATAAGTTTAAGATCCAATTAGATTAACCCAGTAATCTTGTAAGATCTAATTAGACTAATCCACTAATATAACTAGTTTAAGATTTAAAATAAATTTCAGACTTAGATCTCAAACCCACTTTATTTTAGTTATACTAAAATAAAACTCTAAAATCGATGTGTTCTCTGTGTGTGAGCCAATAGGTTCTCATAACATTGATAATGACTCTAAAATCATATTTTATAGACACAAGCTATGAGTGACATCTAACAATATATCATGACTATCCAGGTGACGAGAATATCGTAAATCTGACCTAACTTGCTTATGACTATTTTATTGTATAACTTAGTCCTTTTGTCCATGATATTTAAATTGATTTAAGAGACATAGATCATGTTATCCTCTTATCAATCTATGTATTTCTTGATCTTTAAGTAGACTTAATCAAATAAGCTCAATATCTCATATTGACTTATTTGAGCATGATTATGCATTTTAGTAGTCCTACTTAATTAAGGGATCCAAAGATATTACTTTCATTATATGAAAAAGATAAATTTCATCTATATCACTCACATCCCTCTATATAACTTATTGCATACCTAGTAAATGACTTTATAATCAACCTTGTTATAAGTGATATCTGTCGATACTAAAGTACACAACTCCTTATGTAGAAAACTGTAGTGACTTCAGGTCAAAGGGCTGTTTATACTAATAGTCATTATGAGAATGTTTATGATACTCGTATAACAATCTATGAAATATTATTATGGTGGATCAATTCAGTATATATTCTTTAATATATACTCATGTGTTAACTTAAAATTTTATATACATGACTAGTGAGATTAAGTGATTAGTTATCCTACAAGTTAGTTTCAATGCATTAGTATTGTCTTTGTATATAAATACTTGACTAGGAATAATTGAGTATAGTGTTCTATATATCTATAGTCTCTTATAATCAATTCAACTAATTAATATGCTATAGAACAAGAATATACCACTTTAGGGCATTATTATATTTATTCAAATTTGTCCATATTTAAAGAAAATATAATAAACATAAAATATCACCTTATATTTAAAATATGATATGATAGTCTCATATCAATTATCTTATAATTGGCTCTTAGGGTTGACACTAACACTTCGGAGCCTAGATGTACTCAGGAATCAAAATTAGGAGGTGCTTGGGATAGGATTCGGAGCTAGGAGGTGCTCGACAATTGAGCTTAGTGTCAAATGATGCTCATCATCAGAGATGTGGTCTTAAAAAAGAAGGGTGTAGTTTTGGGAGGAAGCAACAAGCAATAAAAGCGGTCAATGACGACAAGCATTACCAATCATTGTTAATGATGCATTCTAGAAGGAGGAAATTGCGAGATTGTTGTAAAATAAGTAGGTAGTAATGGTGGTCATTGTAACAGGAAGATTGAAGGGCTTAATGAGAACTGTTACTCGATGAAGCTATAAAATGGAATGAGGGGGTAAATTCAAATTGAGGGTAATCTTGTTCATTTTACAACATTTTCATCATCTCTTTCCCAAGTTACATAAGCATTGGAAGTATGAGATATTGGAAAATTTAAATAATAGGGTTATTTGAGAAATAGCCTTATAAAGTTTTTTCGGAATTTTTAGAAATTTTTTGAAAATTTTTCGGAGCTCGTACGATGAGTTTTGAGGGGACGAATTTACGGTTCAGATAAAGCCTGTTTGGGATACCCATTTAAGTGGGACTTGATTGAGATATAACTTATAGGTTGATCGAATAACCCTAAGTTTAAATATGCCTTAAATCACCGAACCTGACTCAAGCCTCGCGATCTCGACCTCTCTTCCCCGACTTCTCTTCTCTGTTCTTCATGCGTCTCTGTTCCCGGCGATCGACAACTCTTCTCTCGTCTTCTCGGCGTGCCAGCACAGATCGAGTCTCGGAGCTTGGAGGATAGGAGCTAGCTAGTTTCTTTCTTCCCGTCAACTTCGGCAAGTGGCAGGATCTCTTCTCCTTTCCCCGACTGCCAACACCATTGGATCGAGCGAGATCCACCCGATCATCGACGTGAAGAGGCAATTAGGGTTCCAAGGGTAAACAACTGAACCTTCCTCTTTCTGTTCTCTGATTTGTTCCCTAGTTTCGAGTCTTCTTCCTCTATTCTTGCTCTCTTCCTATCTGATTGTCGGCGATCTTAGGTTAGGTCTTGGATCCCTTCTTTGTTGTTGTTGATTGAGGATTAGAGGAATCCCTGGTATGCAGCTTCACGGATCGAATCGGGTGATCCTTTTGGAAATGATCAATCGAGGTAACATTGGGAATTCTGTAGATTCAAGGACTTCGATGTATTCCTCGTCCTTGTGGTGATTTTCTTTTGGTTATGGACTAGGAGGGAGAGGTTGGATCCAATTACTTGCTGTAATTCCCAGATCAGTTCTTGGACGTCCCTTTCTTCACTGTAATTGAGGTCTCGGTTGAAGTGGGGAAGAATTCCAGCAGAGCTTGCCGTGAGTTCTCTGATCCAACAAGAAAACTACCTCTCACTGTGCTGTCGATAAAGGTTTTAGATCAGTGAGGTGAGTTCTATTCTCTGTGAGCTACTTAGATGTGGATTTTGGTTGCATCACTAGATGAATTAGTATGATTAGTATATTAGTAATTGATGCATGGTTTAGATGAATTAGATTTGTCTGTAGATTTAGGTATGATTTAGATTACATGATTACTAGATGATTAGTGATTGTGTTTAGATTTATTTGTTTAGATTAATCTAATGGAATGATTAGGGTTAAGGTAATTAACCCTAGTCAACCGTTGGATTTCTAATCTAATGGGTGATTAGGGATTAGGTAACTAACCCTAATTGATCGTTAGATTTAATTAGGTAAGTTGTGATTGTGTTGATTAAGGTTTTGCCCTAATTTAGTTTTAGAGATTTTATTTAACTATTCATTTTGATTTAGCTAAATAAAATATATATATTATTTGACGTAGGACTCTGATGCGAGACGAGCGTCTCGACTTTGGATTTGGATTGATACCACCTTCTATTTGAGGCGGGTACCCTTTGACTTTATCTTTTCGATATGTTCTTATGATATGTGTAGTATACATATAACTAGTAGTAATTGATAGATTTAGCACTTCCCTGGTTTTAGCTTAGATGATACCTGATGCATGCTTCTATTGTTATTTGCTATACATGTTTGATACATGTCCTTGGATTCATGATACTTGTATCATTGTTATATGTGATGTTCTTGGATTTATGCTACTTATATCATGGTTATATATATGTGTTTACCTTTTTGGCACACACATATATGGAGGAAGCTATGTTCAGATATGACATACTGTTGCATCATGCACCATCCCACATGATTGCATGCTGGACGATTGACGACTCCATTATTGTTGAGCTCGTTGGCCAGCTACATGAGCTTGCACACCACCCCTTGCGGGGGTTTCAGGGGGCAGCGCCACCGAAGAAAAATTTATTTTGCATACTTATTTATGAGTTGCTGTTTTACCCGAGACCCTACTACTCACAATACCAACTATGTTTTGTTCCAAACAAAACATCTATAGCCGAGACCTTGTTGGTCACACACCAACTTCGTTTTGTTCCCAACAAAACAACTCTAGCCGAGACCTTGTTGGTCACACACCAACTTTCGGTCAAGAGTCAAGATCTGACCGAGTTGGTCACACACCAACTTTCGGTCATGACTCAAGATTGGCCGAAACTCATAATCTAGCCAAGACTCATAGTCTGGCCGAGACCCATAATTTGGTCGTGAGTCAAGTGTGGCCGAAACTCATAATTTTGCCAATCATAGAAAACTCTATCATGCAATTTCTATATCATATATAAAAATTCTAATAACTTAGCATATCCCTTCGCAAGTGACTCTGATACCACTGTTGGGATCTAGCACGACCAAAGACGTAGAAACGCAGTGGAAAAGTTCTAGATCCTCTTCCAGCAGATCCATGCGAAGGGAATAAACATTTTCTGAAAAATCTATACTAAGCTACATGATAGGATTATACCTTTGTTGTGTACCCTTTGCAATCCCGACAGCAACCTTTTCTTTGGATCCAGATCTCAGCGCGTTCAACCGTCCGCGCCTCTATGGTATCCACACGAACATATCCTTCGTTCGTCCCATGAACGAAGCATTCGGAGAAGAACCATCTTCTTATGCTAGCAAGAAGTATGGTTCGACCAAGCTTGAAGATTCGGGCAAGGAGGAAGGAGGAGGAAGAAGAGGAAGATCAAAAGTCACTTTTCTTCATCTAATGGAAAATAAAATCCAAAAACCTATTTATATTCATCTAATGAATACCAAGGGTTTTTGTCTCTTTGTATTCCTCTTAATGGGTTGGATTTATTATATTGGATTAACCATTAATCCAATAATCCAATAAGTCTAACCCATTGAGTCTAACCCATTAATTTAACGTGTCTAATTCGGATTGGGAGTGGGTGCATTTGAGTCTAACTCATTAAGTAACCCAAAAGGCCTAATCATCTCATAATTGACTCTTAGGGCTAATTACTAACAACATTCGCCCATAAATAGACATTTATGATGGATGGGATAGCTGAATCATTATGCTAAAAAAATACAATCCCACATATAAGTGGTACACTATTGGGCATATCAACCTCTGACATGCAATTCTTCAAAAAAATATAACTAAGTGTAGCCATAACGGATGGACGGACACATGTCTGTCTGGCTGGGCCAATAAGCTAGCCGGTCGAGCATGTACATGACATGAGTCTAGTCAGTCAACCATAAGTCTCCTTTGACTAGATTTAAAGGGAGGACTAGTGATACGAAATGTTAAAGGTGGACCCAAGTATGCCATGAAAGTCAAAGTCAAGGTGATGTGACGGACAATGTTAAGGGGAGGTGACAACCAGCTTGTCACTCTCCATGAGGCTTTGTTATTTGCCCAGTCCTAAGGTGTAAGGTTTCACGAGCGTTAATTATGAAATTTATTTATAAAATAAATAAAAGTCTCACAAGCCTTAATTAAAGAATTTATTTACTAAATTTTCTACAAAGTTTAAGGATTTTTTGGGATTTAAAATGAACTGTTTGACACATTTTAAAAGGGATAGAACTGTTAAGTTTGATAGAACATATAATACCCCATTAAGCTGGAACGAATTGGTCTTAAATACCTTAAGCTAACCTACGTTAAAAAACTACCGGCGGTCGACTGTAGCCCTAAAAATGTCGAACCGCACCCGCCCCACTCACGATCGCCACTCCTTTCTTGGCGTCGTCGCTCCACCAAATCGGCGGAGCACTCACCAATGATCGAGCTCTCTGTCGAGCTTTGGGTTTCGGCCAGGCGCCACCTCACACGGGTGGTTCTCAAGGCACGGTACGACTGGATGTGGATTCTTGCCACCACCTCAGCGGCGGCATAGACATCACGAGGGTTCACAGAGGCGACACAAGAAAAGGGAACGCCAAGGGAAAGGCAAGTTCGAACCTATATGTTGATACGAGATCTGAGGGGTAAGGGATAAGTAGCTAGGGGAGTTTAGAGTTCTTGTTTGTGATGCCCGATTATTTGAATGAGTTACGATTTGCGTCTTCCGTAGTGTTCTAACTTCGTCGCGTGTTTTTCCTTCCGATTTCTGCAATGGATCTGGGTAGGTATGTTGAATCGGGTTTCCTTGCTTGGATTCTTAGTGATGGGGCTTGTGTTTCTAGAGTTAGTGTTTGAATCCGATGTTGCCTCATTTCCTCTTGTGGATTTGAGTTCTTCACAGTTTCCGTTTGGGATTAGGCATGGGATGGTGTTTTTGTTTTCTATTGCATCGGAAAGTTTTTGGTTTAGTCGTGGACTGTTTGGGTTGATTGGTTGATTGGACAGTTAAGGTCAGGACCAATATCATGATAGATTGGTTGATTTTGTGGAGGTTTTGTTTTCTTTGGGTTTTCGACAGTTTCGAACAAGAGATTTCCCGGATGCATAACGCTTTTGCCACTTCCTGTGAACTTTAACGAAGTGTTTCTACATCACGATGTTGTTCTGATTCGTTCACAAATTTGGGTTCATAAGTTAATTTAGGTGGTTGCTTATGCCTTGATAATAGTTGATTTGTTTCCCCTTGACAAATGGAAATTTTTGGTTTGATTTATAAGGTTCATTCGATTCGTTGAAGTTCTGTTTCAAATCTAAATGTTGTTGTTCTCCATGTCATATGAAATTGCTAGATTGATTGGTAGATTCATTTGGTTTGTGTGTTTCTGGTTCACTGAGTTGTTGTGGAACTAGTGTGGAATCAAGTTGTTGATGATGCTATGTTTTCTTAGTTCTGCCAAAGACTCCCTGACCAGACTCTTTGTTTTCTTAGTTGTTCGGTGATTCGATTCTTGACGTTTTCTTTCTCCTTATACACCTGGAATTTGATACAAGCGGGTGAGTTAAGCTGTGATCATTATAGGGATTGGTACTCTTATTTAGTTTTGAAATTGTTCTTCGAATTCACACACACACATCACATATAAACAACATAAAAAGTAATAAATATGAAAAATAATTTTCCAACTATTATGGTATCATCCATAGCTATCCTCCGTGTGCCATCAACCCTAGCCTCCACCAACGGGTCATGTCATCGCGTCTATCTTGCTTCCTTTTCCGCTGCGCCTCTAGTCCTCAAATAGCACCACGCCTCGTAAGGATACGATTTGCGACAAAAATAAAAGTTTACATTTATTGATCCTATATTCCGCAAGGGAATGTACATGTAATCTAGATCGAACAGAATGTAAAATCCTAAAACTAATATAGCTCCTGCTGTATTTAATAATTACAAGCATGCACACACATAAAATGCTCTTGACATGTCCGAGGGTCCAAATCACACACAAACACAATAGGGTCATAATAGTTGGAACTAGGATGTCTGCAACCACAGAGTTAATCTATTTGCACATCCTACTATTATCCTGCCTAAATTTATCTATGAAAAGTACATAATTTAACTAAAAATCAAACACACAGAGGCAGAAAACTAGGTCTGATATCAATTTGTTGGCGGTACTCAGAATTTCATTCTGTTTCTCCTGTACATAAATTTGTACAAGCACAAAACTTTTTCTAGCAACTCATGTGTTTTTCAGAAGTCAAACTTGGATTGCAAATGAAAATTAACATTATTAGTCCAAGTTCAACCCATATGTTCATCAGAAGTTAAATCATATTACAGAAGTTGATTAAATATCTATTTCAAGGATTGACTTCCAGGTCATCGGCGAGGTACTCGACCTTCTTGGGTATGAGATCATCTACCACTTTCTAGTCAAAGCCTTTCAAAGAAATTGAATATTTAACTCCTTACAGTAAACCCTAGGTTAAACTACAGAGACTTCAATCAAAGCACAAGATCGCTAGCCTCTTGTGTTAGTACTTCATGATCCATACAAAGGAAAAATAAACTAGTACACAGCGGAAACAATTAATTAATTATACCTTTCTTTGTAGCTTGAAGACCTCTTGATCTTCTGCTGTATTCCTCTCCTCCTCTTGGACGTCGTGTGGGCGACGATCTACCAAAACGCAATAACCACCCAAGTCCTTTCTTCCAAGACTTTTAACCACCAAGGGATCAAAGTTAGGAACATCACCTTTTGTTCTTCTTTCTTCCTTGCAACCTGCTAACCACAAGATGGTTGAAGCCTCTTGATGCTGCTGGGCTTAGGTGAAAAAGCAAGGGGAGAATAAGAATATGAGGGGGACAACCACAAGGAGAATAGAAGAGGAATAGAAATTGTGTAGATGATTATTACTTCTAAGGCACCATCTATCCTCTTTTATAATCCTTGGTAATGGCTAAAAAGGAAAAATTTTTAACAATAATTAAAATCTCTCTTTTAAATTTCCTATTGTGGATGACTACAAAAGGAAAATTTTAAAATTTAAAAATCCCTCTTTTAAACATTGTAGATGGCTACAAAAAGGAAAGATTTTTAAAATTAAAACCTCTCTTTTAAATCATGATTACAAAAAGGGAAAGTTTTAACAAAAATAAAATCTCTCTTTTAAACCATTGTAGATGGCTACAAAAGGAAATATTTTTTAAATTTAAAACTCTCTTTTAAAACATATGGATGACTTTAAAAAAGGAAAGTTTTTAAAATTTAAAATCTCTCTTTAAAACATTGTAGATGGCTACAAAAAGAAAGATTTAAAAAATTAAAAATTCACTTTTAAATCCATCTTGGCCGGCCCCTTGCTTGGGCACTAAGCAAGGGTGTGGTCGGCCATGAGGATGACTTGGGTGGATGTGAGACTTTATACATAGAGGCTACAACAGGGACCTAAAGGAGGAATTGATTTTGACCTCCTGATAAGCTTGAGCTTCCTGTGTTTGACCCGAACACCTAACTCAAGTTCATCAATAATAACTCATACCACTAAAGAGTTATTATTGAATTACCGTACCAATCCCATATTATATTATGGGTTCCTTCTTATCATGAGTGCGTTAATCTCCCTGTGTTTAAGATATCGAATGTCCATTAATTAAATGAGTTACTGACAACTCACTTAATTAACATCTAGCTCTAAGAGTAGTACCACTCAACTTCATTGTCATGTCGGAACTAAGTCCACCTGCATGGTTTACATGACAATCCTTATGAGCTCCTCAAGGGGACATCATCATCCTAATAAATAGGGCATAGTTTCCTTCTATAATCAACAAAACACTATACAAATAATATTATTTTCCAACTTATCAGGTCTATTGATTTAACGAATAGATCTCACCCTTTGATAAATTAAAGAAATAAACACTAAGTACATGTGCTTGTTATTATATCGGGATTAAGAATACACACATCCATAATAACAAAGGGTTTGTTCTTTTATGCAGTCAGTATAAAAGGAACAACCTCAAATGGTTCTGCTCTATACACACATAGTGTATTAGTATAATTTTACAGTCAAGATAAATTAGTACCAAATTACACTACAACTATTCCAATGGTTTGCCCCAATCCATCTTGGTTGTGAGTTTCTATTTATAATTTATAAGGAACTGATAACATGATCTTCTGTGTGATACCACACACCATGTTATCTACAATATAAATTAAATGGACAACTGCATTTAACTAAATGCAGACATTTGACCAATGTGTTTCTCATTTCAAAATAATTGTTTATACAAAAGCTAGGCTTTTAGTATACATTCTAACACTTCCAAACTTGACTGATAATTTATTTATGTTAGCTTCGACTATATGACTACATGTTCTCTAGGAGGTACCTCTAGGGTCATGGTACTGATTGACTGGCTCAAATAGTGATTACCACGTTGTGACATATCCACCCTTATTAGCTATGTAGACTCTTTTACGTACTGTATTTCCCTTTCTGTTTTGTAATTGAGTTTATGTTCTATGCCTACTAGTTACTGTTCCTGCTATTTTATGGATGTCATATCTTTCATATTGGATTGTACATGTTGGGTTCGTAGACTCATGATGCCTACATTACAGGTGAGAGAGACGTCTCCCCGGATACGTTGGACGGCTTGCGGATGAAGTAGCCGAGGAGGCAGGATGAATGCATGACATTGTTCGGATGTCTTAAGAGTGTTGAATAGGCTTTGTTCTCTCATGTGTCCTTTTTCATTTATTTAAGGAATTGTATTGGTGTTTTCCCTGTTCCTTTTTAATAACCTCTTGCTTGTGATGCTACCGTTTCCCTGGGATAGGTTATTTTTATTGCAAAGGTTCAGAGGGTTGTTCCTTGTTTGATTACTGGTAAAAAACAAATATATCTAGGGATGTTTCATAAGGCCTTTGGTGGGAGGATGATGGCCTATGAGCCGGTCACACTTAGAGAACCTAGTATCCAATTACTATATAAAGACCTATATCCAAGTAGTTTATATCTAACCGAGTTTAAGGGGCATCTAACTTATTACAGATACAACCAATCATAAGTCCATCTAGAATAAGGGGTCCCAGCTTCCCCCTCAGTACAAGACTTTCAACATATGACCGGTCGATCGAATTATCAGTCAACCTTATGGGTCTCCTCACATGCCAACCCTCCTTCATATAGTCTGTCGATAACAACTCCGGTTAGATTTACACAGTTCAACATGCTTGCCACTTACATATATAGAAAAGCAGTTCTCCTTATAAACTTGGTCGGATTTCTAGATCTCAGGTTCTCACCTCAAAGACGAGTTTTCTCTCATATGGGTGATCTGCTTAAAGTACTAATCTAATCTCTAGGAACTCAGTTCCCCATTCCTTAAAAGCAAGTATCCCAGTATATAGTCACTCAACCAAAGAACCGATCAAACCTAGGGACTTAACTTCAAATTACTTCCAGAACAGATCTCCATCACCACCCAGTACATAACCGAGTAGCTTAAGGGAAGAACGGATATGTAGTCGGTCAATTTAAAGACACGGCCGGGATACACTGAGCAAATAACATGGTTACAAAATCTCAATAATCTATCAGAATAATAATCATTGGTCAAATAATATTCATCTATTATAATGTGAGCATTCACCCAAACCTTCTTTGAAAGTAATTATGCTTACCATTAGTTGATAACTTATGATAACATATTCCTTCAACCGCCTCATTAATGGCGCAAGTTACAAAAGACAAAAGAAGTGCACATATGGGTAACTGAAGATTCCTCGATTGGTTACTGCACATCATCCCAAGCTGTATATCTTCCCTTACTCGACAATCTTTGACATTGTTTGTCACTTCATGATTACAGAGGTTATGAGAGGTGGTATATAAAGGGGGTCTCTCCGTTGGTAAGGTAGAGTTTTACAGTAGTATTACTCATGTATATTTTGATATCAATCACACATTCTACTATTCTTCTCTCTTTTTTCCCCACTTGGACATCGTACTAACTTGAGCATTAGAGAGCATTTGCCAAAGACTCCTTCCCTGATTTTAGGGCACTAATGTCTTGTCTACTCTCTTAAGTATGTGCAGAGTAGAGAAAGGTACTCGAAGCTCTTTTCCTATTCTAGTTATCATCTTCTTGTTGGTGTAATATTCCCTAGGTCAAGGTTGACTAAGCTTGAGAATGCTCAAGCTTGAGTCTTGATGTTTGAGTTTTGATGTTTGATAATACATGTAGAGTGATAATACTTGGAGATTGCAGGTGCAATCGTTCATTTGGAGAGATTGTTGGTACAATTCTCCTCTGGTCAAGGTTGACCAGTTAGATGTAAAGAAGAGTCAAGTAGGTCAAGACTGACTGGATACTTGACTGAGAAGTCCTTATGAGTCAAGCTAGGCAGTGTGAAAATCCTGATGAGTAAAGCCAGGTGAAAGACCAAGTGAGTGAAGCTAGGTGAAAGTCTTGGTGAGTGAAGCAAGGTAGATGGGAAGTCCTAGTGAGTGAAGCTAGACAAAAGGGAAATCCTGGTGAGTGAAGCCAGGTGAAAAGACCTAGTGAGTGAACCTAGGCAGTAAGAAAATCCTAATAAGTGAAGCTAGATAAAAGTCCTGGTGAGTGAAGCCAGGTGAAAAGACCTAGTGAGTGAAGCTAGGCAGAAGGGAAATCTTGGTAAGTGAAGCCAGGTGAAAAGACCTAGTGAGTGAAGCTAGGCAGTATGAAAATCCTAGTGAGTAAAGCTAGGTAAAAGTCCTGGTGAGTGAAGCCAAGTAGATGAGAAGTCCTAGTGAGTGAATCTAGACAGAAGGGAAGTCCTGGTGAGTGAAGCTAGGCATGTGGAAATCCAGATGGGTCAAAGGAATTGACCGAACACTTGGTGAGAAGTTTAAGTATGTCAAAGGGTTGACTGGATACTTGGCACGAGGAGAAAAGTCCAAGTGGATCAAAGGGATTGATCGGACACTTGGTGAGAAAGTCTTAGCAGGTCGAGGGTGACCGAATACTAGGCATGATGTCCCAACAGGTCATGGTTGACCAGATGTTGGGTTTTAGGGGGCTTGGGACTTGATTAGGGCAAATCAAGTTGAGCCAATCGATCAACCGATCGATTGACTCATGCCCAATCGATCGGTTGATCGATTGGGTGTGTCCCGCGACAAACTCTCCTCCTAATCGATCAGTGGATCGATTGGAAAACTAGGTTTGTCGCACAGAAGCCCTCCCAATCGATCACCCGATCGATTGGGGGCCTCCAATTGATCGAGTGATCGATTGGGAGACTAGAATCGCGCGAGGGTTATTGAATCAATTGGGCAATCGATTCAAGCGATTTCCAGAGAGCATAGAGGTGCTCTGGATCGATTGACCGATCGATCCAAAGCCTCCCCAATCGATTGGGAGCAATCCAATCGATTGAGATCCGACCGTTGGCGCAAGTTATATCCGTTGGCGAGTGTTCTTCTGCGCATCGATCACACGACTACAGTTCTTCACGCGATTCTTCTTCGATCTTCACAGCGTCTTCTCCACGACTCACCGCTAGTTCTTGAAGCTTCTTGGAGCAAGGTGTTCTTGTATTTCCAAGGTCAAGAGGCAACCACAAGCAAGAAGAAAGGCAAGCTAGGGTTTCTACCGTGTAAATCTTGTAAGGTTTACTGTTTTATCAGCTTGTAGTTTTTTCTTCTTGTGTATCTTTGTGTGTGAGTCCTGTATAGGCTTCTCCGCCTTCAGTAGTTACCGTTGAGAAGTGTTTTCATAGTGGAGAGTGGGTGACATGTGTGGATTCTTGGATTAGTCACCTCTTCTTGAGGTGAATACCAAGTAAATCCTTGTGTTAGCGTTGTAATATTTGTTTCTTGTACATTCTGCTGCATATAATCACCATGAAGCAAGATGACGAGCGCACGATGACCTATTCACCCCCCTTCCCCCTTCTTGCACATTTCGACCCTAACACTTCTCTCCCTGGTGAAGTCTCCGACCAGTCAACCACATTGCCACATGCCCAGTGTCATCTCTCTAGTTTTCAGACAGGATCATAACTCATGGTTCTGAGGTAATTTTTTTTTATCACTAGTTTTGTATATTTTAATATTATATGCATATCTAATTTTGATTGTTGACTTCTTTTCAGAGATAATGTAGATAAATTTATATTCTATCACCATCAGCATATATCCAAACTCTTATTACGATATATTTTTTAAAAACATGTCAAACTTGTGTTTATCACTTGGTGCATTTTTTTGATGAGTATTTTTGCACTTATGTGTATTTATTTTAACTTTAGGTTCATTATATGAGCAAAGTTTTTTTTCATATAAGTAATTTTATCTTTTTTTTTAATAACTTATCATATCGTATTTATTATGATATTGGATGATGATGAATGCACTATTGAGTATGATGTGAGATGTGTTGGTTTTGAGTAGGATGCGATATTTTTGTGATAGAATTGTTTAAGAATAATGCATGATGCTTTATATGAATGATGTAATTGTTTTTGAATGTATCGTGGATGATTTGTGAATTGTTTGTTGAATTGTTTCCGGATGTTTTTGATCCTATTTTTGCATTGTTTGTGGATGTTTTTGAATTGGTTATGAATGTATTGTGTATTGTTTGTGAATGTGTAATGAATCATTTGTAATATTGTATCATAATGTTAGATTGAAATTTGAATGTAAATAGGATTTAAATGATGGAATTAAAGAGGGTGTTGTCAAATTTTATCTAAATTAACGATGGAAATAAAAAAAAATCATCTTTGAATTTTACTCTAATTTAGCGACGGAATTTTATATCTATCATTAAATTAGTGATGATTTTTTTTTTTATATTTTTATAGTTAAATTAGTAACGGAAATAAAAAAATGATCGTTAATATAGTGATAATTTTTTTATCTGTCGCTAATTTATCAATAGAAATAAAATGCTCATTGCTTCCATTGCTAAAGTTAGCAATAGAAATAAAATTTCGTCACTAATTAGTGATTGAAACAAATCATATGTCAGCTAAGTGATGTCAGTAACAAACAATATTATGATTGAAATTTTTAGTTGTTAATCGATGTTTTTAGAATGAAACGGTAATTACTTTAAAAACATAGTAAAAAATCTATTTTTTCTTAAAGTTTTTACTAAATTCAAGGGCCTAGTCATATTACGAGGGGTTGCAAACGCCCCTCTGGAATTAAAAAAAAAAAGATTAATACTATATATTTAAAAAGTCCTCATCGCTACTTTGACCAATTGATTTCTCACTGTTCGTAAAAATTAAAATTAATTACATATTTAGAAAATCTTTGACCTAAGTTATCTATTAGTACCAGTTTTATGAGAAAATAACACAACTTGAAATGTTAAATATTAAAATTTTAAAATAAAATATATAATAATAAATGGATAAATTAAATATAGAACACAAAGTGATCACACTAAATAAAAATTAGATCGGATTCGAACTAAATCCAACAGATAGATATGGAGATAATTATTGTGTTGATTTTTGATTTAAACTAAGATTGAGTTAGAGTTGATTTGGCCAAGTTGTGATCAAATCAAATTTAAGATTTTTGATTAGTATTTTTGAGAAAATTTTCTCTTTCCCTACACACAATGTAGTCTCTGTCATGTCTTATGTCATTGTCGATGTAGGAATGTTAAATATTATAAAAAAATTATATCATAAATGATTTTTTGACTTTGAATCATAAATATAAATTATGACGAATGATAAATTGTTGATTCAACTAGAACTTAGGACTAATATTGAAAGCTTCAAGTTTAAGTTCATTTTTGATTTCTTAAATTCAAAATTTAGATTTTACATTGTGAAAATCAACCCTAAACTTTTTTAAAAAAATTAAAATCACCTCTCCTAATTTAAAATCCTAACTACGTGACTGACTAGACTAATCAATAAATTTCTTAGATGATTACTGATGCTAAAAGATAGAGACGAACAGCAGTCATCTTCAACTACCTACTCGGATAGAAAACTTTCACTAAATTGATTAATCGTTATGGCAAAAAATGAAACGCTCGCCTTCAGTATTCTCGTCGTACCCAACTCAAGATCATCACGAGGGAGGTAAATCGTAACATCCGAGCGAACATATGACGGACAAGGTGTAATACAAGGATAGAAAATTTATTTCTCAGCTATCCCGAAAATCGATCATGCAACCTCATTGTACTGATCAATCGTGATCCTGCAAATGGTGGACGCGGGTCTAGTTGAAGGAAAGACAACTGTATGGATTTTAAACAATTTTTTGTTGACAGTCTCAAATTTTATTTACGATACATAAGTGAGACAGATTAATAATTCGATACCAAATCCGCCGGCCAGTACTGATTTACATAAATTTAAAATACTTTTATTTCGATTTTCGAAAATCTGTTTTCTTATAGTGTTCGGCCTTTAAACTCTACAATATTATGCAACCTGGTCCTCCAAACGCTGGCTCCTCCGGAATGGAGTAAAAGTATCGGGGCACGAAACTGACATGGTTGGGCCAACTCATTTCTACTTTCTCTTCCTTTTTCTCCTCTTTCTTCTCTTCTGCCACGCTGAGGAGCTCCACGTAGCTGCACATCTTCTTCCTCATCAACTTCGTTAGATCCACCGAGTCGACTCCATCTCCCACCACAACAATCTTATCGCCTTCCAGCTTCACCGATACAACGCCTGCATGCATGCAGCAAACCAGGCTTGATCAATTACAACGCACGAATTGAGAAGCAGAGCAAACAAGAGGAAATGATTACAAGTACGCACCACGCATGCTGACAGCAGTTCGGAGAGCCTTGGCCCGCCTCTTGTCGTCTGCCATCGACAGCCTCAACACCATCTTTTGCTGAAAAAAGTTAATATATCATGCAGTAACGAACTAAACCGAGAAGAGAAGAAAATAGAAGAGATCAGAGAAGAAGAAGAAATTATTAACTCCGTATACAGAGCTGCAGTGTACGTACGGTACTACTCACCTGAATCATCTTGAAATAGTAGGATCTGCCCGTCAACTTATTGCGTTAAGTGATGAACTGGTGAGGAATATCCTGACGCGGATTGTGTGCGTCTGATGATTCTAAGTCTGGCAACTACTCTCTTCTTTTTTTATAAGCAAAACAGAGCAACGAGTGAATGTGAATGGGAGTGCTGTGCAACCCGCACACCACACGTTCCGTCGAATGCAAGGTCATCTTCAAAGAAGATATACTCGATAGTATTTTAGTTAATTTTGTTTATTATATATCTACGATAATCATATAAAAATATAACATACTATAAAAGTATAAAAGAATAAATATAATATTGTAACTAAATAAAAATATATATAACTGAATAAAAGTAGTGACTAAAACTAAGTAAAAGAACTTCACTGTATACAATTTATATTCTGATTATTGTTTATAAAAAAAATAAAAAATTTGGCTACAACTTAATAAAAATATCTGTTACAATAAAAAATATTTATCTCTTTAAAAATAATAAAAATATTCTAGGAATAATATTATCAAAATTCCTGTGGCACTTAATACAAACATCTCTGCGTCATCTTAAATGAAGGACCCTCGTGTAAATTTCATCCGTTGGATTAATTATAATAAGCGGCGTTACCGTTGATTTTTTCCATGATCTTGTGGTCGGAAGATGATTTGATTAGTTGAAATTGACCAAGACAAAGTCCAAGTCTGCGCGTTGGATTACAGAAACCAACTCTTAGCGTTTGCAAATTGCAATAGGTTGGATTGAAGAAGAAAAGTCTCATTAAAAAAGACTTCGAACGACTTGCAGAATTGACAACAGGACGCTGTGAGACCACGTGGTTCCAATTTGGACCCGGGCGTCGTCAAAGCGGTCTGGTTTATTCTCCAACTGGGATGAAAATATTCTCTTTTTTTTTTTATGGATATATATATATATATTTTAAATTCTTTCCTAATTCGGCCGAGTTTCCCAGAGTGACTGTGTTGTCCGACCTTTGAAGACCCAACCAACATGACCTGTACAATTATTGGAAAATAAAAAATGGTGAAGGGAAGATGACTCTATCTCATTGGGATTGGGCATGAGATGTTATTTCTACATTGAAAGATATTAAGACCGATTTAAAATAAGTCACAACTGTAGAAGTTGTGGGATGAGCGCTCGCATCAAGTGTAGAAGGTGGTGAGCATTACTAACATGCGTCCAATGGGGGGGTAGGTATGTCCTAGTTAAATCAGTCAATATTTGTCATCCAATTCTTTTGTCATCTGCCGCTCAAGAATGTAATGGATGTATTAACATATGATTAATAGTGAATTTGTTGATGGTCAGGATTGTCATTAAGCTCAAGCATTGAATAATCATTATTTAGTCTTTCAACACAATCTAGGGTTATTGTTGCTTTATACTGAGGTCGTGGTCTTGAGCAAAGGGCAGATGCTTTAGCAAAGAAATGAAGATATTCCATCGACTTTGTTCCCCCTCTTTTCTTCTCTATCGTGCACTTCGCTTGTCAAATTCAACTCGTGATATCATTTCGGTATATATTAAGTTTGCCATGACAATCTGTGATAGGTTGAGGCTGTTGTTTCACCGTTGTATCTTAAGAAACAGATGTCCAACGTGACCTTGTAATACCGTCGGAGGAGGCAAATCTATTTTAAGAAAACTATGTTAAACACAGACCTCAACATCTTCCTTTCCTGACTAGGTGCAAATACCCACTTGGGGTCGAGCAACTCTGACAGTCAGGCCAGTCAGTCGAACGACATGTTGTAGTCAGCCGACTTGGGAGTTCAGGCCAATCGACGGGAGTACTCAACAACCCACTTAGGAGACACTTAGAAGTCGGGCATGTAATTTTCCGACTCAATATTGCTCTGTCGACTCGGTAGCTCAGCAACTCAACAGCTCAACGACTCGACCGACTCGATAGTCAGCTGACCTAGCATGTTGTCACTCGACCAACTCGACACGCGACTGACCTAATAGCTCAGCACACAACTAGCTAGAACTCGACAACTTAAGCTGACTTGGTAGTTGGAATTAGCTTCCCACTCAAGCTCAGGAAGCCACAAGCAATCAAACCTCACGGAACTTGGAGAGTGACATCCCACTTGAACTTGCCACTTTGGAACTTTGACTAGCTCAAACACTTGACAACTTGAGCAATCGAAGATGTGGGCACTCGGCAACTCATCTCGGATAATCAAGCAACGCTGAGTTTGGTAGCCTAAGATTATCAGCACAGATTATCTTGACAGATAAGTCTAAAATTGATTTCTTTTGTAATTTCAATTTAGCTCTATCTCGACGAAGATTGTCCAACAATCTTAAAACAAAATTGTTCTGTTGAGATGATTACATAAAAACATTGAGATGTAACAGGCTTAACATGTGAAGGTCCCCTCTATCCTGATTAGAAATGTTCGAATCAACCATGGGGAAAAGCCAAAGAAGTTCACCGGATTGAACTTTAAGCAGTGGCAGTAAAAGATATTCTTTTACCTGACCATGCTAAATCTAACATGGTTCCTGACAGAGGAACCTTCCAAGCATGTTGAGAATGCTACACATGTCTAAACATCAGTGTAGTGGAGGCATGAAACCATTTTGAGTTCCTATTCCAAAACTACATCTTCAATTGTCTTACCGACTCGTTGTACATTGTGTACAATATGAAGAGAACGTTTAAAGAGTTGTGGTAGTCCGTGAACAAGAAATATAAAATGGAGAATACATGGGCTAATAAATTCATTATGAGTCGATTCCTAGACTACAATATGATTGACTTAAAGACACTAATCAGCCCAATCTAGGAGTTTCAGTAATCCTACACAAGATTCACTCGAAAGACATGATACTGAGTGAAACTTTCTAAGTGACATCTATCATTAAGAAGCAGCCTCTTAACTAGAAGGATTTCAAGAACTACCTGAAGTATAAGTAGAAGGAGATGAACGTAGAGGAACTCATTCTTTCAAATTAAGGAATATAACAAAAGGTCAAAGAGAAAGTCATTCTCTCAAGCTACCATAAAAGCCAACATGGTCAAGTACAGTCAAAACTCATAGTAAAAGAATTCTAAATCTTCCAAGATGGGACCTAAAGGAGACATAATAAAAAGAAATTCTCTGAGAAATGCTTTAATTGTGACCGAGTCAGACATAAATTTTTAGAGTGAAGGAAGTTGAAGACGAAGTAAGAGGCCAACCTGGATAAGGGAGCAAACATGGACCTCTACGTCGTTGCCTTCGAAGTGAACCTAGTGGGTTCAAATAAGAAACAATGGTAGATCAATACCGATGATACCAGACATGTTTTCTCGAATAAAGAGTTGCTTCATAACTTTTAAGAAATCAAAGGTGGGGAAAAGTTCATGGGGAACTCAACAACCTCAGACAATATGAGCCAAGGGAAAGTGGTATTGGAGATGATCTCGGGCAAGGAGCTAACTCTGAACAATGTGTTGTATATTTCAAAGATTTGAAAGAACCTGATATTCAGATCATTGTTAAGCAAGTATGACTTTGACATTATTTTTGAGTGGAACAAAGTTATACTGTCTAAGAATAGAATATTTGTTGGAAAGGTTATATAACTGATAGACTGTTTAAGCTCAGTGTAATGACCAATAGCCTAAAGTTAATAAAATTGAAAACTCTTCCATTTATATGCTTGAATCTTCTTGTTTATGGAATGATATACTAATATATATTAACTACGATCTATTACATAGATTAATTTACATGCAAAGCATACCTACATTCCACCTTGACCCGAAACACAAGTGTGAGATTTGTTTTGAAGTAAAAATGACAAGGGTACATTGACACGCAATGGGAATAAATACTTCATCACTTTTATTGATAATAATACAAAATATATATTTTATGTATCTTCTTAAAATAAGGATGAAGTTATAGATATATTTATTTTCTATAAGAATGAGGTTAAAAACTAACTTAATAAAAAGATTAAGGCAGTACAGAGTGATTGAAGAGTTGAATATGTATCACCGTTCATTGGGTTGTATGATAAACATGGGATTAGAGGCTCAGAGGATTTACTTGATTACAACTGGGGAGGTTGTTAATCCAGGGAATAGAGTAACACTAAATTCTCTTTCAGGCGGAGAAGCCTCTTTACAGCAGTGTAAGCACAGAAAATGAGAAGTTAAACTAATAAAGAGAAGCATACAAGTGTTGTTTATCAAAATGATTGTTGTTCTAGCTTTTGGACCAAGGCTGTATTTATTGTCTTGGTCGAGGTGCCTGGAAGGGTTCTAGGCACCTGGAATGGGTTAGAATTCTATCCCCGACACGTCGGTCAAAGTCCACGTTGAATATGATAATATTTGAGTTCTGGGCGCCCATAAGGGTTCCGGGCCCTCTGCTCCAGTGTTGCTCACCTCGGTCACCTCGGTCCGGGTCTTCCGCTCTGGCTCAGCTCGCTTGGGTGATTTCGGCCATTCGGAATAGCGCTCACCCGAACCCAACTTCTAGCCTTCTCGTGCAACCTTATGCTCCGACTTCTCGTCCCTCAGAAACGTCTCACGTCTCCTTCTCGTCTACCCGCGTACTCTTCCGCGGTACCTCGTCCCTCGGACGCACCGAGCCCGTCGACTCTCTCCTGTGCCGTCCTTCTCGCTAGCTCCGTCTTTTGCCCGACTTCCTGTGCTCCTAAGCTCCTACACACTTAGACACAAGGTTAAATACAACAGGACCTAACTTAACTTGTTTGATCACATCAAAACTGCCTTGGAGTACCAACAATCTCCCCCTTTTTGATGTGAGGAATCCAAGTTAAGTTAGGGTAAACAAATATAAAATAAAAGAAATAAATTTGCATAAATTTGTAATTCAAGTGCAAAAATAAAAAAAAATTAATCTACCTCCCCCTAGACTTAATATTCCCTTCTTCCCCTTTGACCACATAAAAAATGGGGTACCAAAAAAAACCTAAGGGTAACTTTTATAAAACTCTGATTTTTAAATAATTTTAAAAAATTTATCAAGATTTTAAAAATATTGAAAATAATTTTGATAGCATTAAAAATGTAAAAATTTTCTAAATAAATTTTTTATAGAAACAGTCAATAATTTCCTTTGTTAAACAATTTTTCAAAAATAATTTTTTAGAAATTTTGGTAAAGTAAGTCTAATATTTAAAAAAAACTATAAGTAAAAAAAAATTCTAAGTAAGAAAAAATTTTCTCAGGAAAAAATTTCTAAGTTTTTAAAAAAACTTGTGCAACATATAAAATACATTTTGGTAAAGCACAAGTTTATAAAATAACTTAAAAAACTTTAAGTTAAAAAAATGAGAATTTTTTTTAAGTTAAACAGATTTGCATAGAATAATTTAAGAATTTTTTTAAAAAAATGAATAACTATTCAAAGCATTATCTAATTTCAATTTTAATTTTTTATTAGTTAGTCAATTAAATATTTTATTTCAATATTTGGCTTCCAAACTGTGGCGAGACACTAGGCCTTCTTGGTTATTGAAACAACAACCACTTTCTAGACAACCTCATAAGGAAATTAAACGTCTAATTTTCTCGCTGAAAGCGCTAAATTTAATTAAAGTTCAAGTTAAACAAGACTTTGAAACCTAATATAGGTTCCTTCTAACTAGGTTAATTAGGAATTTCTTTGGAATGTATTTCTGAGAGATTTTTCTAATTTATCCTTTGTGATATTTAAAGTATCAGTTCAAATTATATCTTCTAATACTTGTACTATACGTGCATGTATGATTTTTTTAATTTTTTATTCCTTTTTACAAATTGTCATTTTCAAGCTTTAATTTATCAAAATCTTCTAATGGACAACATTTGGTTAGAATTAATTTTATTTTTTTAATTTACAATAATCTTTAGATAATAATTTAATGAATTTAAATATTTATCGAGGAGGAAGAGATCGTACCTGACTTACCTTGTCGATCTCATTGTCCATGGCTCCTACTGAACTGCTGCTTTCTTCCAATGTTGCTCCCCCTTCATCGATGCTCTCGATGCTCATTTGATAAGAGCTTTCTTCATGTTCATCTTGATGACTTGCCATCAACACAAGCCCGGAGAAAGCCTCAACTTCTGATTTGAACGACGTTTCATCCCACGTCGCCTTTAAAGCCTTGTACTTGTTCGTTTGGACAGACTTCTTTCCTTTATCATTGTTCCTCAACTTAGGGCAGTTGTCCTTAACCTGCCCTTTTTCGTTGCAGTGGTAGCATCTGATTATCCTTTTCTTTCTACCTTGCGGATGGTTAGTCTTTCTTGATTTAAATAACTTCTTAAAATGCCTTACCATCATTATCATGTCTTCATCGTCGAGAGAGGATTCTGACTCATGTTCATCTCTCATTGCCTTGAAGGTGATGTTGTGCTTCGGCTCCTTCGTACCTGCACATCTCGATTCATGCATTTCAAAAGTTGGAAAAAAAAATTCTTCTAAGGTAATAGATTCTAAGTCCTTAGAGATATAGAAGGCATCTACTAGCGATTCCCATTTTGTATTTCTAGGGAATGCATTAAGAGCCTACCTTAGCGAATCTCGGTTGGTTATCTTTTTTTCAAGATTCGAAAGTCTGGTGATGAGCTCCTTAATTCTCGAGTGAAGTTGTGCAATCGTTTCATCTTCTTCAAATCGTAGGTTGGTGAGCTGGTTGCTAAGTAAGTCCCTTCTCGCGAGCTTGGCTTTGGACGTCCCTTTGTGTAGCTCAAGGAACTTCTCCCAAAGCTCCTTTCCTAAGTCATAGGTGCCGATCCGGTTGACTTCTTGTGGCGGAAGGACACTCAGCAGATAGAACTCTGCTTTGCTGTTTGCCACGTAGTCGACCTGCTCCTTCTTCGTCCACTGGTATTCTTCCTTACCCTCAGGTGCTACAAAACCGAACTTCATTATTAATAGTAATTCAAAGTTGGTTTTAAAGAATACCTGCATTCGCTTTTTCCAGCTAGCGAACTCTCCCTCAAACTTCGGTGCATATATGCTTGGTCCGACCATTGATTCGGTGCTTCGATTGGCGGTTAGTCCTCCTGAAGCATCCTGGCTCCGATACCACTTGTTGGGACCATTAGCCGGCTAGAAGGGATGTTGAATAGCCCTGCACAAAATCAAAACAAACCCTTCTCGGACTTAAAAGAACACTTTCATAAAATAATTAAATAAACTGAAAAAGCAGAGGCTCAGAGGATTTACTTGGTTACAACTGGAGAGGTTGTTAATCCAAGGAATGGAGTAGCACTAAATTCTCCTTTAGACGGAGAAGCCTCTTTACAGCAGTGTAAGCACAGAAAATGAGAAGCTAAACTAATAAAGAGAAGCGCACAAGTGTTGTTTATCAAAATGATTGTTGTTCTTTAGCTTCTAGATCAAGGCTGTATTTATAGCATTGGTCGGGGCGCCAGGAAGGGTTCCAGGCTCCTTGAGTGGGATAGAATTCTATCCCCGATACGCCGGTCAAAGTTCACGTCGAATATGATAATATTTGAGTTCCGGGCGCCGGACCCTAAAAGTCAACAAGGTTGACTTTTTCTGTCTGGGTCCTCTGCTCCGGTGTTGCTCGCCTCGATCCGGATCTTTCGCTTCGGTTTCGCTCGCTTGGGTGATTTCAGCCATCCGAAATATGGCTCACCCGAACCCAACTTCCGACATTCTCGAGCAACCTTCCGCTCCATCTTCTCATCCCTCCAACGCACCGAGCCTGTCACCTCTCTCTCGTGTCATCCTTCTCGCTAGATGCGTCTTTTGCTCGACTTCTTGTGCTCCTAAGCTCCTGCACACTTAGACACAAGGTTAAACACAACATGACCTAACTTAACTTGTTTAATCACATCAAAACTACCTTGGGGTATCAACACATACCTCGATCCACAAGTCATGAAGTTTGATTTCCTGCTCCTCTAAGATCTGCTGCTACTTGTGGAATGCACAACTCTTATGCTATGTTTACTCCAAAGCACGGATGAGGAAAGGAAAGGAATCTATGATAGAAAATTATCCTCGGAGGAAGAGAAGAGAAAGGGTGAAGAAATCTCTTCCTTTGCATGCTTGTTTATCTTATTAGAGGAAGGTGTATACATGTACTGTAATTTTGTAAATAAAAAGGGTACATGCGTCATTTTTTAGGTACATGGTGTAATTTTGTGAGTTAAAAAGGGTACATGCATCATTTTTTTAGGTATATGATGTAATTTTGTAAATGGAAAGGGGGTACATGTGTCATGTTTTTTCCATCCACTGCTTTCCGTCCGATTTTGAGATAATCAATTTTGACTTCAAAACCATTCGTTGATGGATTGTGTTTATTTTTCATCTGAAAATTTTAACGAAGTAAACAACGGAAACTTTTCCACTGCAAAAACTTTTCCTTAGTTTTGATTTCCGCTCTCCCAAATAAACTGACCATTAGTCTTGGGGTGGCACATAGAGGTTCTCTTTGGGATAAACAGTGGCCATGGCTGAGGGGGTGGAAAGGGTTCTTCCAACAACTTTATCTGCTTCGTAATCATTGTAAACAACTTTATAAATAAAAAATCTTCTTTGTGAATAAAAGCTATTTACTCCTCGAGAAGACTCCATAAGTACGACTTAACTTTGATATCAAATTAATGTAGCACTATCAAATTCGTTAATTCACATACGAATATCGGAAGCGACTATTAAATCCATTGATTTGCACACGAATACTGGAGGTGGTCTTCTAGTCTTGTTGATTTGTACATGAATATCATAAAATATGTATCCAAAAATTACTTGAAGCTTTGGAGAAAAAAATAGCGTGACTAAATTATTATTGATCAAAAACATCTTATATCAATCCAATACTATAATGCAAATTATAGACCTTAAAATTTAAAGAAATGAAAGAAATTTTAATATATAAACTTCAATTTCTATCTTGTAAAAAAATTTAAAAAAGAGAGAAAATTTATAATAAAATTTTTAACCAAAAGAAATTATCAAAAATACTCTAAATATTAAAAAAACTAAAAATATATCAAAAATAAAAATTATATAATAAAATTTTCCATTCCCGCATCAGTTTTAAATAGAAATAATTTTCATTTTTAATTTATATAAATTAGAAAGAAATTTGTTAAATAGTTCCTATTTTATTTTAATAAATTATTCATCTTCCAACTGTCACGTTGTACGTTTTTCTTATCGGTGGCCACTGCCATGGACGTACACGAAAAATTAATTAATCAGGCTAGGTAACGTCGAGTCTGGAATAATCGGCTCGGTTCCACGAAAGTGTTTATCGGCCACCAGAATAAATCGGGAAGCGCTCGCAATGGACAGCCCAGAAGCCCAACATCTTTTAGTTACGTGTCCCATTTGTAGGAAAAATTCTTATAAATTTGTCATAGTTGGGGCTCGAACCATGAGTACCTGGATAACAATCTAAATACCTTATCGTTGTACCATAATCCCTGTTGAAAATTGACAATAATTCAGATTGCATGAGATGAAGCACCGCTCTTAAAAAACTCACTCTTGTATTCATAAGATATGTTACAAGGAGAGTATTACAAAGAGGAATAAAAAACTTCTCTCACAAGAAGGGAAGCTTGTCCCTCTTGTTTGAGGATAAGAAAACGTGGACAAGGAGATGCTTAGCCTTTTTGTAGAAAATAGAAAATAGAAAAATAGAATTTCTTAATCCATCCAATGAGAGATGCAACTCCCATTTTATAAGGGATGAAATGATTATTTAGCCGTTGTCATTCAACCAAATATTAATTGTATTATAGCTAAAATAATGGCAAACAATTACTGGCTGATGTGGCACCCATTAATAGCTGATAAACTTGCCAAAAGAAGCTGATTTGACAATCAAACAATGACTAGGTGGCTGGCCAAAAATGATTTGCACAATGGTGGATTTCCATCTGTTTAATCTTCAACACTCCCCCTCAAGTTTGGCGAATAGATATCCATGGTGGCCAACTTGATGAGGATGTTCTGCATATGGTTAACTGTAGTCCCCTTAGTGAAGATGTCAGCAAGCTGCTCATGACTTCGTATATAAGGCGTGATTATGGTTTTGTCTTCTATCTTTTGACGCACAAAATGACAATCAACTTCGATGTGTTTGGTTCGCTCATGAAAGACTAGATTTGAAGCAATATGGATGACTGATTGGTTGTTGTAATATAGTTTAATAGGAGTGGTGACCATAAATCCCAACTCTTCGACTAAAGCCTTTAACCAGACTATTTCACTAGTTGCAGTTGTCATTGCCCTATATTCTACCTCTGCGCTTGATCTAGATACAACTGATTGCTTTTTACTTTTCCAAGATATTAGATTTCCTCCAACAAACATGCAGTATCCTGTAGTTGATTTTCTGTCTTGAGTGTCTCCAGCCCAGTCTGCATCACAGTAGCCCACAATCTCTAAGCTTTTGTTGTTCTTCATGCATATCCCTCTTCCTGGAGATTGTTTGAGATATCTAAGGATCCTTTCAATGGCCTTCCAGTGGCTCATCTTAGGTGCGTGCATATGCTGGATGATATGGCCAACTGCATATGCAATATCTGGTCTGGTAATATATAATCAGGTAGATGAGTTTGCCAACCAACCTCTGGTACCTCTGTATGTCATCAAAAGGCTCATCCTTATCCTTCTCTTCATTATACGTAGAGAATGGACTGTTGGCTGGCTTTGCTCCCAGCTTACCTGTCTCCTGTAAAAGGTCAAGAACATATTTTCTTTGGGATAGAACTAGCCCTTTAGGAGAATAGGCTAATTCTATACCTAGAAAATACTTTAATTTTTCCAAATCTTTAATTTCAAATTTAGACATTAAGAAATTTCTAGCTTGATTAATGCAGTTCATACTACTTCCAGTAATAATTATGTCATCTACGTATATAAGTACTATAGTGGTTTCCCTAACATTATTTTTAATAAAAAGAGAAGAATCACTATAACATTTTCTGAAATTGAGACAAATAAGTGCAAAACATAATTTTGTATACCAAACTCGAGGAGATTGTTTCAGCCCATAAATAGCCTTTCTTAGTCGACAAATGTTTCCTTCCTCTCTTGAATGAATCCCTTGAGGTAATTGCATATTTACTTCTTCTTCTAACTCCCCCTGGAGAAAGGCATTTTTGACGTCCATTTGATATATTGACCATCTATTGTTGGTGGCCAATGATAAAAGAATCCTTACTGTGTTCATTTTAGTCACGGTAGCAAATATTTCTATATAATCGACACCGTAAGTTTGAGTGTATCCTTTGGCCACTAGTCTGGCTTTAAAGTGATCTATTGAACCGTCACTTTTATGTTTGACTTTGTAGATCCATTTACACCCTACTACCTTTTTTTCCTCGGGTAAGGTTGTAATTTCCCATGTTCTATTTTTTATAAGGGCATCTAGCTCTTCTTGCATTGCCTTTTTTCCATTCTGGATTTTCATTAGCTTCATTATAATTCTTGGGTTCCTGTACTTGATCAATGCCACTCAAGAATACTTGATGACTTAGGGAAGTATTATTAGTAGTATAATAATTAGCAATTGGATGAGATATAGCTTTAAGATTGTAATAATATACCCATTTAGATGAAGGGAACCTTTGCCTCGTGGATCTTCTGAGGGAAGGTAGAGTTGAACCAGAAGTTTCATTTTCTGATGGTGTTGAGAAACTTTGAGATTGATCTCTCTCTTGCTCATTTCTGTAGGACCGTTGGGCCGGCTAGAAGGGGGGTTGAATAGCCCTGCAAAAATCAAAACGCAAACTGTAGGACCGTTAGAGTCGATAGAGGGGGGGGGGTGAATATCGATTCGAAAAAGACGAGTATAAACGCAGCGGAAAAATAAAGTAGACACAGATATTTTTACTTCGTTCGGAGCCTGTGACGACTCCTACTCGAAGGCCCGTGGTCCTTGACCACTTTCGTTGGGCAATCACTAACAAGTCGAAATATGACTACAGAATAAGTACAGGAAATGCTAGTAATAATAAAACAATACCGACAAAGAAAAATTAAATAAACACCGGAGGAGCACTTTTGTCGGAGCGTTGTTGACGTCGCACTTGAACGTCGAGCAGCAAGACCAGCAGTAGAAGAGTTCTCAGTAAAAATTGATTTTTGAAGCTCCTGCCTGGGGCTTCTTTTATATGCTGTTCTGGGCGCTTGGATTCCTTCCGAGCGCCTGGAGTGTGACGTAACTGCTCAAACCAAGATGCTCCACGTGGCGACGACTTGGCTGGATAAAATTCGCCTTCCGGGCGCCCGGACCCCCTCCGGGCGCCCGGACCACCTTGTTCCAGAAAACTCCCTTTTCCTGCAAAACAAAGTTAGTCCGAGGCAAATATATATCCTGTAAAACAGATTGTCAGCACAATTAAGGTTCAACAGATAATTAAAAAGAGTATGACTTAGATTCCGTCTTTCCGAGACCGGAATCTAGTCACGATCTCGACTTAGATATCCGAAATGGATCTAAGTCGGATCGACGCCTAATGTTCCCTTCCCGGGAACGCGTCCTCACAGTCACTCCCTTCCAGTGACTTACCTTGCTTACCTGCCAGACGTCCGGTCAGCCCGTCGACCCGTTTGGACTTCTCGCCAAGCGTCCGGTCAGCCCGTCGACCCGCTTGGACTTCTCGCCAGCTATCCGGTCAGCCCGTCGACCTAGCTGGACTTCTCGCCAAGCGTCCGGTCAGCCCGTCGACCCGCTTGGACTTCTCGCCAGCTATCCGGTCAGCCCGTCGACCTAGCTGGACTTCGTGCCAGACATCCGGTCAGCCCGTCGACCTGTCTGGACTTTTCCTGCACACTTGATCAAAGTGTCAGACAACAACACAACTAACTTAACCTATTTGTCATTCATCAAAACCTGGGTTAGACCGTTAGTGCTACCCGCACCAACAATCTCCCCCTTTTTGATGGAATGACAACCTGGTTAAGTTAGTGAAAACATATGCAAGAAAACAACATGCATTTATGTGGTTTTAAAGTTTGTTAGTTTGTATTTTCAAATTGGTTTAGCTAACTTAACCACCTAACCCTCCTCCCCCTTTGGCATTCATCAAAAAAATGAACAAAGGTAAATAATCATAGTGAAGAGTTACTGTAACAGGTAATCAAATTTTGAAAGATAGCTAAGTTTGGTTCAAAATTTGAAAGATAAAAGTGTAATTTTTAACACCAAGTTTAAAAAATAGTCAAGTTGACTTGGGGTAGACAAGTTGAGTTTTGAAAAGTAAAAGTTAATCAAGTTTAACTTTTCAAGCGTGTAGAAATTTTCAAGACAAGTTTTTCAAATTTACTTTTTATGTTTAAGTAACATTTAATTTTCAAAAAGATAAATTTTTCAACTTCGATTTTTAAAACAAAGCAAAAATTAAACTTTTCAAGAAATAAATTTTTTGCCAAAATTAATTATTAAGGCTAATTTTGGAAATAGTTAATTTTTCAAATCAGGTTTGAAAATTAGGTGGGATTAAACTTTCACATTTTTCAAATACTTAGTTAAATTTACCTTTTTGTAAATCAATGTTCAAACATAGGTTAGGTTTTAAAAGGCATTTTTCAAACACACAAAATTTGAGTTTATTCTCCCCCTGAACTTGATACTTACTCTAACCAGCTGTCTAACCAATTAGGTACTAACTAACTATTAGAAGATAGTAGCTTTCACTTGGTTAGTCAGATTAAGTTAATTATAACCAGTCAGTGTTTGACTTGACTGATGAACTTTAATCTGATTAATATCTGAATTGTATTTAACGTCCAGACTTATGCTGATGCACTGGAATAAGCATCTTAAGTCTAGACAGTTGGCCTATGCATCTCACCCCTTTCTATGTTTATCAAACATAAGCAAGGTAAACCTAAGGTGTTGGTGAGATGCTCAAGAACTAGACCTATGGGTACATGCTTTCTAAGGATTCAAAACTAGCCTAAGGCCAAAACTGTTTTTGAAAATCTAAACATGGTAAGCTTTTGAAAACATACAGTTTTAACTTATAAGTTTAAAAAATATATATATATATTTTTTAAACTAGTTTTTTTTTTTAGAAAAATTCTAGTCTACCGAGATAGAACATAATCAATGTAGGTCTGAAATATCACTAGATAAATCCAAAATATTTTACAAGTAGTGTAGCTACAGAAGTAGGTCATCACTAAAGCTACTGAGATGATGAAGGGGGTGGTCCAGATCCCAAGGATCGAAGAAGTGCCATCATCTCAGTGTGTCGGGTGTCTCCGGCAGCTCGTAACTCGGCAACCTCTCGCCGTATGCCCCGATGAAAATCAGAGTTCTCCTGCTGGAGACTCGCCATAGCTCTCTCTAGTCCGGTCATACGGTCGGCTAGAGTGCGGGGAGCGTGTCGTGGTGCTCGAGCTGGGGGTGGTGGTGGAGCCGGTGCGGCTTCCTCTAGAAATAGTGCGAGCATGAACTCGTCCACCTGTACGTCTGGATCGGGCTGGTGCTGTGCCCCCCTCCGCCAAGACATAGTCCCGTCATCTCTATCTATATGGATGCCGGCTAGGGAAAAGTTCCGAGCGGCTATAACATCGAACTCGGTCATATGGGCAACGTCTCCCCTAGTGACATCAATGTGTAACGAGGACATATAGGCTGTCAGAATGTGACCAAATGGCATATGGACTCGACTGTCAGTCACAAATCCAGCTGAATAGATGATGGTGGAGAAGATATGTAGGCTGATGTCAATGTCTAACCTATGAATCAGGGCATAAAGTAAGAACGAATGGAATGAGCGCATCACAGCGATGTCCCGAGTAGTCAGTGATAAAATGCAAAGGACTACAACCCTATAAAGAGCGTAGTCCTGGACTCGAAGTTCTACTGACCTAAACTGTGTCACAGTGGGATCTCTCTCTCCCCCGAAAAAATACGAATAAATCGTATCGAGAGTAATATGTGAGTAGGGATCTTCGAACGGTAGATCCCTCGGAGGATAGCACAAAAAGGAGCAAGTAGATGGACGCAACTCTAAAAACTCTCGGATAGTCGTAGGGGAAAATACGATATCAGTGCCTGCTGCCCTAGTGGTATAGGTGAAATCGTCTACTTTTACTAGGTTATTGCAAAATTCGGCACACAGACTTATGTTTATTGGACTGGTACATTCAACAAGGTTCGTTAAGTTATAGTGGCCTATAACCTCTAAAGCAGAGGGACATGACCTTAGAAAGAACGATCTATCTATGCAGGTAGTCCTAATGGCCTTATAAATGGTGGACTCAAACTTAATCCTAAGTTCGTCTGTGGGAAACCTAGGGTCTGTACTAGCATTGGAGGGTCCCATAGCTCTTTAGCGTTTTTGTGTGGACCGACTCTGTTCAATTCTTCTCTTGTCAATCCGCACTGTAGAGTGTTGATCGCTTTATTTTCTGTTGATGCTTTTTTCTTGAGATCTGCTGTCCAGTCTTCAGGATCCACTAGATTCCCGGCGTTGTCCACTGGAATTTTGTAAGGTTTCGTAATGCTCATCCACTGGTCGAAGTCTGTTTTGAGGTAGACCTCCATGCGCTTCTTCCAGTAAGTGAAGTCGTCCCCATTGAAGAGTGGAGGTCGCACTGTGCTGAATCCTTCTTATTGGGACATTTTGTGCACAGGTAAATAACCAAAAAAAATCCCAAGACTTGGTCTTGGATTAGTAGTGCGGGAAGAGAAAAAATGAAAAAAAATCTAGATTCGTGTTGCACTAATTTAAATTGATTAGTGAAATATTAAGTTAACGAAACACCAGTTTTAAAATTAATTAAAAAACAATTCACCCCCTGTCTGATTGGTGGTTGCACCAAATCAGAGCGGTACCTGCTCTGATACCACTTGTAGGACCGTTAGAGTCGATAGAGGGGGGGGGGGGGTGAATATCGATTCGAAAAAGACGAGTATAAACGCAGCGGAAAAATAAAGTAGACACAGATATTTTTACTTCGTTCGGAGCCTGTGACGACTCCTACTCGAAGTCCCGTAGTCCTTGACCACTTTCGTTGGGCAATCACTAACAAGTCGAAATATGACTACAGAATAAGTACAGGAAATGCTAGCAATAATAAAACAATACCGACAAAGAAAAATTAAATAAACACCGGAGGAGCACTTTTGTCGGAGCGTTGTTGACGTCGCACTTGAACGTCGAGCAGCAAGACCAGCAGTAGAAGAATTCTCAGTAAAAATTGATTTTTGAAGCTCCTGCCTGGGGCTTCTTTTATATGTTGTTCCGGGCGTCTGGATCCCTTCTGGGCGCCTGGAGTGTGACGTAACTGCTCAAACCAAGATGCTCCACGTGGCGACGACTTGGCTGGATAAAATTCGCCTTCCGGGCGCCCGGACCCCCTCCGGGCGCCCGGACCCCCTCCGGGCGCCCGGACCACCTTGTTCCAGAAAACTCCCTTTTCCTGCAAAACAAAGTTAGTCCGAGGCAAATATATATCCTGTAAAACAGATTGTCAGCACAATTAAGGTTCAACAGATAATTAAAAAGAGTATGACTTAGATTCCGTCTTTCCGAGACCGGAATCTAGTCACGATCTCGACTTAGATATCCGAAATGGATCTAAGTCGGATCGACGCCTAATGTTCCCTTCCCGGGAACGCGTCCTCACAGTCACTCCCTTCCAGTGACTTACCTTGCTTACCTGCCAGACGTCCGGTCAGCCCGTCGACCCGTTTGGACTTCTCGCCAAGCGTCCGGTCAGCCCGTCGACCCGCTTGGACTTCTCGCCAGCTATCCGGTCAGCCCGTCGACCTAGCTGGACTTCTCGCCAAGCGTCCGGTCAGCCCGTCGACCCGCTTGGACTTCTCGCCAGCTATCCGGTCAGCCCGTCGACCTAGCTGGACTTCGTGCCAGACATCCGGTCAGCCCGTCGACCTGTCTGGACTTTTCCTGCACACTTGATCAAAGTGTCAGACAACAACACAACTAACTTAACCTATTTGTCATTCATCAAAACCTGGGTTAGACCGTTAGTGCTACCCGCACCAACACAAACATCCTTCTCTAACTCTTAAACTAACACTTGTAAAATAAGAGAAATAAATAAAAGCAGAAAAGTAGAAGGCACACCGAGATTTACTTGGTTACAACCGGGAAGGTTGTTAATCCAAGAAAGCGTAGCACTAGTATCTCCTTCAGGTGGAGAAGCTTTTTACAGCAATGAAGCGCACAATAGAAGCTTAAAACAGAAAAGCGTACAAGTGTAGAAAGAATGCTTGAGTTCTCAGTTCATTTACAGCTTCTGGACCAAGGCTATATTTATAGTCTTGGTCGGGGCGCTTGGAAGGGTTCCGGGCATCCTGGGGGGATAAAACTTTATCCCCCAACGTCCAGAACGCGAAAGACGCGTTCTGGTCAAACTTCACGTTCCGGGCGCCCCGGGCTGCTCCGGGCGCCCCGGACAGTTCCGGGCTCCCCAGAGCAAAAAGTCAACTCTGGTTGACTTTTGCGTCCGGGACCTCTGCTCCGTTTTAGTCCCGCCTTGGTCCGAGTCTTCCGCTCCGGATCCGCTTACTTGGGTGATCTCTGCCATCCGGAAAAGGGCTCACCCGAACCCAACTTCCGGTCTTCTCAAGCGGGCTTCCCTCCGGCTTCTCGTCCATCGGAATTGCCACGTGTTTCCTTCTCGTCCGCCAGCGTACTCATCCGCAGTCTTCGTCCCTCGGTCGTCGACCTTCTCGCTAGCTGCGTCTCTTTCTCCCCGAGCAATCTTCCGCTCCGGCTTTCGTCCCTCGGAACCACCGCGCGCTTCCTTCTCGTCCGCCGGTGTACTCTTCCGCAGCACCTCGTCCCTCGGACTGCCGTCCTTTTCGCTAGCTGCGTCTTCCGCTCGACTACCTGTGTTCCTAAGCTCCTGCACACTTAGACACAAGGTTAGAAATAATGCAGGACCTAACTTAACTTGTTGATCACACCAAAACAACCTTGGGGTTCCAACAATCTCCCCCTTTTTGGTGTGATCAACCCAAGTTAAGCTAGGGTCAAAACTAGACATAAAATTAAAACAAGTTATTGCAATAATGTGCAACAAAATTAAATTTCAAAAATTTTTAATTTTCAATTTCTATCTCCCCCTAGACTTATACTAATTCTTCTCCCCCTTTGATCACAAAAAAATGGGGTTTAAAAAAAACTAAGGGTTAAAGACTTAGAGTAAAAAAAAAATTTCTTAAAGACTTTAAGCAGAAATTTTCAATTTCAAAATGGTCTTTTAACTTAAACAAAATTGTCTTATGAAAATTTTTCTAAATTAACAAAAAATGAGAATTTTTCTAAGTAACTTAAGCAGAAAATTTTTCTAAGTGAAAACTTTGAGAATTTTTCTAAGTGAAAATTTGACTTTGGCAAAAAGTATTTTTCTAAGTATAAAAATATTTTGAAAAAATGTTTTTTTTTTAAACTTTGAAAGCATTAATTAATTCTAATTTTAATGCTTTGACAGAAAGTTAATTAAACATTTATTTCAATATTTTGGCTTCCAGGTCGTGGCGAGGCACTAGGCCTTCTTGGTTATTGGAGCAACAACCACTTCCTTAGACAAAACCTCATAGAGAAATTCATTGTTTAATTTTCTCACTGAAAAGCACTAATTTTAATTTTAAAACTTAGACTAAGCAAGATTTAGGAACCCAATAAAGGTTCCAGCCTACTGGATTGATTAAAAATTTCTTAGGGACATATTTTCTAGAGATATTCTTAATTTGTCCCGGGTGATATCTATAATACCAATTTAAAATTTTAAATTTTCTAGAATTAGATGAACATGCATGATTTTTCAAATTATCTACTTGAATTTTCAAATCATTATTTTCAAGTTTCAATTTTTCATTTTCCAATTTTGATTTATCTAATTCTTCTAGAGGGCAGGATTTAGCTAAGATTATTTTTAAATTTTTTATTTCTTTTTCTAATTTACAGCAGTCTTTAGTTAATAACTTAACAAATTTATAAAGTTTATCGGGAGGAAGTGAACGTACCTGACTTACCTTGTCGAGTTCGTTTTCCGTGTCTCCCCCTGAACTACTGCTTTCCTCTGACGAAGCTCCCCCTTCATCGATGCTCTCGATGCTCATTTCGAAAGAGCTTGACTCGCAGTCGTCGTCTTGATGATTTGCCATTAGAGCAAGTCCGGAGAATACCTCGACTTCCGACTCCGACGACGTATCATCCCACGTCGCCTTTAGGGCTTTTCGCTTTTGGATAGGCTTCTTACCCTTTTCCTTGTTCTTGTTCTTCAGCTTGGGGCAATTGTCCTTGACGTGCCCTTCTTCGTCGCAGTGGTAGCAGCGGATCGTCCTTTTCTTCTTCCCCTGTGGATGGTTAGTAGATCTGTATTTACAAAGCTTCTTGAATCTTCTTACCATCATTACCATTTCCTCGTCATCGAGAGAGGATTCCGACTCTGGTTCGTCTCTCGAAGCTTTGAGGGCGACGTTATTCTTGGGCTCCCTCATTCCTGCACATCTTGACTCATGCACTTCAAAAGTAGAAAAAAATTCTTCTAACGAGATCTTTTCTAAATCTTTAGAAATATAAAAGGCATCTACTAGTGATGCCCATTTTGAATTTCTAGGAAATGAATTTAGCGCGTACCTTAGCGAATCTCAGTTACTTACCGTTTCTCCGAGATTCGACAGTCCGGTGATGATCTCTTTGATTCTCGAGTGCAGGTGCGCGACTGTCTCGTCTTCCCCAAGTTGCAGGCTCGTGAGCTGATTCCGAAGCAGATCTCTTCTGGCGAGCTTGGCTTCGGACGTCCCTTCGTGCAGCTCGAGGAACTTTTCCCAAAGTTCCTTTGTCGAGTCGTAGTGTTCGATTCTGTTGACTTCTTGAGGTGGAAGAACGCTTAGCAGATGATATTCTGCTTTGCCGTTCGTCACGAATTCAGCCTGCTCCTTTTTTGTCCATTGACATTTTTCCTTACCTTCTGGAGCTACAAAACCGGATTCCATTGTTAAAGTTAATTCAAAGTCGGTGGTAAAAAAATACCTGCATCAGATTCTTCCACGTAGCGAAATCTCCTCCATATTTCGGCGGGTGGATGCTTGGTCCGGCCATTATCTTTGCTTCGATTGGCGGTTAGTCCTCCTGAAGCGTCTTGGCTCTGATACCACTTGTAGGACCGTTGGGCCGGCTAGAAGGGGGGTTGAATAGCCCTGCAAAAATCAAAACGCAAGCATCATTCTCGAACTCTTAAACTAACACTTGTAAAATAAGAGAAATAAATAAAAGCAGAAAAGTAGAAGGCACACCGAGATTTACTTGGTTACAACCGGGAAGGTTGTTAATCCAAGAAAGCGTAGCACTAGTATCTCCTTCAGGCGGAGAAGCCTTTTACAGCAATGAAGCGCACAATAGAAGCTTAAAACAGAAAAGCGTACAAGTGTAGAAAGAATGCTTGAGTTCTCAGTTCATTTACAACTTCTGGACCAAGGCTATATTTATAGTCTTGGTCGGGGCGCCTGGAAGGGTTCCGGGCGTCCTAGGGGGATAAAACTTTATCCCCCAACGTCCAGAACGCGAAAGACGCGTTCTGGTCAAACTTCACGTTCCGGGCGCCCCGGGCTGCTCCGGGCGCCCCGGAGCAAAAAGTCAACTCTGGTTGACTTTTGCGTCCGGGACCTCTGCTCCGTTTTAGTCCCGCCTTGGTCCGGGTCTTCCGCTCCGGATCCACTTACTTGGGTGATCTCTGCCATCCGGAAAAGGGCTCACCCGAACCCAACTTCCGGTCTTCTCAAGCGGGCTTCCCTCCGGCTTCTCGTTCCTCGGAATTGCCACGTGTTTCCTTCTCGTCCGCCAGCGTACTCATCCGCAGTCTTCGTCCCTCGGTCGTCGACCTTCTCGCTAGCTGCGTCTCTTTCTCCCCGAGCAATCTTCCGCTCCGGCTTTCGTCCCTCGGAACCACCGCGCGCTTCCTTCTCGTCCGCCGGTGTACTCTTCCGCAGCACCTCGTCCCTCGAACTGTCGTCCTTCTCGCTAGCTGCGTCTTCCGCTCGACTACCTGTGTTCCTAAGCTCCTGCACACTTAGACACAAGGTTAGAAACAACGTAGAACCTAACTTAACTTGTTGATCACACCAAAACAACCTTGGGGTTCCAACAATTTCTTGTTTCAATCTCTAAGGAGTTTGGTTTATCATTTTCTCTTTATTCAAGAGTGTTGTGTCTTCCTTCCTCAGAGTTCGTAATATTTTCCTCCTCGCTTGATTGTGGAGGAAGAATAGTTGGCTCTTCTGGAGTATATAGGAACATTTGAAAGTCCTCTTTTTCTTGTTCTTGCTCCTTTTCTTGACCTGCAAAGTAAAACTCATTTTCTACAAATATCACATCCTTCGATGTGTATACTTTATTAGTAACAGGATCATGACATATATATCCTTTCTGAAATGAACCATATCCAATAAAAACACAACATCTACCCTTTTTATCGAGTTTGCCCCTAAGTTGTTCAGGTACATGAACATAACAAACACAACCAAATACTTTCAAGTGTGAGATGTTTGGTTTAATGTTAGTGAGTAGTTCTAAAGGAGATTTACCTTTGAGTACTCTGGAGGGTAAATAATTGATAAGATGAGAAGATGTACTAACTGCATCACTCCAATAACTTTTTGAGATGTTTGCATGAAATAGAATGGTGCTAGCTATTTCTAATAGGTGTCGATTCTTTCTTTCTGCTACGCCATTTTGTTGTGGGGTATACGGACAAGATGTTTGATGAATAATACCCCTTTCTTCTAGATAATTTTTAAATTCATGACTCCTATATTCTCCTCCATTATCAGTTCTAAGTATTTTGATATTAGCATTATATTGCTTAGAAGTGTATCGAAAGAAATGCTTAAATGCCTCGAATGCTTGTCCTTTAAATGTAAGCATGTATGTCCAAGTGTACCTAGTTACATGATCAATAAAAGATATAAAATATTTAAAACCTCTTCTAGACACAATTGGAGAGGTCCATATGAATAAGATCAAAGACATTTTTATATATTGTTTCAGAAATAGGATAGTACGTTCGAGTCTCCTTTCCAAAAATACAAGCTTCACATTATCTTTCTTCATAAATTTTAGATGAGAACAATTTTTGTAAGGCTTGTTTATGTGGGTGACCTAATCTAGCATGCCATAAAGAGTAATTATCTGTTTGACATGTTGTGAGCGCATGGCTATGTTGGTCCAAAAAATAAAGATTATTTCTTCTGGATCCATTACCAATCACCTTGTTCGTTTTGAGATCCTGAAAAGTAACAAAGTTAGAATCAAAAACAACCTTGCAATTATGATCTTTAGTGATTTTGCTAATGGATAGTAGATCAGAAGTAAATTGAAGAACATATAACGTATTAGTATTTTTTCCAAAAAGTTCTATCTCTCCTAGTTCTTTAATTTTTAAATTATGTCCGTTAGCTACTTTTACCGTCATCTGGTTGACTAGTGGTTTGAGATTACTAAGTTTATTCTTATCCCTTACCATATGATAATCACAACCTGAATCAATTAGCTAACTTTGAAAACTAAAAAATTTAGAAGAGTTTGAGCAATTACCTTGATCATTATAGATGTTTTTACTTTCTCGAGTAGTTTTGAGATGTCATTGATGGCGATTTCTAGAGTTGCAATCTTGGCCGAGTTGTGGGATGATTGATCCTTTTTCTTTAAGTGATCAGGCCTTAGGTGTGGATGAAGTCGCCAACATTTTTCCTTTGTGTGATTCGGCTTCTTGCAGTATCCACACACAACTTTGGATTCTTGGACTTTATTCACCTTTTGTTCTTCTAGGTCTATATTGAAGTCATGCCCCTTTGATTGTGAGGCTTTAAGTCTCATGCTTGCTGTAGCTCTTTGAATCATAGCCCTGACCTCTTGATAGGGAGGAAAACTTTTCATCCTCAGAATCTCTCGACGTAGAGGAGCATAAGTTTCTTCTAGCGACATAAGAAGGCCAAATATCATATCTTCCTCTCTTTGTTGTTGTAAAACTTTGAAGTCGGTTGTAATCGGCCTCAAAGTATTATATTCATTCCATATATCTTCGTAGTCACCAAATAGCTGGGAAAGAATCTTTTCTTCCTTTTTGATATCTGCAATTTTTCTTTTAATTTCGAAGATCCTTCCCAGATTTGATTCTTGTTTATACAAATTACTCATTTGTTCCCAGATGACCTTCGACGTTGGGGCGCAATTGACCATTGTCATATGAGTTTTATCCATAGAATTTGATAGGAGAATAAATACTTCATCATCCTTCTCTTTCCAAGCTTCGAAAGAAAGGTCCGACTCTGCAGGAGGATCATTTGTAATATACTTCAAAAGCTTCCTTGAGTTTAAAGATCTCTTAATATGAGTGGGCCCAGAGAAGTAATTGGATGAATTGAGAATCATAGATGAAAAAAAAATATAAGGTTGTGCTGAACTTGCTTGCAAATCTCCCATATTTGTACAACATATAAAGGTTCGTCAAGGTTGATCGAACTAGTGCCCAAAATAAGCTTGCAACGTCCTATCAGAATCAATTAACTTGCTCAGATACCATGTTGAAAATTGACAGTGATTCAGATTGCATGAGATGAAGCACCGCTTTTAAAAAACTCACTCTTGTATTCATAAGTTATGTTACAAGGAGAGTATTACAAAGAGGAATAAAAAACTTCTCTCACAAGAAGGGAAGATTGTCCCTCTTATTTGAGGATAAGAAAACGTGGAGAAGGAAATGCTTAGTCTTTTTGTAGAAAATAGAAAATAGAAAAATAGAATTTCTTAATCCATCCAATGAGAGATGCAACTCCCATTTTATAAGGGATGAAATGATTATTTAGCCGTTGTTATCCAGCCAAATATTAATTGTATTATAGCTAAAATAATGACAAGCAATTAATGACTAATGTGACACCGATTAATAGTTGATAAACTTGTCAAAAGAAGTTGATTTGACAACCAAATAATGACTAGATAGCTGACCAAATAATAATTTACATAATGGTAGATTTCTATCTATTTTATCTTCCTTATTTTTAACAATTCCGAAGTGCCATGGACGCACACGAGCAACCGAATCACAGTGACTAGTCACCTCCTTGGCCCGTTCAACCAATTTTATCCTAGCGATCTGCCACCTTCTTGGCCACTCACGTGACCACATCGTGCGGCGGTCGCTGCCTGGGCACTGTCACCGCTCCTGAGGACGGCCCCTGGTCCTAAATCCGCCCCCGATAGAGGCAAAAGCTACGCCCCAGCTTCACTGACATGTTTACGTAAATAAAGGAACTTAATTTCTAATTTACCCGGTGCAATAGGGTTGTGCCTAGCCTAACACAGTTCTGACCACACATCACCAAATTATCTTAATCAAAATTTATTTTTTATAAATATTGTTATAATATTTGCAAAAATCTGATTCCTTGTCAACTTAATCATATAGATTATAGCGAGTTGGATGTCATGTTCTGCGTAAAGTTGATATGAACCTAACAAATCCATGCAATCGAAGACTTGGAGTACTAGAGTCCATGAAAGATTATAGATCTGAAAGTACATCCGATCTCTACGATCTCCAATAAGATAATAAGTTCTTGACTCATTCTAGCCATTCATAAGCACGAGCTTTGACTTAAAAAGTCAAAGTCATAAGTCACCAACGAAGCAAAGGTCAAGTTTGCCAGTTTGATCAGGACTATTATAATTGATCGATTACGGTGGCGGCGAAAATTCTGCTACTGCATGCTAAAAGAGCGCGCGTCGGCTCTCTTCGTCATCCTGGTCAGGTCATTCTCCTGCATCATAAATTAAGGCAAATGAAACCTGTAAATCAGTTTTGTCAATCGTTAAATGGCGATTACTGGGTGTTGATACTTGGTTGGCAGATTGATTAGCTGATTAACTAAAGTTGATCTTTTAATCATCACTACATACCTAAGACTTTTGATGCGTTGCATAAATAAAGTCAGGGTAATTGTCTGGTTGATATATTTTCCTGCAGACTAACTTCCACAAATAAATCAATGAAAGCAATATATTTTATACTACATGCCACCCTTGGCACAGTTTTTTCTTTGCGAAAAAAATATATATTTTGTCTTGGCACAATTAAGGTAGTAATTAATATCGATCAATTATGGTTAGCAAGACCAATTTGCTGTTGATATGTAGTTGAATCATGGCCCGCGAAGAGGCATCCTTATAATTATTTGTGAGTACTGTGTTACGTAAAAATTGTGATATTGTTAAAAAAAATACCGCGAGAGTAATAACTTGCTCAAATTCCTTTATACTCTGTTTTCATAATAAATAATAGACAGATGTAAAATTTACCTACATACCTTAAGTCGAATTTTCTTGCATGTTTGATTGCCATCTCAATATTTTGTAGAATTAATTTCTTCCATAGTTTTCTTGTATGTTTGTGTTTGTGATCTCACATTTTTTTAGTGTGATTTCAGATACCCTGAAGGTGAATGCTATTAATATTAAATTAAGAGGTGAAAGTGAGATATATATTAAAAAAATACATCTTAATTTTTTACATCTCTAAATTATAAGGGTTTTTTGTTAAATATATATATACGATGTTTTATACATTTAAGTGTAGTGTGTTGGTATTTAAGATTAGATCAAACTATTTCTCAAATGGTATCAAAGTCAGCTTCATTATCAAGACAAGCTCTGATGCCCCATGCCTATTTGCTTTTAATTGAAGTGAGTTCATTTTGCACCTTCCACATAACAACCGAACAAATCTATGAAACAAAGAGCATATTATTCTGCCACATCTAATATCAGCAATTCTATATATAATTGTATGATTGAATTGATCCACAAATACATACTACTATATACAATTAAGGTTCTACGGCCTTTGGAACTCTACATTATTATGCGACCTGATCCACGGGTATCCTCCGGAATGGCGTAAGCAGCATATTGGTTGGGCCAGCTCACTACTGCTTTCGCGCTCGTGTTATTTTCCTTTTTCTCCTCGGTCACGCTGAGGAACTCCACCATGGGCGGAGCCAGGGTGGGCTCCAGCCCCATCAATTTTAAAAAAAAAATCAGTCATATATTATTTTTTCCTTAATTATTTCTTATTTTTCCACGTGCATTTTTCATTAAATCAAAATTTTTAATTTTATTTAATTAAAATTTCAAAACATATGTCAATTTATTAGAAATTTTAATTCAATTAAAATTGTATAAACTTCACACACACTACTTATTTTTCCTCTTATCCGCATAGCCGCAAGTGTCGTCATTCTCCTACCCCTTATTTTTCCTCTTATCCGCAGAGCCGTAGCTGTGAAAGATTTTAATTTTGATCCTCTTTTTCCATCACTAGGTTCGAGTAGATCTGTTCATCTTTAGAATGGATTTCTTTGAACAATCGAGCTCCTTTCTCAGTGGCGTAATCTCTCAATTTTTGAAGATCTTTACATTATCATTCCCATGATATTTTATATTCATGTCCTATACAAGTGTTCGGTAGTAACTCGACGAGTACAAGCGCAGTATCCCTTCTCTCGAATAGCACACGATATCGGTACGACTATTGCCGTAGGTATAGTCAACTACTATTTTTTCTTTTAATAAAATCATTAAATTTATTAACAGATTTATTAATTAATTTGATTAGTTTTATTTATATAATTAATTTTTTTTTCTTTATTGTTTGCTTGATATTAACAAGTAGAGCTTCATATCATGTTATATTAGATTGATCACTAAGGAGTATTTTTTTCACCGATGATAATTTCTATATTTATTCACTTTAATATAGAAAATTCAAGGACTAAAGAAAAGAAAAACTATCAATTCATTTTTTAAAGCAAAAGAACAAATATCGACAAGTCAATGACATTCTCCATCTAATATTGATATATCAAATTCTAGTGATCAAGTAGATATTAGTTCTCTTGAGCCTGATTTAACATTACATACTCCGATATGGAAATATCCTATTAATCAAAGGGATGAAATTAGACGAGCTTATATCAAGATGACACAATATCAACCTATTAAGAATGAGTATCCACTGACCAAATTCGGAAGTCAAAATCGATGATTTCAAAGTCATTGGTTTAAAATGTTTACTTGGTTAGAGTACTCTCCTTCAAAAGGTGTTGCATTTTGCTTTTCATGTTTCTTATTTGAACATGAGCATCCTCGCAATTCTGCATTTACAACGGATGGATTCAAATATTGGAAGTGAGTTAATGATGGGGATAGATGCGCATTTTTGACGCATATAGGATGCAATACTTCACCACATAATAATGTTGTGGAATATCTTGATAATTTGATGAATATACCTCGTCATATTGACAAAGTGATGAATGCACAATCTTTAGAAGAAAAGCAGAAGAACAAATTGCGGCTTATAGCAATTATTGAAAGCATTCGATGACTCACTTTGCAAGCATGTGCATTTAGAGGGCATGATGATTCTCCATCTTCTAATAATCATGGAAATTTTATTGAGATGATAAAATTTATAGGGAAAATGAATGAGAGTATTGGGAGCATTGTCTTAGAGAAAGCTCAAAAAAAAATACAAAGTATACTTCACCGGATATTCAGAAAGATATCTTAAATATTCTTGCCAACCAAGTGAGAACCAAGATTCATAAAGAAATTGGGGATGTGAAATTTTGCATTTTAGTTGATGAAGCAAGAGATACATTTAACAAGGAGCAGATGACTATTGTATTGAGATTTGTAGATATTGATGGTTTTTTACAAGAGCGATTTTTCGCCATTGTACATGTAACTGATACAACTGCTGCAACACTTAAGAAAGAAATATCTGATGCACTTGGTCGTTATGACTTTCATATTCACAATATATGGGGACAAGGATATGATGGTGTTAGCAATATGCGTGGTTCTTGGAATTGATTACAAGCTCTTTTCTTAAAAGATTGTTCATGTGCATATTATGTACATTGTTTCAATCATCAATTTCAACTAGCATTAACTGCAGCTACTGAAAAAGAGGTATCCATTTGGTTATTCTTTTCAAAATTGAATTCAATTTGTAATCTCATTAATGCATCTCCTAAACGTCATGCTAAGTTACATCCTGCTCAAAGAATTGAAGTTGCACATATGATAGCTACTGGTGAACGTGATACCGGTAGAGGATGTAATCAAATTAGCAATTTTCTACTACCTGGAAAGACTCGTTGGAGTACTAATTTTGAGTCAATTTGTTGGATGATTGATATGTATAGCTCTGTGATTTCCGTGTTTGAAAAGATGGTGGTTGATGGGTCTTCTAACTCCATCCGTGGTGAAGCTAATGGTTTGTTGATTGCAATAAAGTCTTTTGATTTCATATTCATATTACACTTGATGCAAAAGATAATGGGGATAACAAATCTGCTTTGTAGAGCATTGCAAGAGAAATCTCTAGATATTTTAAATGCAATGGGCTCTATTTCAACTACTAAAATTTTGCTTCATACTTTAAGAGAAGAAGGTTTTGTTATTCTACTTAATTATGTGAAAGAAGTTTGTGCCAAATATGATATTGAGATACCTCATATGGAAGCTCGTTATAAATTTGCTACAGGTCGTTCTTGTCAACAAAATGACTCAATTACAGTTGAACACCACTATCAATTTGATGTATTTGTTGCTGCAATAGATTTTCAAATTGAAGAACTTAATAGTAGATTCAAAGATGAGACAGTCGAATTTCTTAAGCTTAGTTGTGCTTTGGAACCTAAAGAAACTTTTAAGCTTCTTAGGTGACGTTTGGTTTAGGGGTTTGGGAATGAGGGAATAGATTCATTCCCAAACTTTGTGTTTGGTTTATGAGAATGAAATCAAGATTTTGGAATGAAACCCAAAAACTTGGGTATAGATGAAACCCACCCTCTCCCACTACAAGAAAATAGATATTTTGCGACGATTTTTATCGTCGCTAATAATACTTTTTCGTTGCTAATAAATATTCGAGACGATAAAATTTCGTCGCTAGAGTCGTCGTTATAAGCTTGTCGTAAATATATATTAGCGACGAAATATGCTTATTTCGTCGCTATTGTTTTTGCGACGTTACACTATTGTCGCTAAAGTAAATTATTTCGCTGTAAACTATTTAGCGACGATTTAATGAATATCGTTGCTATAGTTATTGTTAACGACGAATTTATTTATTACGTCGCTAAAATATTAGCTATGATTTATATATATTCGTTGCTAAAAACTACGTCCCCAGTTTCGATATTTTCGGAATACAGGCAGGTTAGCGACGATTTTATGTTATTTCGTCGCTAATCCTAATCATTAGCGACGAAATAAGATAAAATCATCGCTAATCGTAACCATTAGCGACGAATTTATGCAAATTTCGTCGCTAATGATTAGGATTAGCGACGAAATAACATAAAATCGTCGCTAATATCTGGTTTAAGAAAACACAGATCCTCATTTACATCCTCTGTACAGATTTATATACAGATTCACAAATTCACAACTATAACAACAAATTCACAAATACTCTAACATTTAACTCATACTTCAACACAAATATAATAACAATATTCACAATCCAAATTCAAAACATATTCACAACCAACAATCCAACCAAGTTCACAACCAAAAATCCAAACAAGTTCAAAACAATTCCAGAACATCATGTTTCTATACAAAAGTCTACAACATCAAAGCCTAAGATGGAGGAGGAGGAGGTGGAGCTGAAGATGAATCCTGGATCAAGGAATCTAATGCTCCAGGTGCCAATCAGTTAAGTATTTGTTCAAACATATTTTGTCTTGATTTAATTGATGCTAACTCATCTTGGGTGTTTGCTAGCTGAATTTTGGTGTTCGCTAACTCATCTTGGGTCGATTCAAGTCTTTCACGCAATGCAGCATTAGTTGATCTGGATGAGGATGTAGCATCTGAAGAAGTAGACCTAACTGGCTTCGGCCCACTTTCAAGTCCTCTGATGTATCCAGACCGAGTACCGAGAACCTAATACAAAATTTTGAAGATAATAAAACATATGATATGATATGATGATATATTGAGCATGTGGATAAGAGTTAAACTCAACAGTAAATAACAACCAAATCAGATATTTATCAATCAAAATTATATGCTGAGTGTAGAAGCAAAGAAGCATATCAACAAATGTTTATCAATCAAAATTATATCTTGATGAATGAGAATGACCAAGCACGAGTAAAGGAACTTTAGTGGTAGAGTAGCTAGATGTATGAGAATCATAAAAACACAATTACTATATCAAGGTAATGATCAAATTATCCCAGAGAATCATCTGGTGCGTGGTGTGCCTAAACCCATTTTAAATTGACACTTTCAGAACTAATGCATAACACAAAGATATGTCCTGTCTAATATCACAAACATCTAATAACTAGGATTAAAGCCCTTCAACAGATACCAAGCACTGTTTCTAATAAGACTCCAAGTCTCCAACAATGAACCCAACAATTTAAGGATTTAGAGAGAGTGCCAATAGATAATAAATTCATAGAAAAATTGAACATAATGGACTTTGTCTAAGACTAACAAGGGGTACGTAGCGAGCCTTGTCTTTTGACAGGAACCCATGTATTTATAAGCTCCAGATTAACTAACTTATCTAAAAACTAGGACATTAGACTAGGTAATACAAAGACTACGTAAAAAAATAGTAGTGAGGTATAAGAAACAAAGTAGAATTTTTGCAAAAGAAAGCCCTTTCCTTTTTAAATGAATGAACTGACAATATAAGCTAAGCTAGAACTGCTAAATTTAAAGAGCTTTGTCGAGCAATATTCTCCCTTATAATCATAGTTTCAAGCTTTTTTTAGACTCCAATGACCACACTAATGAATTGTCTGCATATTATATTGCCATTATATTCCTAGTTTAAATTAGATACTGGTTTGCCTAGGATAAGCTGAGTGCAGACTCTCATGTGAGTCCTTTACCAATGTGGAAACATTAGATGGTCTAGTTAATTAGAAGTACATGTAGCTAGGACAAAGTGCTCCAATTCATGTGCTAGTTAATTTTACAAGTCAACCAAGCAATGAAATAGGAAAAAGAGGTGGTGGTTCAATTATTCTTCTCCATCTTCACCTACTAGCAAATCCACAGTTCTTGATATAAGCCACTTAGTTTTAACCATTAATAGTTTGAACTAAAACAAATTGTAGTAGCTTTTGGACAAGCATGAATGTGAACATCATGACGAAAATATATATGAAATGATTTAACTGCACAAAATTCTGGTTACAACTTTAGCACATAATATACGTCTAAATCTGCATCTAGTCATTTAAAGCTTATAGCTGAGAAAAGGGAAACCTACTCTTGGAGTCATGATCTCATCTTTCACATGAAATACAACCTATGTGATTGCTAGTGTAGGATCTTTTACTTGTATCATAACGTGAAGGTAATATCTATGGCTTCTTTCTGTGCATTTCTAGTTCTTACAGTTTCAATCGTGACTGGAAAAAAATAGAAGCATTTGTTGGCTCAAAGACAGTTATCCAGGTAATTTAGATGACAATTTTGTGGGAGTAATGTAGTTGAATGTGTTGATCAATTATTAGATCTAAAAAAATGTATATGCTGCTAGTAAATTAATGTTAAGCTTGAAAATGTTACAATGCAACATAGATAGCTTGAATACATTATTGGGTGTGGATGTATTAAGTTCTATGTTGGGCCAAAAATGAGAACAAGAATCAACACTTTAAAAAAATTAACATTATCTTCTACGAAATTAATGCTCACTCCTTCTACAAAATTATTATTATCTTCTATACTATGTACTCCTTCTGCGAAACCAAATGAACTGAGATGTTTCATGTCTATTATGTACTTTTGAATCAAATCAAAAACTAAAGCAACAAGAAGCAGAACAGTGCAGGTTTGAATGAAACACGTTCGTGGAAAGAACTGATATGAAGCACGTTCAAGAGGAAGGAGGGAAGAGTCACCTCGTCGGAAGGAAGGAAGAGACAAGGCGTTCGGTGAATGTGTTGGGGGAGTCTCGCCGGAGGAGGGAGGGAGGGCGCAGGAATGAGGGAGGAAGAATCGCGGAATCGAGTGCACCGGGAGGAAGAAAGGGTCGGTGGAGTCTCGCCGGAGGAGGGAGGCCGCAGGAATGAGCGAGGAGGAGGAACAATCACGGGCGTCGGGAGAAAGAAGAGGGTCGGGCAGATTTAGGGTTTAAAACGGATATTAGCGGCGAAATTTACATTTTCGTCGCAAACATTTATCATTTGCGGCGAACAAACCAATTTTCGTCGCTAACTTTTTAGCTACGAAATTTAAGATTTCATCGCAAACATTTATATTTGCGGCGAAAAAACCAACTTTCGTCGCTAAGTTTTTAGTGGCGATTTAAATCACCGCTAGAATCGTCGTAAACCTTTTTTTTTAAAAAAATAAAATAATTGGCGACGAACGGTACTTACTTTCGTTGCAAACATTTTAGTGGCGAATAAATTCGCCGCTAGTTTCGTCGCAAACTATATTTTTTTAAAAATGGAAAAAAGTTTGCGTCGATACTATATTTAGTCGCAAATATTGTTATTTAGCTACGATATTATATTTCGTCGCTAATACTTCGTCGCTATTTTCCTAAATTTTTGTAGTGTCCCTTGGGTTTTGATGAATGAGAATGAGAATTAAGTTTTGGACGAAAATACCCTTAGTATATTTGTTCAATTTTTATTTCATTTCACTCTCTCTCTCTCCTTGTTCTCTCTCATCGTACTATTGCTAGAATATATACTAAAATCCTAGCTTTTTGTATAAACATTTATTTTGAAATGAGAATCACATTCGTCAAATGTTTGCATTTAGTTAAATGCAGTTGTCCATTTAATTTATATTGTAGATAACATGGTGTGTGGTCTCACACAGAAGATCATGTTATCAATTCCTTATAAATTATAAATAGTAGCTCGCAACTAAGATGGATTGGGACAAACCATTGGAATGATTGTAGTGTAATTTGGTATTAGTTTATCTTGACTATAAAATTACACTAGTACACTATGTGTGTATTGAGCATGACCATTTGAGGTTGTTCCTGTTATACTGACTGCATAAAAGAACAGAACCTCTGTTATTATGGATGTGCGTACTTTTAAACCCGATATAATAACAATCACATATACTCAATATTTATTTCTTTAATTTATCAATGGGTGAGATTTATTCGTTAAATCAACATGCCCGATTAGTTGTAAAATAATATTATTTATATGGTGTGTTGTTGATTATAGAAGGAAACCGTGTCCTATTTATTAGGATGATAATGTTCCCTTGAGGAGCTCATAAGGATTGTCATGTAAACCCTGCAGGTGGATTTAGTTCCAACATGACAATGAAGTTGAGTGATACTACTCTTGGAGTTAGATGTTAATTAAGTGAGTTGTCAGTAACTCATTTAATTAATGGACATACGATATCTTAAACACAGGGAGATTAACACACTCATTATAAGAAGGAGCCCATATTGTAATATGAGATTGGTGCGGTAGTTCAATAATAACCCTTTAGTGGTATGTGTTATTATTGATGTATTTGAGTTAGGTGTTCGGGCTGAGCATGGGAAGCCCAAGTCTATCAGGAGGCCAAAACCAATTCTCCTCTAGGTCCCTGTTGTAACCTCTTTATAAAAAAAAACCTTGTATCTAACCAAGTCCACTTCTTACCCAAGTAATGGACCGGCCACATCCTTGCTTGGTGCCCAAGCAAGGGCCGGCTAAGCTTTGCTTGGAGCCCAAGAGGAGGCCAGCCAAGCCTTGCTTGGTGCCCAAGCAAGTGGCCGGCCACAAGGAATTAAAAGAGAGTTTTAATTTTTTAAAAATCTTTCCTTTTATATCCATTCTCCAAGGGATTTAAAAGAGAGATTTTAATTTTAAAATCTTTTCTTTTATAGCCATCCTCTAAGATATTTAAAAGAAAGATTTTAATTTTTAAAACTTTCCTTTTATAGTCATCCACAAAGGGATTTAAAAGAGATATTTTAATTTTAAAATCTTTCCTTTTTTGTAGCCATCCACAATGGTTTAAAAGAGAGATTTTAATTTAAATTTTTTCCTTAATTGTTGTCCAAATAAGGGTCGACCACACATAATAGGAATTAAAAGGAAGGTTTTAATTTTAAATCTTTCATTTTTTGCATTCACAAGAATTATAAAAGAGAGGTAGATGATGCCTTATGGTATAATAACACTGTTGGGTGCTACTTGAAATTCCATTTTATTTCCCTTGTTCAAAAATTTGTATAAGAACAGAACTTTTCCTAACAGTCCATGTGCTCTACAGAAGTTAAACTTGGATTGCAAACGAAACTTAACATATTTTAATCCAAGTTGTTCTTCAGAAGTTAAACTTGGATTGGAAATAAGACTTAACATTTTTACTCCAAGTTCAACCCATGTGTTCTTCAGAAGTTAAACCATATTACAGAAGTTGATTAAATATCTATTTCAAAGATTGGCTTCAAGGTTAAACATGGAGAGACACTCGGCCTTCTTGGGTATGAGTTCATCCACCACTTTCTAGACAAAGTCTTTCAAAGAAATTGAATATTTAAACTTCTTACAGTAACCTTAGGTTTAACTATAGAGACCACAATAGAAACACAAAATCGAAACATAAAATTGAAACACAAAATCGATAGCCTCTTGTGTTGGTATTTCAGGATTCATACAAAGAAAAACTAAACTAGTTCACCGCGGAAACAATTAACTAATTATACCTTTCTTTGTATCTTAAAAATCTCTTGATCTTCTGCTGTATTCTTCTCCTCTTCTTAGACATCGTGTGAGCGACAATCTACCAAGACGAAGACACCCGACCTTCTCCTTCTTTTCTAAGCTTTCGGCCACCAAAGAATACAAAGTGAAGAGGCCTCCTCCTTCTTCTTCTTCTCCACCAAGCAACCGGCCACCAAGGTTGAAGAGAGGTGTCGCCGGCCTCAAGAGAGAAAGGGAGAAGAAGGGCCAGCCACCAAAGAGAATAAAAGACATAGAGCCTTACGTTGTGTTATTAGAGAGCATCCCCTCCTCCTCTTTTATAATCTTTGCTAGCGGCTAATAAGAAAAGTTTTTAATTAAATTTCCTTTTATTTGCTATTGTAGATGGTTACAAAAAAGGAAAGATTTTAACAAAATTAAAATCTCTCTTTTAAACCATTATAAATAGCTATAAAAGAAAAGATTATAACAAAATTTTATTTTAAACAAAAATCTTCCTTTTTTCTATAATGGTTGGTTACAAAAAAGGAAAGATTTTAACAAAATTAAAATATCTCTTTTAACTATTGTAGATAACTACAAAAAAAGGAAAGATTTTAATAAAATTAAAATCTCTCTTTTAACCATTGTACATAACTACAAAAAAGAAAATTTTTTAACAAAATTAAAATCTATCTTTTAATCCATTGTAGAAAGCTATAAAAGGAAAGATTTTAACAAAATTTTGTTTTACAAAACTTCCTTTTCTCTTCTTGTATGTTTGGCCCCAGGCTTGGGCATCAAGCATGGCTTGGCCGGCCCACATCTTGGACACCAAGAGGGCTTGGCCATTCCCTTGCTTGGGCACCAAGCAAGGATGTGGCTGGTCCCTCATTTGGTTAAGAAGCAAACTCAAAATGGGTGAACGCGAGGCTTTATAGAGACTACAGTAGGGATCGAGAGGAGGAATTAGTTTTGGCTTCCTGATGAACTTGAGCTTCCTGTGTTCGACCCGAACACCCAACTCAAGTTCATCAATAATAACTCATACCACTAAAGAGTTATTATTGAACTACTGTATCAATCCTATATTACATTATGGGCTGCTTCTTATCATGAGTGCGTTAATCTCCCTGTGTTTAAGATATCGAATGTTCATTAATTAAATGAGTTACTGACAACTCACTTAATTAACATCTAGCTCCAAGAGTAGTACCACTCAACTTCATTGTCATATCAGAACTAAGTCCACCTATAGGGTTTACATGACAATCCTTATGAGCTCCTCATGGGGACATCATCAACCTAGATAACTAGGACACAATTTCCTTCTATTATCAACAACACACCATATAAATAATATTATTTCCCAACTTATCGACCCTATTAACTTAACGAATAAATCACACCCTTTGATAAATTAAAAGAATAAATACTAAGTATATGTGCTTGCTATTATATTGGGATTAAGAGCATGCACATCCATAATAACAGAGGTTGTGTTCTTTTATGCAGTCAGTATAAAAAGAATAACCGCAAATGGTCCTACTTAATACACACATAGTGTACTAGTGTAATTTTATAGTTAAGATAAATTAATACAAAATTACACTACAATCATTCCAATAGTTTATCCCAATCCATCTTGGTTGTGAGCTACTATTTATAATTTATAAGGAACTGATAACATGATCTTCTGTGTGACACCACACACCATGTTATCTACAATATAAATTAAATGGATAACTGTATTTTACTAAATGCAGATATTTGACCAATGTGATTTTCATTTCAAAATAAATGTTCATACAAAAAGATCGGCTTTTAGTATACATCCTAACAAACACAACCTAAGTCTCTTCTTTTAATCCTTGTTATGGCTGACCCTCTTCCCTTTCTATTCTCCCCTTGTTTCCTTTACCAAGGGCCAGTGGCATCAAGAGGCTCCATCTTCTTGTGGCCGGTTACTTGGAGGAGAAGAAGAAGAGAAGGAGGCTCCCTATTCTAGCATCCCTTGGTGGCCGAAAGTCTTGGAGGTAAAGAAGTGGTTTGGGTGGCGTTGTCTTGGAAGATCGTCGCCCACACGACGTCCAAGAGGAGGAGAGAAATATAGCAGAAGATCAAGAGGTCTATTGAAACAAAGGAAAGGTACAACTAGTTAATTATTCCACTTCATATTAGTTAGTTTATTTTCTTTGTATGGATCCTGAAGTACCAACACAAGAGGCTAGCGATCTTGTACTTTGATTGAGGTCTTTGTAGTTTAACCTAGGATTTACTGTAAGGAGTTTAAATATTCAATTTCTTTGAAAGACTTTGACTAGGAAGTGGTGGATGATCCCATACCCAAGAAGGTCGAGTGTCTCGCCAACGACCTGAAAGTCAATCCTTGAAATAGATATTTTATCAACTTCTGTACTATGGTTTAACTTCTGATGAATACATGGGTTGAACTTGGATTAATAATGCTAAGTTTCGTTTGCAATCTAAGTTTAACTTATAAAAAGCACATGAGTTGCTAGGAAAAGTTCTATGCTTGTACAAATTTTTGTACAAGGGAAACAGAAAGAAATTCTGAGTAGCGCTAACAATTGGTATCAGAGCTAGTTTTCTACCTCTGTGTGTTTGGTTTTCAATTAAATTATGCACTTTTCATACATAAATTTAGGCAGGATAATAGTAGGATGTGCAAATAGATTAACTATATGGTTGCAGGCATCCTAGTTCCAACTATTATAGCCCTATTGTGTTTGTGTGTGATTTGGATCCTCGGGCATGTCGAGGGCATTTTATGTGTGTGCATGATTGTAATTATTAAATACAGCAGGAGCTGTATTAGTTTTAGGATTTTACATTCTGTTCGATTTAGATTACATGTACATTCCCTTGTGAAACATAGGATCGATAAATGTAAAATTTTATTTTTGTCGCGGATTGTATCCTTGTGAGGCATGGTGCTATTTGAGGACCAGAGGCGCAATAGAAAAGGAAGCAAGATAGACACGATGACAAGACCCATTGGCGGTGGCTAGGGTTGGTAGTATACGACGGACAGCTATGGATGAGGCCATAATAGTTGGAAAATTATTTTTCATATTTATTGCCTTTTATGCTGTTTATATGTGTTGTGTGTGTGTGCATGTTAAAATTCCTCATTTTAAATAACTAAGTGGGAGAGGAATTATTTAAATTCCACGGTCTCCATTATTGGTTTGTAAGTGATGCATTCAAACTTGCGCGTTGGCTTTGAGTGCCTTCCTCCACATCGGATGAGTTTGTTTGCGGATCACTAGATCAAACTCTCTTTATGGATGATTATAGAAAATTATTTAGGTTTGTGTGATCTTCTCCATCTGAAGGGGTGCAATCCTATTTAATGAACTAAGTACCAAGTAATGGTATACCTTAGGCGCATTTAATAGTATCCTCCCCATCAGAGTCACTGCTATTATTTGTGTGACCGAAGAAAAATCAACTATTAATTTTATTTATCATAAAGTTAAGTTGACAAGATAATAAAATTAATGGGTAATACCCCCTCTTACAAATGTTTGAATTTGTATACGTCCACACTATCGTGGCATACAAAATTCACGGTGTTTTGAGGTGTTGGTGAATTTAAATGATATTGTTTAATGAATCAATATTATTTTAAATTCTAAAGTTTTGACCAAATATTTTGTGATTCTTAGGATTTCAAATGGCTTTCAATCCTCTTACTGTTATATTGAAAGAGAACAAACTTACTGGTCCCAATTACATTGATTGAAAACGAAACTTGGACATTGTCTTAACTGCTGAAGGTTACAAGTTCGTACCTTTTGAGATCTGTCCAAGCCTGCCTAATAGCGATTCTAGTGAAGAGGAGATTAGTATCATAAGAAATGGGTCGGGGTAGATGAGATGACACGGTGTTACATTTTGGTTTCTATGTCAAATGTGCTACAACATCAACATCAGGCCATGCCTACTGCTTATGACATGATGTGCAATCTCAAGGAACTCTTCAGACACCAGAATCGGGCTGCTAGGCAAGAGGCTATGAGAAACTTGATGATGACCACCATGACTGAGGGGACACCCGTAAGGGATCATATCCTCAAAATGATGGCTCTTTTGAATGAGATAGAAGTCCTTGGAGCAGAAATCGATGAGGAAATCCAGGTCGATATCATTCTCCAAATGCTGCCTAAAAGTTTTGAGCAGTTCCGCCTGAACTACAACATGAACAAAAGGGTTTATTCGTTGGCGGAACTTCTGAACTTTAAGCAGCAGAAGGGCTATTTCGTCAAAGTTCTCAAATTTAGATTACTGAAAATGTTTCTACTTCTAAGCCGAAAGGCAGAAAGAAGAAAAAGAAACAAGTTGGTTCAGCAAAGAAAATGAATCGATCTCTAAGGACTGGGCCGCATGCAAGTGTGAAGAAGCCGAAGGGCAAGTGCTTCACATGCAAGCAGTCTGGACATTAGAAAGTGGACTATTCTCATAGAAAGGAGAACAATAAAGGTATATCTTACTCTCTAGTGGTTGAAACATGTTTAGTGGTGTTATCTACCGGTACCTGGTGTGTAGATACGGGAGCCACTGATCATATCTGCAATACATTGCAGGGGTTCCAGGAAACCCGACGACTACATGAAGGGGAGATTACAATCTACATGGGCAATGCTACAAAAGTGGCGGTTGTTGCAGTGGGAGATGTTTATTTATCTTTTGATAGAAATAAAACATTGATTTTGAGAAATTATCTTTATGTACTATGTTTTAGAAAGAACTTGATTTCAGTTTCTAAACTATTTATGGATGGGTATTCTATTTCTTTTGATGACAAAGTAGTTATTAAGAAAAATAGGGTAGTTATCTGTTCTAGTACGTTGGTTGGCAATTTGTATACTCTAAATCCAATAACTCCCATGATACAACAAATGGAAATTAAAACACATATTCTAATACTAATAAGAGAAAACAACCTTCAGAAATAAACCAAACATATCTTTGGAATCTAAGGTTTGGTCATATTAACTTAAGTATGATTCAAAGGCTAATAGCCGATGGACCTTTGGGTTCATTAGTGGTGAAAAATTTTCCAACCTGTGAATCTTGCTTGGAAGGAAAAATGACCAAGAGACCCTTTAAGGCCAAGGGTATAAAGCCAAAGATGTGTTAGAATTGGTTCATTCTGATTTGTGTGGACCTATGACTATCCAGGCAAGAGGTGGTTTCGAATATTTTGTTTCTTTTATAGATGATTATTCAATATACGGGTACATTTACTTGATGCACCGTAAGTCTGAGTGCTTTGATAAGTTCAAATAATACAAGGCTGATGTGGAGAAACATCATAGTAAAGCTATCAAGATACTACAGTCTGATCATAGTGGTGAGTACCTCTTAGAAGAGTTTAGGAGCTACTTATCAGAGGTCGGGATTCAAGCCCAACTGTTTGCACCTGGTGCACCCCAACAGAATGGTGTGGCAGAACGAAGGAATATGACTCTAATGGAAATGATTAGATCAATGATGAGTTATTCAGAATTACCAAATTTGTTTTAGGGATATGCTCTGGAAACGGCAGTGTACATTCTGAACTTGGTACCTTTTAAGTCAGTAACCTCTACTCCCACAGAATTGTAGAATGGATGTAAGCCTAGTCTGAAACATATTCGGATTTGGGGTAGTCCAACACATTTGCTGAAGGGAGACGCTGATAAGTTGGAATCACGTATAGAAGTTCGCTTGTTTATGGGTTATCCTAAAGGAACAAAAGGTGGTTTATTTTATAGTCCTAAAGATCAGAAGGTCATTGTTAGCACCAATGCCCAATTTTTAGAAGAGGACTATGTAATGAACCACAAGCCCATGAGTAAAATTGTTCTTGAAGAAATAAGAGAAGACACGTCTACTTTAGTACCAACGGTACAAGATGAGATACCACAAGAAACTGCAACACGTGTCACAAATGATGCACAATTACAAGTCATGCCAGGTCGTAGTGGGAGGGTTGTTCAGCAACATGATAGATTCATGTTTTTGGCAGAGTCTTCAGACTTGATCCCTGGTGAACATGAACCTGATCCCTGCACATATAATGAAGTACTCCAAGATAAAGATGCAATATCTTGGCAAAGTGCAATGAACTCTGAAATAGAATCTATATATTTAATCAAGTCTGGGAGCTTGTAGAACCACCAAATGGTGTAAAAGTCATTGGGTGTAAATGGATCTATAAAATAAAATGAGGGATAGACGGGAAGGTGGAAACTTTCAAAGTAAGGCTTGTTGCAAATGGGTATACTCAGAAAGAGGAAATCGATTATGAGGAAACCTTTTCGCCGGTAGCCATGCTTAAATCTATCCAGATTCTTTTATCTATTGCCGCTCATATAGATTATGAGATTTGGCAAATGGATGTCAAGACAGCTTTCCTTAATGGAAGTCTTGAAGAAAATATCCATATGAAGCAACCAGAGGGATTTATTGCGAAGGGCAAAGAGCTTCTTGTATGCAAGCTCAATTGGTCTATCTATGGACTGAAGCAAGCTTCGAGATCTTGGAACATCCGGTTTAATGAAGTGATACAGTCTTATAGATTTATTCAGTGTCCGGATGAGTCTTGTTTATACTGTTGGATCGAATGCGCTAGAGGGGGGGGTGAATAGCGCTCGTGGCTATTTCGCATTTCAGAATCGACTTCGTAAAACTTGACGAGTAATAAGAGTAATAAAGCAGCGGAATTGAAAAGAGAACAACACAACGCGAACACAGGTCGTTTACTTGGTTCGGAGCCTGTGACGACTCCTACTCCAAGGCCCGCGGTCGTTGACCGCTTTCGGTGGGCAACAACTATAGAATCGATAAGAGTACAATAAGTGTTACAATTAAGTGCACTAATCAAAACGTATACCGACAACAAGAGATGAAGAAAAATGAAGCTCCGGGTCATCGGGAGGTTGTCGCAGCACTTTGGGATCGTGTCGTTAGCAGCTTGTCGTAGAAGGATCGCTTGAATGAAGTTCTGTTGAGTGCTGCCTCGAACCCTTCTTATATACTATGCTGGAGGCACCTCCAAGCCTGTCCAAGGCGCCTCCAGGCTACCGAGTCGCACGAGTGGATCATCACAAACCTGGTCGCACCTTATCTGGCTTAAGGCGCCTTCAAGCCTCCTCAAGGCGCCTTCAAGCCTTGGTCCAAGGTGCATCCAGCTTCATCTGAGGCGCCTCCAGCTCCTCTGGACAGCTGGCTTCAGCTTGCACCCGAGGCGCCTCCAAGCTCCATAGAGGCGCCTCGGACACTGTTCATTAGAGGCTAAACTCTAGTCTTTGGCCCTGTAAAACATGTTAGTCTACAAATACAAACACATCCTGTAAAACCAAGTTAGCACAGATATTAATCATGATAATAGAGTATTGTGACAGTCTTCGGACTATCTGGGTCTGACTTCGGATTTCCGACCGAAAATCCTAGGTCGACCCGACGCCTACTGTTCCCTCTGTGGGGAACGCGTCCTCACCTACTCCACTCAGGAGTTTTACCTATTTCCAGTACGATCCTCCAGATCGACTGGACTTTTGCTCGGCGCTCGATGCTTCCGGACTTTCTGCTGGACTCCCGCTTCCCGACCCGTCCAGTCTTCCACCTAGTTCGCGACACTAAGACTTTCCACCCCCTAGGACTTTTGCCTGAAGCCATCGACCCGCCAAGACTTTCCGCATAGGGTTACCGCCCCCTATGACCTAGGGTTACCACCCCCTAGGGTTTTTCACCTGCCTAACCGCAGTTAGAAATTTTGCCTGAGTATCACTTAGGACTTTCCTGCAAGCTTCATGAACCTTGTTAGATAACAACATAACCTTAACTTTGAATTCCTTTTGTTGGTTGCTACTCGAAAAACCTAATGGTTCCACTGTACAAAAATTTTATACAAAGGTCTGAACCTTTTCTTAGCTACCATGTGTTCTTTTAAATTAAACTTGGATCGCCTGCGGAACTTAACACGTTTGATCCAAAGTTTAATCTATTTGTTCTTTTAGGTTTAGACTCGGATCTCCTGCGGAACTTAACACGTTTGATCCAAATCACCTAGGTTATTAATTTCATTAAATATTAATTTCCAAAATTGGCTTCCAGTACTGATGTGGCAAGGCACATGACCTTCTTGGATATGGGAACAACCACCACCGACTAGACAAAGCCTTTTAAGGAAAGTTAATATTTAATTTCCTTAAATAACTTTAGGTCAACCGAAAAGAATAATCAAATCACAAGGAAAAGAAAAAACAAAAGAACACAACATCGAAAACAAATTCGAAATACTAGAATCACATGCCTCTTGTATTTGGTATTATTTCCAAAAATAACTAGTATGATGCGGAAAAGAAAAATACTAGTTATACCTTTTAGAAAGACCTCTTGATCTTCTACCGTATTCCTCTTCTAATCCCGGACGTTGTGTGAGCAACGATCTTCCAAGACGAGAACCACCAAGGCACCTTCTTCTTCTTTACAAGGTTCGGCCACCACATGACTCCAAGAAAGGATGAGGTTCGGCCACCACCACCAAGCTCCAAGGGATGCAAGAGCGAAGCCTCCTTTCTTTCCTTTTCTCCAAGCTAGATCCGGCCACCACAAGGACTCCAAGAGAACAAGATGGTTCGGCCACAAGAAGGAGAAGAGAGAAGAGGAAGAGGCCGGCCACCAAGGAAGAGAGGGAGGAAAAGAATAATAGAGTTGTCTTGCATAAAGCCTCCTCTACCCCCTCTTTTATAATCCTTGATCTTGGCAAATAAGGAAATTTAAATAAAAACTTCCTTAATTCTTTTGCCATGAAAAGGAAAAATTTATTTAATTAAAAATAAATTTTCTTTTCATTATAACATGGCCGGCGACTTATTTCCCCAAATCAAGGAGAGTTTTAATTAAACAAGAATTAAAACTTCCTAATTTGTTTCTGGAAATTTATAAAAATTTCTCCAATAATTTTATCCCTTCATGATTGGTTTATAAAAAGGAAATTTAATAAATTAAAATCTTTCTTTTAAACATGTGGATAAAAAGAAAGTTATCTCTAAAAATTAAAATATCTTTTAATCTACAAATAAGGAAAGATATCAAATCTTTTCTTAATCTCTTGTAGAAACTTATAAAAGAGAATATTTAATTTTTAAACTCTCTTTTAAATCATGAACATGGTTAAAAAGGAAAGTTTTCTTAAAATTTAAAATCCACCTTTTAATCAACAAATAAGGAAAGATTTCAAATTTTAAACTCTCTTTTAAACATGTAGATGATTTACAAATAAGGAAAGTTTTTACCAAAAATTAAAATCATCCTTTTAATCTTCAAATAAGGAAAGAGATTAATCTCTTCTCTTAATTTTTTGTAGAAAGCTATAAAAGGAAATTTTTAATTTTTAAACTCTCTTTTAAAATCATGATATCCACATAAGAAATAATTTTAATAAAAATCCTTTTTAATATTCTAGTGGCCAACCACCTAAGCTTGGGACCCAAGCTTTGGCCGGCCACCAACTTGGCTCATCCACTTGGTCTTGGCCGACCCTAGCTTGGGTTCCAAGCTAGCTTGGCCGACCCCATTGGATGGGTAAGAAGGTGGGTATGTGGTGGGTATAAATCTCTATATACAAGAGGCTACGGTACGGACCGAGAGGAGGAATTGGTTTTGGTCTCCCGATAAAATTAAGCATCCCGTGTTCGCCCTGAACACACAACTTAATTTTATCAATAATAATTCATTCCACTAGAGAACTATTATTGAACTACCGCACCAATCCCAAATTACATTTTGGGCTCCTTCTTATTATGAGTGTGTTAGTCTCCCTGTGTTTAAGATAACAAATGTCCACTAATTAAGTGAGTTACTGACAACTCATTTAATTAATATCTTAGTCCAAAAGTAGTACCACTCAACCTTATCGTCATGTCGGACTAAGTCCACCTGCAGGGTTTAACATGACAATCCTTATGAGCTCCTCTTGGGGACATTCTCAACCTAGATTAGTAGGACACAGTTTCATTCTATAATCAACAACACACATTATAAGTGATATCATTTCCCAACTTATCGGGCTTATTGATTTATCGAACTAAATCTCACCCATTGATAAATTAAAGAAATAAATATCAAATATATGTGCTTGTTATTATATTAGGATTAAGAGCACACACTTCCATAATAACTGAGGTCTTTGTTCCTTTATAAAGTCAGTATAAAAGAAACGACCTCTAATGGTCCTACTCAATACACTCTAAGTGTACTAGTGTAATTATATAGTTAAGATAAACTAATACCTAATTACACTACGACCTTCCAATGGTTTGTTCCTTTCCATTTTGGTCGTGAGTTACTGTTTATAATTTATAAGGTACTGATAACATGATCCTCTGTGTGTGACACCACACACCATGTTATCTACAATATAAATTAATTGAACAACTACATTTATCATAAATGTAGACATTTGACCAATGTGATTCTTATTTCTAGATAAATGTTTATACCAAAAGCTAGACTTTTAGTATACATCCTAACACCTTTGCCATTATCAAAACAACGGTTCGATCGTCGGATGCTTCCTGCACCAACAATCTCCCCCTTTTTGATTATGACAACTAGAATTCAAAGTTAAGTAAAATAGATGCATAATTATATATCAAAGTTTAAGCAAGTTTAAATAAATAAATTTTAAATGCAAGCACAGTTAAGCTAACTTAAACTTTGTAAGGCTCCCCCTTAATAAAGGCTCTCTTTATAAATTTCTCTTTTGAATTTCCCTACTCTCCCCCTTTGTCATTTATCAAAAATAAACAAGTTTGAATAATTCCAACTTTTCAAAAGAAAAAATAGTGAATTAAATAAACAATGGGCTTTAAGGAGGGATAAAGAGACATTTTCATTGTAAAATTCTGAGCTAAGTGAAATAAAGGTCTAAAGAGATATTTTCTTTCAACTAAGTTTAAAAGGCTAGTAAAACGTTGACTTTGAAAGATGACGTTAGCCAATTTTTGAAACTTAGTTGAACTTTTTGAAAAATATGTTGTAAAATTTCAAAAACATATTGAAGTATACTTTTGGTAAATTGGAAGACTTTGAAAGTCTTACTTAGTTAAATTTTCAAAGGCTATTAAGAGATACTTAAATAAATCTGAAAAGCTTTGTTTGTAAATATTTTCTTAATTTCGAAAAAGCTTTTTGAACAATAATTTGGAAGGAGAGAAAATTAAGAAAGGCTAAGGCCATTTTAAAAAAAAATTAAGCATTTAAAGAATTCCAAAGTACTTAAAGGCAAAGGAGGATTAATAAGCTTAAAACCTTAAAGTCCAAGCATGAGCTGAGTTAAAGAGATTGAAAATTAATTAAATTATTTTAGTAAGGTATCAAAGCCCTAATTTCTATGCATGAGTAAAGAAATTTAAAATCAAGCATTTAAGTCTTGGCCACATGTCTAACCATCTAGCTACTAGCTGATTGCCTAGAGGACAACAACTTTCACTTGGTTAGTCAAGTTAAGTCAATGGATCCAGTTAGATTTGACTAGTGCTGGATGACTTAAATTGATTAATGTATATAAAATATTTTAACGCCCAGACTTGCTGTGATGCATAGAAATAAGCATTCTGAAGTCCATGCTGAACCCTATGCATCTCACACCATTTTAAGTTTTACAAACACAAACAAGTTATACCTAGTGTGCTTGTGAGATGCTCTGGCTGAAACTAGGGGAGCATGATTTCTAGGGGGGAGATCCTAGGCTAAGTCTAAATTTTGAAAAACTAATAAAATTGGGATTTTGAAAACATTATTTTTCCTAGAATTTCAAAATATAATTTTAAAATTAAGCAGATTTGAAGATCAATAAAAATTTTAAAGTTAGATTGTAGGAAATTTGAAAACAAGATCTATTCTATCCAACACATTCCTATTTGTCAGATTTAAGCAAATAAAACTAGTAAGTGGAAATAAGTAGAGTAACTGAGTTCGACAAAGCACTAGTACAACCAGACTAGAAAATGGAAGTGTTTGTGTAATATCCAAGGTACATGAAATGAAAGTGTCAAAAAGCAGGATCATCAGCTAGAGGGTCATCAGCTGGAGGTGGTGCAAGGGGCTACTCTGGTGCAGGCTGTCCCTGGCGACGTATCTCACCTCGGAGAGAACCGAATCCTGCAGCTATCTCGGATCGTAGGGATCGGAGGAAGTGATGGCTATCTAGAACAGCCCGTCGCGTCTAGATGGACTGAATCTCGAGCCGAGCGAGTCTGTCCTCGATGAAAAGTGGTGCCGAGGTCGAAGGTCCGGCTGATGTGGAAGGCCCGACAGAGGTGGAAGGTAATGGATCTGTGAAAAACTCCTCAGCTAAGAAGTCGGGCCACTCCTATCCCTCGCCCGGTGCATCCTCGGCCTCTGGAGCAATAGGAGCAGCGGCAGGCTGTGGCCGACCCTTCCAGGCTAGAATCCCCTCAGCGGTGACCTCTATACATGCTAATCGAAGACTACGCTGCCCTAACTCGTCGTATAGTGTAAGTGGGATGAGTGTCCCTATGGCCGTGTCTATCCTAGAGGTAGAGAAGATCTGAGTCAAGATATGACAGTAGGGCATGTGGACTACTCCTGATGTGACTGTACTAGATGCATGTATAATGTTATAGAACATATGCAGTGCAATGTCTATATCTAAGTGTTGACTCAGGGCGTACAGAAAGAATGAGTGGGACGGTCGCATCTTCGAGACGTCTCAAGATGTTATCGGCAAAATGCATGCTGTCAGGACTCTGTACATAACGTAGTCCTGAACCCTAAGAAGAGTCGACCTGAACTCAGTCAGGCCAAATGGTCTCTCCTCCCCAAAAAAATGCATATAGATGGTGTCTAAGGTGATATGGGAATAGGGATCACCGAATGGTAGATCCCTACTCAGGTAGCATAGGAATGTACATGAAGACTCCCTAAGCTCTAAGCTAGTGCGAATCAGGGAGGGAGTGAACGACATGTCTGTTCCACCAACTCTGGTGGAATATGTACTATCATCAATCTTTTCGAGGTTGTGATAGAACTGTGCACACAAATCCTGGTTTACTGTATTGTTGCAGTAAACCAGTTTCCCTAGCTGATAGTAATCTATCATCTAGACTGCGGGGTGACAGAACTGGGTAAAAAATGTCCTTCCTACATACCTAGGTTTAATAGACTCAAATGTAAACCTAGCAAAGTCTACCCTATGCTGCTCTGAGGGGAATCTAGGATCCATAGAAGGGGTCCTAGCTGGTGTAGGATCAACAATGCGACGTTTCCTATTTTTGACAATATACAAGAAAATAGCAAAAACTAGTACTAAAATCATGTAGTAGATGAGTAAGGGTGGTTTAGAGTATACCTAGGAGGCATTGCTAGGAGTAGAGGAGGAAGAGTTGGGTTGAAGGCGCCTTGGATGTGGAGAAATCGCACGGGAAACTCGTGTTAGGCTTCGGCAGAAAACGAACAGAAAGCTTTCTGTTCGTGGCAATATCCCGGGTTGAAGGTGCCTTAAATGTAGTTTAAGGCGCCTTATAAGCGCTGTTGGAGGCGCCTCGGAGATGATCCGAGGCGCCTTAGGTTAAGTCGGCGGGACTTTTCCCGCCGCTGTTTAGGGCGCCTCCCTTGTGTGGGAGGCGCCTCTGAGAGGCGTCACGTGTATTAATTTTTTTTTTGAAAAATTATTATATTAATTAAATTTTGAAAAGTTAATTACATTTTACATGATGTTAAGTTAATAGATTGAAAAAAGGTTAGGTTAAAAAAAGTTAATTGATTTTTGAAAATATTAGTTAAAAGTTAATTAAATTTTGAAAGAATATTAAATTAATTAAATTTTGAAAACATTAAGTTTAAATTAATTTTTGAAAATATTAAGTTTAAATTGTGAAAAATTTCTAAATTAATTAAATTTGAAAAATGTTTAAATTAAATAAATTTTGAAAGAATATTAAATTAATTTAAAAAAAATAATTAAGTTTGAAAAAATGATTAAGTTAATTAAGTTTTAAAAAAAAATGTTTAAGTTAATTAAATTTTTAGAAATAATTAATTAAGTTTGAATTTTGAAAAATGTCTAAATTAATTAAATTTGAAAAATATTTAAATTAATTAAATTTTGAAAGAACATTAAATTAATTTAAACAAATAATTAAGTTTGAAAAAATGATTAAGTTAATTAATTTTTTTTAAAAATAATTAAATTAATTAAGTTTGTTAAATTTTAAAACTTTAAGTTAATTAAATTTGAAAATTAATTAAGTTGATTAATTTGAAAACTTTAAGTTGATTAAATTTAAATAGTTTTTATTTAAATTAAATTTTAATTTAATTTTATTTTAATTCAATTATAATTTAATTTAATTTAATTTAAATTTAATCTTAATTTAATGTAAAATTAAAATTTAATTTAATTGTAATTCAATCTTAATTTAATTTAATTTAAAATTTAATTTAATTTAATTTTAATTCAATTCTAATTTAATCTTAATTTAATTTAATTTAATCAGAATTTATTTAAATTTATTTTATCCTTAGTCATCTCACCCGATCTAAATTTTTAATCAGGGAATCCTATAATATTGTGAGATGAATTAGGTTCAATTTTAGAGTTTGGTTTAACTTTGTGTTAGATTCAGGTTTAGCTTTGAGTTCAACAAATAGACATTCTTCGGATTAACTTCTGGGCTATGGTGAGTCACCTGGACATCATTAAAGTAATCATGCCTTTGAGGTTTTCCAAATAGTCCTACCCATTGAACTTAGTACAAAACTTTGGTCTAACTAGTTAGGATCCATAAAGGGTAGCTTCGGTCAGTTCCACTTAGCTAAATGCACCAGGTCGAAGTCATATCTTCCTAGACATGCGATGACTAAGCTTCCCCAACGTACTATCATCCAATACTTCACCAATACCGTGAGTCAAGTTAAACCTAGACTTTTTTATTCTAACCTTAATTACCCTGTCGGGTAGTTTACTCTTGGTTACCCTTGTCGGGTAAATTAAGTTTTGGAGGTGTCAGCTATTCTGGAGTCTTCATTTGGATTTTTAAGATTTTGTAAGAATTTAATTTATAAATTTGATTTAAATTTTGAATTAATCTGAATTTTAAATTTGAATTTAATCTTGAATTTTAAATTTAATTTGATTTAATTTGAATTTTAATTTGAATTTTAATTTAATTTGATTTAATTTGAATTTGAATTTTAAATTTAATTTGATTTAATTTGAATTTTAAATTTAATTTGATTATATTCTTTTTATTGATATAGTTTTTCTACTAGCTCCCCTTGGATAATAGCCTCGATATGGTCTATCGAGGTAATGTATTTGATCCTTGGAGATCCAATACTGACCAAGTCCAGCTTGATTGATCAGGTTGGACTTGGGTACCCATGCTTGGACTGATTTACTATTTGGTGTGTTTACTAAGGACATATACGATCTATATTTCTTTTTGGTTTTATATCCTAGCCCATTTCTATTGTAAATGGCTCTTTGTGTCCTAAGAATTAGGTCAAGATTCTTGGAGCCCAAAGAAAACCATTCTAATGTTTTCTTTAAATTCTTGATTTGATTTTTCATACTAGAATTTTCTTCCTCAAGTTTTTGGGCTCAAGTTAAACTTCCAGTCTGAACTGGGTCAGGCAAGGTTTTGGAGTTAGTCACTTCTTTAAGGACTGCTACTTCCTTTAGAAGTGACTTAACCCTAATATTCGATTTTTCTAATTTGCGTAATAAATAATTAACTAAATTATTTAGTCGAGGAATACTTACAGCGGGGTCTGGCCCTTCGGAAACGGATACGGATTTGTGGTTTCTTTCTGATTCTGCTTCCGACTCGCTTTCGCTCTCGGACACATCGATCTGGTCCCGGGCCATCAGTGCGAGGAGACTCGTCTGATCGAGTTCGTCGTCGGTATCTTCTGAGGACGATTCGTCCCACGTCGCCTTGAGGGCCATCTTCCTTCGCTTCTTTGCATCCTTCTGATTAGGGCAGTCGGACATGATGCACCCTTCTGGTTGCACCTGTAACACCCCGCCTTCTACTAACTAAGTTATAAGATCGGGGGTTACGGTTGCTAAACTATTCTGTGGCTACCATTGATGTATAATGTGGAAAAGAAACTAAACTAAATTAAAAACTCTGCTAATTGCTATTAAAACTGGAATTTATGTTCAAAATACTCTTTCATTGTTGTACATATGCTAAAGAAGGGAATCTAAACTTTCCTTTTGATCAAGGAGCTGAAATCAGATGTTCCCAGCTGAAATCCGACTTCCTAATCGATTGAAGCTGAGATTCGATCGATTGAAAGGGCTTCAATCGATCCACTGATCGATCCAACATGCTTCTGCGCACGGAAATCCTTTCTGAATCGATCGACTGATCGATCCAGCCTGGGCCAGTCGATCAGCTGATCGATTCAACAGCTCTCTATACGCGGAAATTACTTTCCGATCGATCGGCTGATCGATCCATGGCCAATCGATCAGCTGATCGATTCATCAGCTCTCTGTACGCGGAAAATCACTTCCCTAATCGATCGGCTGATCGATTGAGGACCCTCCAATCGATCAGCCGATCGATTGGAGCTCTGATTTCTGTTGCATTCAACCACTAATCCAAATACAATGCAAATGTATCAACTTAAAAGCATCATAAGATTCCTAGGCATATCATTACTGTCATTATTCATGGTTTATTAACTAACATCAAGATAACAAGTGGTCTAGGCATAGCATGGTACATACTTTCACAATTCATGATATTTAAACATTCTAAATGTGCGGAATAATAAGAATGTAAGAAATTCTAATTCTTTAAACTTGCTAGTCCCCAAGAGTCTTTATTCCAAGTTCCTTCTCACACACATCTTGACACATTGCCCTCCAGCCTCCTCTAATCCATCTTCCCTTTACCTTTATCTGCAGTATAAGGAAAAGGAAACTATAAGCTTGAGAGCTTAGTAAGAACCATCTACCTCACAAAACATGTATTCGATGAAATCATGCTTTTAAAAGATGCAATTGGAAATGCATGCTGATAGTCATTCTAAAAATGCTAAAACATGGCATACTGATATATGAGTCATGGCAATCAAATACTGATCATAGAACTATCTTATTGTATCAATAACAAAACTGAACTGATACATAAACTAAGCTAAACTAATGCTAGGCTAATGCTAAATCTGATTTATATTCACATAACTGAATTGTGAAGTTTTAAAAACTATTTTTCATACTAGATAAAAATAATAATCATGCTGTTGATGGGCCGACAGCTATACTTGCTATGCACGCATCCCTAACTAGACTCGAGGTAGCTAGTCCCGAATCTAGTAGGGTTTACTAGGTTATCTAAACCTAGGGATGACTATGGGAGCCCAACCCAAGGATAACTAAGAGTCCAACACAGTGCCACTGATAAAAGTAAAATACTGATTCATAAGCTAATTTATCTTATCTTGCTCTTACTAGGTTATCTGAACCTAGAGCTAGGTTATCTGAACCTAGGGGCAACTGTGGGAGCCCACCCATTGGACCGTAATCCCATATAAACTAAAGTAAGACTAAGCATGCCATTTAAAATGCTTCTATGACATTTAATTGAGCTATAAAATGCCTACTGTAGCATTTAACTGTACTAGTCATTTTATCGAACACTTGGTGTGCTCTATCTCTCCTCTCTATTAGGGGACCACCTCTAGCCACCCGACAGTATCTAAAACCCAAAACTGGAGAGGGAAACATGTCTGGCCCATCTAGAGGTGCTCAAATAAACCCTAAACTTGCGAGGAGGGTCAAATACACCCTACGTGCCGAAAAATCTACATATGGCTGAACTAAAAACATAAAAACATACGATTATCTACTTATACTGCAGGTGAGGGGTTACTTACTTCCTGCGCTAGGTTTCTTACAGTTCTGATCGCTAGGTTTTTTAAGAAGAAGATCTCCTCGACGATCTTCTTATGTCTACGCGTTCTTCTCGCGGAGATGAGCGTCCTCGTACTAGAGTCGTCGCTGGAAGGTGCTCCTACGACCCTAGGGATGGAACCCTAGTTCCCTTGGGGCTTGGTGTGTCGAGAGGGTGAGGAAGAGGGAGAGGGCGTCGATTGAGGGTGAGGGTGAGGAAGAGTTGTCGATCCAAAAATAATAAACCCTCACTTAAATTCCCTATTTATATTAAGTGATTAATATGACCCAACTAAATCACAAATATAATTTCTCCTCTTCTTTCAGCACACCCAGCTAGGGCCACTTGGTTACTAAAGTCATGCTATAAGTTGTAGGGTCTAATGGGTCGCAGGTTCAATTCCCGCTTAGGCTATTTTATGTTTTTATTTAATTTTGCTACTTCTGCTACTCCGAAAATTTCATAAAAATATTCTAAAATTCCAGAAAATTAATAGAATATTTCTAAATTTTATTTGAGAATTTTCGGGCGTTAAAATCCCCCATACCTTATAAAAAGTTCATCCTCGAACTTAAAATAACTCTGGATACTTCTATCTCATACTAGCTTCTGTCTCCCAAGTTGCCTCTTCTGCGGTGTGATTTTGCCAAATGATTTTTACTAATGGTACCTCCTTGTTCCGTAATTTCTTAATTGCTCGGTATATTATCTGAATAGGCCGACTATCATAGCTGAGGTCTTCGGGACTTGTACCGACCGGGGCTCAATCACCTGGGTGGCATCTGGGATATGCTTCTTCAGCATAGAGACATGAAATACGTTATGGATAGCTGACATCTCCTGGGGTAGCTCTAGCTCATATGCTACCTTGCCAACTCTTCTGGTGATAAGGTATGGTCCCACATATCTAGGACTTAATTTGCCCTTCTTCCCAAAACGCATTACTCCCTTCATGGGAGCCACTCGGAGGAATACTGTATCCCCCACTGAAAACTCTAAGGGTCGGCGCCGTGTATCAGCATAGCTTTTCGGGTAACTCTGAGCTGTCTCTATCCTCTGGCGGATCTGTTGTATAGCTACTGTGGTATCTGCTACTAGATCTATCTGAAGTTCTAGTTCTTTCTGTTCACCACTTTCATACCACCAGATTGGAGATCTACACCTCCGCTCGTAGAGAGTCTCATAGGGTGCCATGCCGATAGTGGTCTGATAGCTATTGTTGTATGCAAATTCTGCTAAACACAGATATTTACACAAACTTCCCTTGAAGTCTAGGGCTCACGCTCGGAGCATATCTTCGAGTACCTGATTTACTCGCTCCGTCTGACCATCTGTCTGAGGATGGAAAGTTGTGCTAAACTTTAACCTGGTGTCCAATACTGACTGTACACACTCCCAGAAGTGTGACGTGAATCTACTGTCTCTATCTGAAATGATGGTCCGTGGAACTCCATGCAGTCTGACAATCTCCTTGAGATACAATTGAGCTAGCTGCTCCATGGAGTAGGATATCCTGATAGCTAAGAAGTGGGCTGATTTAGTCAATCTGTCGACTATTACCCAGATGGCATCAAAACCATTCGTGGTTCTGGGTAGTCCCACTATGAAATCCATGGAAATATCCTCCCACTTCCATTCTGGAATCTGAATAGGCTGTAGAACTCCTCCTGATATCTGGTGTTCTGCCTTGACCCTCTGACAGGTCAGACAAGTACTGACATATCTAGCGATGTCTCTTTTCATCCCTGGCCACAAAAAACGTCTCTTTAAGTCTTGGTACATCTTGGTGGAACTAGGATGCATCGCATAAGGAGTCCTGTGAGCCTCGTCTAGGATCTTCCTCCGTAGTTCCTCCTGATCCGGAACATATAGTCTGTCACCAAAATACAATACCCCACTATCAGATACTCCGAACTCTCCACTTTCTGATTCTGCTAACCCATGCTTGATTTTCTGAATTTCAGGGTCCTGACCCTGAGCTGTCTGGATGTCACCAAGCAGGGTAGATGCTAATGTCATAGTAGAGAGCTGTCCAACTATAAGTTCGAGACCGAAATCTATAATTTCCTTTTGTAGGGGCGGTGACATGGCTGCTAGGGATAATAAGGTGGCACTGGACTTCCTGCTAAGTGCGTCTGCCACCTTATTGGATTTTCCTGGGTTGTAGAGGATGTCTATGTCATAGTCTTTGACCAACTAGAGCCATTTGCGCTGTCGCATATTCAGATCCTTCTGGGTGAAGAAGTACTTCAGACTCTGATGATCTGTATATACACTAAACTGACCTCCATACAAGTAATGTCTCCAAATTTTGAGGGCGAAGACAACTGCTGCAAGCTCAAGGTCATGAGTAGGGTAGTTCTTCTCATAGTCCTTGAGTTGTCTGGAGGCATAGGTGATCACCCTGCCATTTTGCATCAGTACTGCTCCGAGTCCCAATTTAGAGGCATCACTGTAAATATCAAAGCTGTCTGTGTTTTCTGGCAGAGTCAGAATGGGAGCACTGGTCAATCTTCTTTTTAGCTCGATGAAGCTATTCTCACAGTCCTCTGTCCACTGAAATTTTCTGTTCTTCCTGGTGAGAGTTGTTAGTGGGGAGGCTATCATGGAGAAATCCTCTACAAATTTCCTGTAATAGTCTGCCTGTCCCAGAAAGCTTCTAATTTCATTGACGTTCTTAGGTCTTTTTAGTTACTCACAGCCTCTATCTTATTGGGGTCTACCATGATACCATCCTTGGAGATGATGTGACCCAAGAAAGATACCTGATCGAGCCAGAATTCACATTTCGTGAACTTAGCGTACAGCTGGTTCTGCTGAAGGGTTTGCAGTACTATCTTCAGGTGCTCTGCGTGTTCTTCCTGAGTTCCGAAATAGATAAGAATGTCGTTGATGAACACGATAACAAACTTATCTAAGTATTCTCTGAATACTCTGTTCATGAGGTCCATGAAAGTAGCTGGAGCATTCGTCACGCCAAAGGGCATGACTACGAACTCATAATGTCCGTATCTGGTCCTGAAAGCTGTCTTGGGTGTATCACCTTCTTTAACTCTCACCTGGTGATATCCCGATCTGAGGTCTATTTTAGAGAACACTGCTGCTCCCTTTAGCTGATCAAACAGGTCATCTATCCTGGGAAGAGGATACCTGTTCTTAATCGTGACTTGGTTTAGTGCCCGGTAGTCTATACACAGGCGCATGCTCCCGTCCTTCTTCTTCACGAATAATACAGGAGCTCCCCATGGTGAGTGACTAGGGCGTACGAAACCCTTGTCGAGCAGCTCCTGTAGTTGCTCCTGAAGTTCCTTCAGTTCTGCTGGAGCCATGCGGTAGGGTGCTTTGAAGATGGGATTTGTATCGGGGACGAGTTCTATCTCAAATTCACTCTCTCTGTCTGGTGCTAGGCCCGGTAACTCCTCAGGGAAGACTGCTGGGTAGTCACATACAACTCGGACCTCTTCTAGCTTTTGGTTCTTATCCTGACTGGTACTGACTACATGTGCTAGGAATCCCATACATCCTGAATCCAATAGTTTCTGTGCTTTCAAAGCTGAGAGAAACTTCTTGGCCTTTGTCTTTAGTTCTCCGATGTACCTAAACTGCACTCCTGCTTCAGGTTGGAATACAACTTTCTGTTTATGACACTCTATGGAGGCACCGTACTTGATCAGAAAGTCCATTCCTAAGATGACATCATAGTCAGCCATATCTAGCACGATCAGATCACCAAAGAGTTCTTTGTCCGCTATAATGACTGGCACTGCTCGGAGCCAGTGCGTGGATGCCATGATTTCTCCAGAAGGTAGTGTTGTCAAAAACTGACCACTGAATACATCTGGAGATATTGCTAACTTTTCGGCAAATGTCCTGGATATATAAGAATGAGTTGCCCCAGTATCGAATAAGACAATTGCACTTTGCTGCAAAATACTGATCTGACCTGTAACAACTGTCGAAACATTCACTACGTCCTCTCTGGTTAGTGAGTAGATTCTCGCGTTCGTTGTGGCTGAGGGGGCTTCTAGTCTTCCCTGGCTGATGCTTGGACCATCTAAAGCATCCTACATATGGTGTAACTGTGCTAGTTTACCTCCATACTAAATCGGCTGTGGTGGGGGAAGGCTGGTCTTGTTCGGGCATTGTTTAGCTATATGCCCTTCCTGGCCACATTCGAAGCATCCTCGTGTGTCCTTGCGACAAACTCCTGGGTGGAATTTCCCACAAGTGGAACACTTGGGATAGCTAGGCTGTTTACTAGCTGGTCCTCCTTTTGGGTAACTCCCTGGTTTACGTTTGTTACTGGAGTTCCCTTTCCAGTTAGAGCTGTGGCCCTGATGTTTCTGATTACCTGAGCCTCCTTGGCCTTTGGACTCTGAGAAGGCTTGCTTCTGCTGCTTGATGTTGTTCTGGTAATGCTCGGTGATCAGAGCACTACTTACTAGTTCTTCAGGGGTTTGCGTCCTATGGACGCCGCTGGCCACGTTCAGTGCTATTCTTGGCCTTAGCATTTTGAGCATCAGCCAGACTCATTCCCTTTCGGTGTTGACTAGTTCGGGGCACAGACGAGCCAGCCTGTTGAATTTCTTCACAGCCTCCTCAACTGAAAGGTTGTCCTGACGAAATTCAGTGAACTCGTCGTAGTGGCGGTTTGTGACCCGTATGTGAAAGAACTCCTCAAAGAATTCTCTTTCGAAGTCGGCCCATGTCATCTGGTTCACTGGGCGCTTCGCTTTAATCCTCTCCCACCACATACGTGCGTCTCCTGCCAAGCAGAAAGAGGCACATTTCACCTTTTCATGCTCTGGCCAGTCCAGAAGCTCCATCGTACTCTCCAGTATTTTGATCCAGGCATGGGCATCCCATGGTTCACTGGTGCCTGAGAAGTTCCCTGGCTTGATTTTCTGCCACTGGATCAGATAGACTTCTCTCCTTGCCCCCGCTACTGGGGCTACTGGTGCTGTAGGTTGGACTGGTGGAATCTCTATAACTACTGGGGTTGCTATATTAGGTTCCGGAGTGGCAGTGAGAGTGTTCTGCTGATTAACCCTTAGGGTGGCTATCTCGTGTTGCTGTTCAGCTAGTTGCTTCTGTAACTGAGCCACCACCTCTATAAGGTCTGGGGGAGGCACTGAGCTGTCCATCTCATGCTACTATCATGTTAGATGCTATCATATATAAACATGCTTTTTAGTTATCTATAAACATGGAAGCAAGAAACATAAATAAGGTGAGAGGTATTCTTACTTGGAAGCTGCAGGTTCACTGCTGATGTGTGTGTGGAGGAAGTATGGAACTTGCTCTGATACCACTCTGTAACGCCCCGCCTTCTACTAACTAAGCTATAAGATCGGGGGTTACGATTGCTAAACTATTCTGTGTCTACCATTGATGTATAATGTGAAAAAGAAACTAAACTAAATTAAAAACTCTGCTAATTGCTATTAAAACTGGAATTTATGTTCAAAATACTCTTTCATTGTTGTACATATGCTAAAGAAGGGAATCTAAACTTTCCTTTTGATCAAGGAGCTGAAATCAGATGTTCCCAGCTGAAATCAGACTTCCCAATCGATTGAAGCTGAGACTCGATCGATTGAAAGGGCTTCAATCGATCCACTGATCGATCCAACGTGCTTCTGCGCAAGGAAATCCTTTCTGAATCGATCGGCTGATCGATCCAGCCTAGGCCAGTCGATCAGCTGATCGATTCAGCAGCTCTCTGTTCGCGGAAATTACTTTCCGATCGATTGACTGATCGATCCATGGCCAATCGATCAGCTGATCGATTCATCAGCTCTCTGTACTCGGAAAATCACTTCCCCAATCGATCGGCTGATCGATTGAGGACCCTCCAATCGATCAGCCGATCGATTGGAGCTCTGATTTCTGCTGCATTCCACCACTAATCTAAATACACTGCAAATGTATCAACTTAAAAGCATCATAAGATTCCTAGGCATATCATTACTGTCATTATTCGTGGTTTATTAACTAACATCAAGATAACCAGTGGTCTAGGCATAGCATGGTACATACTTTCACAATTCATGATATTTAAACATTCTAAATGTGCAGAATAATAAGAATGTAAGAAATTCTAATTCTTTAAACTTGCTAGTCCCCAAGAGTCTTTATTCCAAGTTCCTTCTCACACACATCTTGACACATTGCCCTCCAGCCTCCGCTAATCCATATTCCCTTTACCTTTATCTGCAGTATAAGGAAAAGGAAACTATAAGCTTGGGAGCTTAGTAAGAACCATCTACTCACAAAATATGTATTCGATGAAATCATTCTTTTAAAAGATGCTATTGGAAATGCATGCTGATAATCATTTTAAAAATGGTAAAACATGGCATACTGATATATGAGTCATGACAATCAAATACTGATCATAGAACTATCTTATTGTATCAATAAGAAAACTGAACTGATACATAAACTAAGCTAAACTAATGCTATGCTAATGCTAAATCTGATTTATATTCACATAACTGAATTGTGAAGTTTTAAAAACTATTTTTCATACTAGATAAAAATAATAATCATGTTGCTGATGGACCCGACAACTGTACTTGCTATGCGCGCATCCCTAACTAGACCCGAGGTAACTAGTCCCGAATCTAGTAGGGTTTACTAGGTTATCTAAACCTAGGAACGACTATGGGAGCCCAACACTGTTAGTTGCTACTCGGTAAACCTAATGGTTCCACTGTACAAAAATTTTGTACAAAGGTCTGAACCTTTACCTAGCTACCATGTGTTCTTTTAAATTAAACTTGGATCACCTGCGGAACTTAACACGTTTGATCCAAAGTTTAATCTATTTGTTCTTTTAGGTTTAGACTCGGATCACCTGCGGAACTTAACACGTTCGATCCAAATTACCTAGGTTATTAATTTCATTAAATATTAGTTTCCAAAATTGGCTCCCAGTACTGACGTGGCAAGGCACATGGCCTTCTTGGATATGGGAACAACCACCACCGACTAGACAATGCCTTTTAAGGAAAGTTAATATTTAATTTCCTTAAATAACTTTAGGTCAACCGAAAAGAATAATCAAATCACAAGGAAAAAAAACAAAAGAACACAACATCGAAAACAAATTCGAAATACTAGAATCGCATGCCTCTTGTATTTGGTATTATTTCCTAAAATAACTAGTATGATGCGGAAAGGAAAAATACTAGTTATACCTTTTAGAAAGACCTCTTGATCTTCTACCATATTCCTCTTCTAACCTCGGACGTTGTGTGGGCAACGATCTTCTGAGATGAGAAACCACCAAAGCACCTTCTTCTCCTTTCTTCAAGTTTCGGCCAAGCACAATGCTTCCAAAAGATGAAGATCTTTTTCCACCAACCAAGCTCCAAGGGATGTAAGCTTTCTCTCCTTCTTCTCCAAGCTAAAATCCGGCCACCACTTGATCTCCAAGAGAAAAGAAGGTTTTGGCCACAAAGATGGAGAGAAGAGAAAGGGAAGGGTCGGTCACACCAAGGAAGAAAAGAGGGAGAAAAATAATAGAGTTGTTAACCCATGACGGCACCTCTACCCCCTCTTTTATAATCCTTGGTCTTGACAAATAAGGAAATTTAAATAAAAACTTCCTTAATTCTTTTGCCATGAAAAGGAAATATTTATTTAATTAAAAATAATTTTTATCTTCTCAATTTACAATGGTCGACCATATACAAATCTCCAAGCAAATAAAATTTTAAACACAAATTAAAACTTCCTTATTTGCTTCCAGAAATTTATAAAATTTTTCAATAATTTTTATCCCTTCATGATTGGTTAATAAAAAGGAAATTTTATAAATTAAAATCTTTCTTTTAAACATGTGGATAATTTTTCAAAAAGGAAAGTTATCTCTAAAAATTAAAATCTCTTTTCAATCTACAAATAAGGAAAGATATCAAATCTTTTCTTAATCTTTTGTAGAAACTAATAAAAGAGAATTTTTAATTTTTAAACTTTCTTTTAAATCATGAACATGATTAAAAAGGAAAGATTTTACCAAAATTAAAATCAACCTTTTAATCTACAAATAAGGAAAGAGATTTAGCTCTTCTCTTAATCTTTTGTAGAATCTTATAAAAGGAAAGATTTAAATTTTTAAACTCTCTTTTAAATCATGTTATCCACATAAGAAATTTTTTTTTAAAAAAAATCCTTTTATTTTAATTTGGGCTGGCCACACCAAGCTTGAACCTAAGCTAGGGCCGGCCACCTTGAAGCACCCATGAACCAAACTTTGGCCGGCCCTAGCTTGGTTTCCAAGCTAGCTTGGCCAGCCCCTATGGGATGGGTAAGAAGGTGGGTATATGTGGGTATAGTACTATATAATTAAGATGCTACGATAGGGACCGAGAGGAGGAATTGGTTTTGGTCTCCCGATAAAATTAAGCATCCCGTGTTCGCCCCGAACACACAACTTAATTTTATCAATAATAATTCATTCCACTAGAGAACTATTATTGAACTACCGCACCAATCCCAAATTACATTTTTGGCTCCTTCTTATTATGAGTGTGTTAGTCTCCCTGTGTTTAAGATAACAAATGTCCACTAATTAAGTAAGTTACTGACAACTCACTTAATTAATATCTAGTTCCAAGAGTAGTACCACTCAACTTCATCGTCATGTCGGACTAAGTCCACCTGCAGGGTTTAACATGACAATCCTTATGAGCTCCTCTTGGGGACATTCTCAACCTAGATCACTAGGACACAGTTTCCTTCTATAATCAACAACACACACTATAAGTGATATCATTTCCCAACTTATCGAGCTTATTGATTTATCGAACTAAATCTCACCCATTTATAAATTAAAGAAATAAATATCAAATATATGTGCTTGTTATTATATTAGGATTAAGAGCATACACTTCCATAATAACTGAGGTCTTTGTTCCTTCATAAAGTCAGTATAAAAGGAACGACCTCAAATGGTCCTACTCAATACACTCTAAGTGTACTAGTGTAATTATATAGTTAAGATAAACTAACACCTAATTATACTACGACATTCCAATGGTTTGTTTCTTTCCATCTTGGTCGTGAGCAACTGTTTATAATTTATAAGGAACCGATAACATGATCTTCTATGTGTGACACCACACACCATGTTATCTACAATATAAATTAATTGAGCAACTACATTTATCGTAAATGTAGACATTTGACCAATGTGATTCTTATTTCTAGATAAATGTTTATACCAAAAGCTAGGCTTTTAGTATACATCCTAACAATCTCCCACTTATACTAAAAGACTAAGCTGTCATATCTGCTGCCATACATCTGATTCCCAACCCTTCAATATGCCCATCAAAAGCTCTTGCCTTAAGGGCCTTAGTGAAAAGATCTATAGGTCATCATCTGATGCAATCTAGGCAGTAACAACTTTTCCTCGTTTATACGATTTCTCGTAATGGGTGGTACTTGCGCTCTATTGTGTTTACTTGCCTTATAGACTTAAGGTTTCTTCGAGTTTGCTACTGCACCAATATCATTACAATAAATTGTAATAATCTTTGGACATACCAGAAAGCATATCTAAGTCTATCTTGAGGTTATTGAGTCATCCAACTTTTATGACTACCTCAGAGGTTTGCCATATACTCAGCTTCTATGGTGGAGTCCAGAGAAACACCTATGCTTATCACTCTTCCATAGTTATGACTTTACCTCCTAAAGTAAACACAAAACCCCGAGGTTGACTTACTATTGTCCCTATCCGACTGGAAGTCAAAATCCGTGCAACCCACAGGGACCAAAATAACTACCTTGTAAGCTAGCATATAATCTCTAGTGCCACTAAGGTACTTCAATATATGCTTTACTACAGTCCAATGTCCTTGTCCAGGGTTACTTTGATATCTACTAACTATGCCCTTGGCAAAACAGATTTCTGATCTTGTGCATAGCATACATTAGGCTTTCGACAGCCGAAGCATAAAGAACTGCCTTCATTTCCTCTATCTACTTTGATGTCTATGGAGACATCCCTTTAGATAAAGTTACTCCATGCTAAAAAAAAGGTAAGACACCTTTCTTGGAGTTTTGCATGCTTAAAACGAGCAAGGATTTTTTTGATATATGAAGCTTGGGATAAATAAAATATTCTTTTCTTGCGATCCCTTATTATTTTGATCCCAAGAATATATACATTCTCCCAAGTCCTTCATATCGAATTGTTTGGACAACCATACCCTTACTTCTGACAACACTTTGATATTGTTTCCAACTAAAAAAAATGTTATCTACGTATAGTACAAAAAATACCACCACGTTTCCATCACACTTTTTGTATACACAAGACTTATCCGGTTACTAAATAAATCCATAGGTCTGGATTACTTTGATAAACCGGATGTTCCAAGACCTTGAAGCTTTGCCTCAGTCCATAGACTGATTGAGCTCACACAAGATGCTCTTTGCCCTTTGCAATGATCCCTTCTGGTTGCTTTATATGGATGCTTTCTTCAAGACTTCCATTAAGAAATGCTGTCTTGACATCCACTTGCTAAATAGATAAAAGAATCCGGATAGACTTAAGCATGACTACCAGTGAAAAAGTTTCCTTTTTCATCAAGCCTTGCTTCGAAAGTTTCCACCTTCCTGTCTATCCATCTTTTCCTATTGTAGACATATTTTCACCCAATGACTTTTACACCATCTGGTGGTTCTACAAGCTTCCAGATTTGATTAGAATACTTATATTCTAATTATGTATTCATTGCTCTTTGCCAAGATGCTGCATCTTTATTTTGGAGTGCTTCATCATATTTCCGGGATCAGACTCATGTTCATTTGGGATCAAGTCCAAAAACTTTCCCAAAACATGAATCCTTTTGGTTGTTTGACAACCCTCCCACTACGATGATGTACTATCTATAATTATGTATTAATTGTGATACGTGTTGCAGTTTCTTGTGATATTTCATGTTGTACAATTGGTACTAGATTAGACATGTCCTTTATAATTTCTTTAAGAACAAATTTACTTATGGGCTTGTGGTTTATTACATAGTCCTTTTCTAAAAATCGATCATTGATGCTAACAATGACCTTCTGATTTTTAAGACTATAAACCTACTTTCATTTCTCTAGGATAACTTACAAACAAGTGAATTCCTGTCCAACTTATCATTGTCTCTCTTCAGCATATGTGCTGGACTACCCGAATCCGAATATGCTTCAAAATAGGCTTATGCCTATTTAGCAATTCTATATGAGTAGAGAGTTCTAACTTTGGAAGGTACTATGTTCACTTCTGTTTCCAGAGTATATCCTTAAAATGAATTTGGTAATTTTCCAAATAACTCATCATCAATCTTACTTATTTCCATAAGAGTCCTATACCTTCCTTTTTCTACACCATTCTGTAGGGGTGTACTAGGTGCAGTTATTTTGGATTGAATCCCTACTTTTGATAAGTGACTCCTAAATTCTCCCAAGAGGTACTTATCACTACGATCTCACCGTAGTGTCTTGATACTTTTACTTTGACGTTTCTCCGCATCAGCCTTGTACTCTTTGAACTAATCAAAGTACTTAGTCTTGCGGCACATTAAGTAAATGTATTTGTATCTTGAATAGTTATCTATAAAATAGATGAAATATTCGATACTACCTCTTGCCTGGATAGTCATAGGATCACACAAATCAGAATGAACCAACTCCAACATATCTTTGGCTCCATACCCCTTTGACTTAAAAGCTTCTTGGTTATTTTTCCTTCCAAGTAAGACTCGCAGGTTGGAAAGATTTCCACTACTAATGAACCCAAAAGTTCATCAGCTACCAATGAATCTTACTTAAGTTAATATAACCTAGCTTTAGATGTCAAAGATATAATTGGTTCATTTCCGAAGGTTGCTTTCTCTTAAAGTTTAGAAGATGTGTTACTTATTTCCATTTGTTGCATCGTGGGAGTTATTGGATTATAAATTGTCAACCAACATACCAGAATAGATAACTTCCCTATTTTTCTTGATAACAACTTTGTTATCAAAATAGACACAATATCTATTCTATAATAGTTTAGAAACTGAAATCAGGTTCTTTCTAAACTTAGTATGTAAAGACAATTTCTAATAATCCATATTTTATTCCTATTAGAGAATAAACCTCTCCCACTGCAACAGCTGCTACTTTTGCAGTAATGCCCATGTGGACGGTGTTTTTATTTTCATTTAGTTTTCGGATTTCCTGGAACCCTGCAATGAATTGCAGACATGATTAATGGCATCTGTATCTACACTCCAGGTTCTGGTAGATAACACCACTAAACATGTTTCAACTAATGAATTAAATACACCTAAATTGTTCTTAGTTCTAAGAAGACAGTCTACCTTAATGTCCAAGTCCTATTTCCAATCATTACAATTGGGACTACTAAGTCTTTTCTATAGTATAACAACTAGGGGATTGACAAACATTTTAAATCCTAAGAATCACAAATAATATTTGGTCAAGATCAATTCTTTTAAAATCCCTATGAATTTTGTATGCCACGATAGTGTAGACGTATACAAAATCAAAAAAAGAGATTTTATCCATTAATTTTATTATCTCGTCAACTTTACTTTATGACGAATAAAATTAATAGTTGATCTGTCTTTGATCAAATATTTGGTCAAAACTTTTTGAATTTAAAATAACATTGATTCCTCAAACAATATTATTTAATTTACCAACACCTCAAACACTGTAAATTTTGCATGCCACGATAGTGTGGACGTATACAAAATTTAAACATTTGTAAGAGGAGGGTTTTACCCATTAATTATCTTGTCAATAAATCTTTATGAAAAAATAAAATTACCTCAAACACCGTGAATTTTGTATGCCACGATAGTGTGGACGTATACAAAATCAAACATTTGTAAGAGGAGTTTTTAATTTTATTATCTTGTCAACTTATTTATTTGACAAATTAATAGTTGGTTTTCTTCGGTCACACAAACAATAGCAGTGACTCCGATGGGGAGGATACTATTAGACGTGCCTAAGTGTATACCATTACTTGACACTAAGTCCATTAATAAGATTGTGCCCCTTCCGATGGGGAAGATCACACGCTCTTAATTAACTTCCTATAGTCATCCAAAATGGAAGTTTAAGCTAGTGATCTGCAAATAAGCTCATCCGATATGGAGGAAGGCACTCAGAGCCAACGCGCAAGCTTGTTGCATCACTTATAAACCAGTAATGGAGACCGTGGAATTTATTTAAAAATAAATCCCTCTCCCACTTAGTTATAATCATGTTGCTGATGGACCTGGCAACTGTACATGCTATGCGCGCATCCCTAACTAGACCCGAGGTAACTAGTCCCGAATCTAGTAGGGTTTACTAGGTTATCTAAACCTAGGGACAACTATGGGAGCCCAACACAAGGACAACTAAGAGTCCAGCACAGTGCCACTGATAAAAGTAAAATACTGATTCATAAGCTAATTTATCTTATCTTGCTCTTACTAGGTTATCTGAACCTAGGGGCAACTGTGGGAGCTCACCCATTGGACCGTAGTCCCATATAAACTGAAGCAAGACTAAGCATGCTATTTAAAATGCTTCTATGGCATTTAACTGAGCTATTAAAATGCCTACTGTAACATTTAACTATACTAGTCATTTTATCGAACACTTGGTGTGCTTTATCTCTCCTCTCTATTAGGGGACCACCTCTAGGCACCCAACAGTGTCTAAAACCCCAAAATTGGAGAGGGAAACATGTCTGGCCCATCTAGAGGTGCTCAAATAAACCCTAAACTTGCGAGGAGGGTCAAATACACCCTACGTGCCAAAAAATCTACATATGGCTGAACTAAAAATATAAAAACATATGATTAACTACTTATACTGCAGGTGAGGGGTTACTTACTTCCTGCACTAGGTTTCTTACAGTTCTGATCGCTAGGTTTTTGAAGAATAAGATCTCCTCGACGATCTTCTTATGTCTACGCGTTCTTCTCGCAGAGATGAGCGTCCTCATACTAGAGGCATCGCCGGAAGGTGCTCCTACAACCCTAGGGTTGGAACCCTAGTTCCCTTGGGGCTTGGTGTGTCGAGAGGGTGAGGAAGAGGGAGGGGGCGTCGATTGAGGGTGAGTGTGAGGAAGAGTTGCCGATCCAAAAATAATAAACCCTCACTTAAATTCCCTATTTATATTAAGTGATTAATACGACCCAACTAAATCACAAATATAATTTCTCTCCTCTTCTTTAAGTACACCCCTGCTGGGGCCACCTGGTTACTAGAGTCATGCTATAAATTGTAGGGTCTAATAGGTCGCGGGTTCAATTCCCGCTTAGGCTATTTTACGTTTTTATTTAATTTTGATACTTTTGCTACTCCGAAAATTTCATAAAAATATTCTAAAATTCCAAAAAATTAATAGAATATTTCTAAATTTTATTTGAGAATTTTCGGGCATTACAATCCCCCATACCTTATAAAAAGTTCATCCTCGAACTTAAAATAACTCTGGGTACTTCTGTCTCATACTAGCTTCTGTCTCCCAAGTTGCCTCTTCTACAGTGTGATTTTGCCAAATGACTTTTACTAATGGTACCTCCTTATTCCATAATTTCTTAACTGCTCGGTCTATTATCTGAATAGGCCGACTGTCATAGCTGAGGTCTTCGCGGACTTGTACTGACTGGGGCTCAATCACCTGGGTGACATCTGGGATATACTTCTTCAGCATAGAGACATGAAATACGTTATGTATATCTGACATCTCCTGGGGTAGCTCTAGCTCATATGCTACCTTGCCAACTCTTCTGGTGATAAGGTATGGTCCCACATATCTAGGACTTAATTTGCCCTTCTTCCCAAAATGAATTACTCCCTTCATGGGAGCCACTCGGAGGAATACTGTATCCCCCACTGAAAACTCTAAGGGTCGGCGCCCTATATCAGCATAGCTTTTCTGGCGGCTCTGAGTTGTCTCTATCCTCTGGCGGATCTGCTGTATAGCTGCTGTGGTATCTGCTACTAGATCTGTCTGAAGTTCTAGTTCTTTCTATTCACCACTTTCATACGAGCAGATTGGATATCTACACCTCCGTCCGTAGAGAGACTCGTAGGGTGTCATGCCGATAGTGGCCTGATAGCTATTGTTGTATGCAAATTCTGCTAAACACAGATATTTACACAAACTTCCCTTGAAGTCTAGGGCTCACGCTCGGAGCATATCTTCGAGTACCTGATTTACTCGCTCCGTCTGACCATCTGTCTGAGGATGGAAAGTTGTGCTAAACTTTAACCTGGTGTCCAATACTGACTGTACACACTCCCAGAAGTGTGACGTGAATCTACTGTCTCTGTCTGAAATGATGGTCTATGGAACTCCATGCAGTCTGACAATCTCCTTGAGATACAATTGAGCCAGCTGCTCCATGGAGTAGGATATCCTGATAGCTAAGAAGTGGGATGATTTAGTCAATCTTTCGACTATTACCCAGATGACATCAAAACCATTCGTGGTTCTGGGTAGTCCCACTATGAAATCCATGGAAATATCCTCCCACTTCCATTCTGGAATCTGAATAGGCTGTAGAACTCCTCCTAGTCTCTGGTGTTCTGCCTTGACTCTCTGACAGGTCAGACAGGTACTGACATATCTAGCGATGTCTCTTTTCATCCCAGGCCACCAAAAACGTCTCTTTAGGTCTTGGTACATCTTGGTGGAACTAGGTTGCATCGCATAAGGAGTCCTGTGAGCATCGTCTAGGATCTTCCTCCGTAGTTCCTCCTGATCCGGAACACATAGTCTGTCACCAAAATACAATACCCCACTATCAGATACTCCGAACTCTCCACTTTCTGATTCTGCTAACCCATGCTTGATTTTCTGAATTTCAGGGTCCTGACCCTGAGCTGTCTGGATGTCACCAAGCAGGGTAGATGCTAATGTCATAGTAGAGAGCTGTCCAACTATAAGTTCGAGACCAAAATCTGTAATTTCCTTTTGTAGGGGCGGTGACATGGCTGCTAGGGATAGTAAGGTGGCACTGGACTTCTTGCTAAGTGCGTCTGCCACCTTATTGGATTTTCCTGGGTGGTAGAGGATGTCTATGTCATAGTCTTTGACCAACTCGAGCCATCTGCGCTGTCGCATATTCAGATCCTTCTGGGTGAAGAAGTACTTCAGACTTTGATGATCTGTATACACACTAAACTGACCTCCATACAAGTAATGTCTCCAAATTTTGAGGGCGAAGACAACTGCTGCAAGCTCAAGGTCATGAGTAGGGTAGTTCTTCTCATAGTCCTTGAGTTGTCTGGAGGCATAGGCGATCACCCTTCCATTTTTCATCAGTACTGCTCCTAGTCCCAATTTAGAGGCATCACTGTAAATATCAAAGCTGTCTGTGTTTTCTGGCAGAGTCAGAATGGGAGCACTGGTCAATCTTCTTTTTAGCTCGATGAAGCTATTCTCACAGTCCTCTGTCCACTGAAATTTTCTGTTCTTCCTGGTGAGAGCTATCAATGGGGAGGCTATCCTGGAGAAATCCTCTATAAATTTCCTGTAATAGCCTGCCAGTCCCAGAAAACTTCTGATTTCATTGGCGTTCTTAGGTCTTTTCCAGTTACTCACAGCCTCTATGTTATTAGGGTCTTTTCCAACGCTCGTGGCTATTTCGCATTTCGGAATCGACTTCGTAAAACTTGATGAGTAATAAGAGTAATAAAGCAGCGGAAATGAAAACAGAACAACACAACGCGAACACAGGTCGTTTACTTGGTTCGGAGCCTGTGACGATTCCTACTCCAAGGCCCGCGGTAATTGACCGCTTTCGGTGGGCAACAACTATAGAATCGATAAGAGTACAATAAGTGTTACAATTAAGTGCACTAATCAAAACGTATACCAACAACAAGAGATGAAGAAAAACGAAGCTCTGGGTCGTCGGGAGGTTGTCGCAGCACTTCGGGATCGTGTCGTTAGCAGCTTGTCGTAGAAGGATCGCTTGAATGAAGTTCTGTTGAGTGCTGCCTCGAACCCTTCTTTTATACTGTGCTGGAGCACCTCCAAGCCTGTCCAAGGCACCTCCAGGCTGCCGAGTCGCACGGGTGGATCAGCACAAACCTGGTCGCACCTTATCTGGCTTAAGGCGCCTTCAAGCCTCCTCAAGGCGCCTTTAAGCCTTGGTCCAAGGCGCTTCCAGCTTCATCTGAGGCGCCTCCAGCTCCTCTGGACAGCTGGCTTCGGCTTGCACTTGAGGTGCCTCCAAGCTCCATGGAGGCGCCTCGGACACTGTTCATCCGAGGCTAAACTCTAGTCTTTGGCCTTGCAAAACATGTTAGTCTACAAATACAAACACATCCTGCAAAACCAAGTTAGTGTTGGAGTGTATACTGAAAGTCTAAGCTTTTGTAAACATTTGTTTTGAATAAAGAATCACAATTGGTCAAATTATCTACATTTATTTGTAGTTGTTCAATTAATTTATATTGTAGATAACATATCATGTGGTGTCACATGCAGAAGATGATGTTATCAGTACCTTATAAATTATAAATAGTAGCTCACGACCAAAATGGAAAGGAGCAAATCATTAGAAGGTCGTAGTGTAATTAGGTATCAGTTTATCTTGACTGTATAATTACACTAGTACACTTAGAGTGTATTGAGTAGGACCATTTGAGGTCGTTTCTTTTATACTGACTTTATAAAGGAACAAAGACCTCAGTTATTATGGAAGTGTGTGCTCTTAATCCTAATATAATAACAAGCACATATGTTTGATATTTATTTCTTTAATTTATCAATGGGTGAGATTTAGTTCGATGAATCAATTGTTGGTGCAACCTTAGGTCAAGGTTGACCTGGTTGACCCGACTCGAGTTGACTTGACTCGAGTTGTATTTTGATGTTTGACTTGGGAAGATTGTCGGTGCAACCTTAGGTCAAGGTTGACCTAGTTGTGTTGCATGTTGATGTTTGACACTCGTGAGAGAGTTCTATTCTTAATATGGGACAAGAATAGATGTTTGGGAGATTATTGGTGCAACCGTAGGTCAAGGTTGACCTGGTTGACCTGATTCGGGAAAAAGTCCAAGTATGGAGACTTGGCAACGGAAAAGTCCAAGCAGGGAGCTTGGCACTGGAAAAGTCCAAGTATGAAGACTTGGCACTGGAAAAGTCCAAGCAGGGAGCTTGGCACGCGAAAAGTCCAAGTATGGAGACTTGGCACTGGAAAAGTCCAAGGGAGCTTGGCACGGAAAAGTCCAAGTATGGAGACTTGCCATGGAAAAGTCCAAGCGGAGCTTCAGGAAAAGTCCAAGTATGGAGACTTGGCACGGGAAAAGTCCAAGTATGAAGACTTGGCACGGAGAAGTCCAGTGAGTGAAGCCGGGCAAGGAAAGTCCTAACTGGGATGTTAGGCGGTTGGAAAGTCCCAGTGAGGTGCAGCTGGAAAGTCCTAAGCGGGATGTTAGGCGGTTGGGAAGTCCGGTGAGTGAAGCGTGCAAGGAAAGTCTGGTGAGTGAAGCGAGGCAGAAAAAGTCCGGTGAGTGAAGCCGGGCAGTCCTGGTGAGTGAAGCCGGTGAAAATCCTAGTGAGTGAAGCTAGGTGAATGAGAAAGTCCTAACCGGGATGTTAGGCAGTGTGAAATCCCAGTGAGTGAAGCCGTGGAAAGTCCGTGAGTGAAGCGGGCAAGGGAAAATCCAGATGGATCAAGGGTGATCGGACATCGGTGTTGAGAAGTCCAAGTGAGTGAAGCTTGGCATATGGAGTCGGAGAGGGCTCGGTGGCTCGTTCTCCGAACTAGGTTAGAGGGCACTCTAAACCGAGGAGTTGGATCGTGACCGATCCGGTGATCTTCGTTTCGATCGGGTGACCGATCGAATTAGATCGATGGCTCGCGATCAGAATCGATGCGGAGACCGATCGAGGCAACGCAACCTGCGAGAAGAAACCGTGGATCGGTCTGCGACCGATCCACTTGATCGGTCGGCGGACCGATCGATGAGAGCGAGAGCGAAGACCGATCGGTCTATGGACCGATCAGAGGTTCCCGATCGGTCCACGGACCGATCGGGGCGATCGCGACACCTGATCGATGCGGACCCGATCGGTGACAAACGAAGCTTCAAGCGCTTAGGCTGATCGGCCCGCAGACCGATCAGAGCTGCAACGGCTAGTTTCTTTCTTCTTCTTCGCAGTATAAAGGGGCCGAGGGCTTCTGAGTACTCTTCTGTCTGAAGCTTTTGCTTCTTCTTCCTGCTGAGCTTTGTTGAGCTCGTTGGGTGCTAAAGCTTTGCGTGAGCTTCTTCCCGTTGCTGGTTTTCTAGCTAGGCTTGGATCCGAGAAGCTGCTGCTTCACCAGGGTTCCTGCTGACTTCAAGAAGGCAAGCAAGTGTTGTTTACATTTCTGTTCTTGTTTTCTTGTTCCTATTTGTACTTCTATTGCTGTTGCAAAGATTGTGGTGAGGTTTCTCCACCCACAAGGAGTATCTATTAGCCGGGTTTCCGGGGACTCATCCACCGACGGATTGATAGGCTTCGTCCACCTTACGGACACGCCGAGGAGTAGGAGTTCATCTCCGAACCTCGTTATATGGTTTGTCTTTCTTCTCCTGTATTCTTTCTGCATCTATTTTTCCGCTGCGCTAACCCTAGTTTATAGAAAGAATCGAGAACGAATTGGGGTCGGCTATTCACACCCCCCTCTCTAGCCGTACAAAGGATCCTAACAAGTGGTATCAGAGCAAGGTTGCTCTTCGTCGGATCAACACCCGTGGGAGCAAAGCTAGAGATGGATCAATTCGGAGAAGACATCACGATTCCACCCTTCTACAACGACAACTTCACATATTGGAAGGTAAGGATGATGTATTTTCTTAGGACTAATATGTTGAACTGGTTTTGTGTACAAGAAGGGTTTACTCCTCCAATGGATAAAGAAGGAGAGCCTCTAGAGAAGAACAAGTGGACAAAGGAACAAGTCCATCAATCAACGATCAACAATGAGGTAACTAAAACAATTGAATTTTCATTACCTACTAATATTTTGCGTAAGATAGGTGAATACAACAATGCCAAGGAGTTGTGGGATAACTTGGCCAAGTACCATGAGGAGAGTTCCACTTCAAGCCATGAAGAGGAGCCTAGTGAGCCAAGTAGCTCACATCATGGAGGGAGCGAGTTGGGAGTTGAGGGCTACTCAACATCCAAGGAAGAAGAGGAGGAGAGTTCCTCTTGCTCAAGTTCGGAGCACGAAGAAGAAGCTTCTACCTCCGGGAGGGATGAAGAAGAGAACATCCATTCATCCTCAATCCTAGGTAACTCAAACACTGTGATTTCAAGCAAATTACACATAATGTGTTTTGAGTGTAGGAAACATGGACATTACAAGAGTAAGTGTCCAAAGAGGGTAAGAAAGACTCCACCGGCGCCAAAGGTCAAGGAAGCCGGAGTCCCGAAACGCAAGGGCAAGGAGCACATCGTGTGCTTCCAATGCAAGCAAAGGGGACACTATAGGAGCCATTGTCCGAGGGGGAGGCAACCTCACAAGGGCAAGAGACCGAGCACTTCTATAGGGGGAGCTAAGGCAAACCCTAAGGTATCATTTAAGTCTCATTCGTGCAATACTAGTAAGATGCATGCTAGAAATTTTATTGCACTAGTCAATGATGATAAGCATGATAACATTAGAAATCGATACACATGCTTAGGTGCCAAACATGTTAGCCTAGATAAGAACAATTCTAGAAATGCTAACCCTAGAATTAACTCATCTAAGGCTAAGGAGAACCTAGGTAGAAACCCCAAAACAACTAGACACATGCCTAGGAATACCTCAAAGAAAAATGACAAATCAAAAATTGAGGTATTAGAGAAGGAGAATCAAGTCTTGAGGTCAAGACTTGATACTTTGGAAAAGGCTCTTAAGAACTTGGAGAAGTCATCTCTAGGGTTTAAGGGTCAAAAACCAAAGCCCAAGGACAAGAAAGGTTTGGGTCACAAACCTAAGTCCCAAGTGGTCAAGCCCACTTACCACAATGTTCCATTCGATTATGGAATAAAACCTAGGGCTAGGAAGATCACCATCAAGGTCACAAGGGGAGTCACCCCTAGAGTTGATCTTGATGAGACCCAAATGACCAAGGCTTTAAAGCCTAAGAGGGTCATTAGGAGGGTTGCTAGGGAAGTCATCCCTAGTGAATTTTTAGTGAACCCAATGAGCTCAAGTAGGTATTGGGTTCCTAGGAGCATTTTCTCTACCCCATAGATGGGTTGAGAGTGTCAACTCCAATAAGAAGGGTAGTTAACCCAACTTTGAGGAAATTGACACTCAAGGAGCATTTTCAAGGTTTTTGGGAACCTTTGAAAATGAAAGGGGATAATCTTTATCATTCACTCCTTGGAAGAGTAAAGTGTGCCAAAGTGAGAATATTTTAATCTTATTTGGCACAATTTAAGGAAACCTAGAGAAAAACCATAATTGGGATTTTGGTTTTCTCTTAGGGATATATGGGCAATCTAAGATTAGAATTTAAGTTAACTAAGAGATTAAGGATACTTAGATAGGTAATCTAGGTATTTTATTTGTGTTAACTTACCATGGTTGTTTGCCATATGACATGTCATGACATCATGTTTAGTTTTATCATCATTTGAAATGTCATGATAGTGCTAGGCTAGTTTATATGTCATGCTTTATTTAAGTTTTCAAACTTTATGCCATGACATCATGACATTGGCACATGTTTTTACTTATGATATCATTATATGCCATGTCATCATCTCTTGCATTATAATCAATGTAATTGATTTAAGGAAAAACACATTTTGATATTGAGATCAAATTGATGTTTAGAAAATGCATGAGAACTTAGCCTAAGTTGACCTTAACCCATATCTCACATCAAATTGACTTGAATGTGGTTTGATACACTTTAGATGTGTGTGAGATATTAGGATCATGAGTTAGGATCAAGGTGCATAATTCTTGTACCTAGATGACCCTAATTCAAGAAATGGAGGATCATAGGGAAAGCTTATGTACAAGTCATGTACATTTAGCCCTAAGATTATGGTCCTAAATTCAAATGGTTTTAAAAGCATTTTAAAATTGATTTGAAAAACCTTGATGAAGCTTTCCTAGTGATAGCATTCATCATTGAACATTGTGATACAAAGTTGAGTTAAAACTTGAACTATTTCAAAGTTTTTGAACTTTGTATCAAGATTTGAAAATGGAAACTATTTTCATAGAAAATTATTTTTCCATGGTAGTGTATGATATGAGAATGTATCCTCAAAATTTCACAATTTTTCGAATTTTCTGTTTATGAATTTCAGGAGAGGAAAAATCGAAATCCCTGTGATTAGTGTCTGGATCGGTCACCGGACTCTCGAGGACCGGATCGGCCACCGGACCGATCCAGAGTGTGTCGTGGATCGTCCAAGATCCGATAGCGTTAATGCACGTCAAATTCAATCGCATGTCCGAAATTTCACCAAAGTTGGTTTTAGATTTCTAAAGGTTTGAAACTCTCCAAGACATTGTTGGTGCAATGGTCAAGGGGAGTTGGCTTTAGGGGAGTTTTAACTATTAGTCAAGGGAGTTGACTTTTAGGGGAGTTTTACTCCTTGAGGATTAGTGATATGGGATTATCACTAAGGAGACTTGAGCTTAGTATCAAGGGGAAAATAAGAGTTTCAATGAAAGGTATGGGACTTTCATTAGGAAGAAACTCTTGATACCCTCCTTATTCTTTTGTGTGTCAAAAAGGGGAGAGTGTTCATTGGAGAATTATTGGAGAACCCAAGTTAGGTTATAACCTAAGCTAGGGAAGATTGTCAAGGAATGTTCGAGGAAGAACATTGGAATACTTTTGTGTGTCAAAAAGGGGAGAATTATTAGAGAACCCAAGTTAGGTTATCGTTAAAAGGGAGAATGTCTAGAGAATGTTCAAGGAAAGAACATTGGACATTGGAAGATGGTTGAAAACCTAAGTTAGGTTATCGGGTTAACCTAACTTGATTATGGTTTTGTCAAACATCAAAAAGGGAGATGGCAACCCAGGTCAAGGTTGACCTGAGTTGACCCGACGAGTTGACTTGACTTGACTCGAGTTGTATTTTGATGTTTGACTTGGGAAGATTGTCGGGCAACCTTAGGTCAAGGTTGACCTAGTTGTGTTGCATGTTGATGTTTGACACTCGTGAGAGAGTTCTATTCTTAATATGGGACAAGAATAGATGTTTGGGAGATTATTGGTGCAACCGTAGGTCAAGGTTGACCTGGTTGACCCGATTCGGAAAAAGTCCAAGTATGGAGACTTGGTACTGAAAAGTCCAAGCAGGAGCTTGGCATGGAAAAGTCCAAGTATGGAGACATGGTGAAAAGTCCAAGCAGGAGCTTGGCACGCGAAAAGTCCAAGTATGGAGACTTGGCATGGAAAAGTCCAAGCAGGAGCTTGGCACGGAAAAGTCCAAGTATGGAGACTTGGCACGGAAAAGTCCAAGGGAGCTTAGCACGGAAAAGTCCAAGTATGGAGACTTGCACGGAAAAGTCCAAGTATGAAGACTTGGCACGAGGAAGTCCGTGAGTGAAGCTTGAATGGAAAGTCCTAACTGGATGTTAGGCGAAAGTAAAGTGAGGTGAGGAAAAGGAAAGTCCTAACTGGATGTTAGGCGCTTGGAAAGTCCAAGTAGGCAGCAAGGAAAGTCCCGTGAGTGAAGCCAGGCAGTAAAAGTCCCGTGAGTGAAGCCAGTTGGAAATCCCGGTGAGTGAAGCCAGTGAAAATCCTAGTGAGTGAAGCTAGGTGAATGAGAAAGTCCTAACTGGATGTTAGGCAAGGTGAAACTCGGTGAGGAAGCTGTGGAAAGTCCCGTGAGTGAAGTTAAGGGAAAACGAGATGGATCAAGGTGATCTGACATCCGTGTTGAGAAGTCCAAGTGAGTGAAGCTTGGCATATGGAGTCGGAGAGGGCTCGTTAGCTCGCTCTCCTAACTGGTTAGAGAAAACAAGGCATCACTGGATCGGTCTCGTGACCGATCCGGATATCGTTATTTCCGACGGCCCGTGACCGATCGTAATTAGATCGCGGCTCATCGACAGAATCGATCGGCCGAGACCGATCGAGGCAACGCAACCCGCGAGAAGAAACCGTGGATGGGTCTCGGACCGATCCATTTACTGGCCTGACGGCCACGGCACCGATCGTGAAGAGATCGGCGCAGAGGAGTTAAGACCGATCGGCCCATGGACCGATCAGAGGTCCCGATCGTCCACGCATCGATCAGGGCTGATCGCGACACCCGATCGGCCCTGGGACCATCAGTGACAAATGTAAGTTCATCGCTTAGGCCGACTCGGCCGCGCACTTATCAAGTTTCTAGTTGCTATGGCGCAACGGCTAGTTTCTTTTCTTCGCAGTATAAGGCCGAGGGCTTCTTACAGGCTACTTCTTCTTCTCGAAGTACTTAAGCTTTTGCTTCTTCCCGCCGAGCTTTGTTGAGCTCATGGTGCTAAAGCTATGCGTGAGCTTCCGTCTTGGGTTTCTAGCTAGGCTTGATCCAGAAGTCGCCGCTCACCTGGTTCCTCGACTTCAAGAAGGCAAGCAAGTGTTGTTTACATTTCTGTTCTTGTTTTCTTGTTCCTATTTGTACTTCTATTGCTGTTGCAAAGATTGTGGTGAGGTTTCTCCACCCACAAGGAGTATCTATTAGCCGGGTTTCCGGGGATTCATCCACCGACGGATTGATAGGCTTCGTCCACCTTACGGACACGCCGAGGAGTAGGAGTTCATCTCCGAACCTCGTTATATGGTTTGTCTTTCTTCTCCTGTATTCTTTCTGCATCTATTTTTCCGCTGCGCTAACCCTAGTTTATAGAAAGAATCGAGAACGAATTGGGGTCGGCTATTCACACCCCCCTCTCTAGTCGTACAAAGGATCCTAACATCAATAAGCCCGATAAATTGGGAAATGGTATCACTTATAGTGTGTGTTGTTGATTATAGAAGGAAGCTGTGTCCTAGAGATACTAGGTTGATAATGTCCTCAAGAGGAGCTCATAAGGATTGTCATGTTAAACCCTGCAGGTGGACTTAGTCCGACATGATGATAAGGTTGAGTGGTACTACTCTTGGACTAAGATATTAATTAAATGAGTTGTCAGTAACTCACTTAATTAGTGGATATTCGATATCTTAAACACAGGGAGACTAACACACTCATAATAAAAAGGAGCCCAAAAATGTAATTTGGGATTGGTGCGGTAGTTCAATAATAGTTCTCTAGTGGAATGAATTATTATTGATAAAATTAAGTTGTGTGTTCGGGGCGAACACGGGATGCTTAATTTTATTGGGAGACCAAAACCAATTCCTCCTCTCGGTCCCTATCGTAGCCTCTTATTTATAGAGTACTATACCCACCTATACCCACCTTCTATACCCACCTAAAGGGGGTCGGCCAAGCTAGCTTGGGAACCAAGCTAGGATCGGCCTAAGCCTTGGTTCATGGGTGGTCGGCCCTAGCTTGAACCCAAGCTTAGGTGGCCGGCCCCCATTAAATTAAAAAAAGAATTTTAATTTTAATTTTTTATTATGTGGAAGATAAAATTTATTACAGAGAATTAAAATTAAAATATCTCTCTTTTAAAGATCTACAAAAGATTAAAAGAAAGAGATTAGATCTCTTTCCTTATTTGTAGATTGGAAAGATATTTTATTTTTTCTCTTTGAAAATTATTCACATGTAGAAAATTAAAATTATAGAAATTTCTTTTTATCAACCATGAAGGGATTTTAAAAGGAAATTTTATTTTTTAAAATTTCCAAAGACAAATAAGGAAGTTTTAATTGTTGATTGAAACTCTCCTAATTTTTCTATTTGAGGTGGCTGGCCATGATTAGTTGATTAAGAAATTTTATTAAATTTTTCTTAATTAATTATTGTCAAATAAAGTTAAGGAAATTTTATTATAAATAAATTTCCTTATTTACTAAAGCTAAGGAATATAAAAGAAGGGGTAGGGGTGTCTTAATGGAGACAACCTCTATTATTCTCCCTCTCCTATTCCTTGGTGTGGCCGGCCAACATCTTCTCCCTCTCTTCCTCTTTGTGGTGGCCGAAACATTCCTCTTGCTTGGAGTTCTTGTCGTGGCCGGATACTACTTGGAGAAGAAGAAGAAGAAGGAGAGAAAGCTTGCATCCCTTGGAGCTTGGTTGGTGTTTTTCTTCTTCCTTGGTGAAGCTCTTTTGTTTTGGCCGAACCTAGCTAGGGAGGAGAAGAAGGTGGTTTCTCATCTTGGAAGATCGCTGCCCACACAACGTCCGAGGTTAGAAGAGGAATACGGTAGAAGATCAAGAGGTCTTTCTAGAAGGTATAACTAGTAATTTTTCCTTTCCACATCATACTAGTTATTTATGGAAATAATACCAAATACAAGAGGCTTACGATTCTAGAATTTCGAATATGTTTTTCGATGTTGTGTTCTTTTGTATTTTTTCTTTTCCTTGTGATTTGATTGTTCCTTTCGGTTATTCTAAAGTTATTTTAGGAAATTAAATATTAGCTTTCTATAAAAGGTTTTGTCTAGTACGTGGTGGTTGCTCCCATATCCAAGAAGGCCATGTGCCCCGCCACGCAAGGGAACCAATTATGGAAATTAATATTTAATAGAATTAATAACTTAAGGTGACTTGGTCAACGTGTTAAGTTCCGCAGAGATCCAAGTCAAAACCTAAAGAACAATATATTAAGTTTTGGATCAAACGTGTTAAGTTCCACAAAGCGATCCAAAATTTAATTTAAAAGAACACATGGTAGCTGTAAAAAGGTTCGCACAGACAAAATTTTGTACAAAGGAACCTCTAGGTTTTCCGAGTAGCAACCAACAATTGGTATCGAGCTAGGTTTTGCCTGTGTATTTGGTATTAGGTTAATTATGCACATGTCATACATAATTAGGCAAGTTAATAGTAGGATGTGTTAACTTTGTGGACGCAGGATCCAACTATTATGGCTTTTAATTATTATGTGTGTGATTGGACCCTGACATGTCAAGGGCATTTATATGTGTGCATGATTGTATTAAAATACAGCAGTCGTATTTAGTTTTATTAGATTTTATTTTGATCTAGATACATGTACATTCCTTTTACGGAATATAGGATCAAAATGGGGATTTTATTTATGTCATGGATCGATCTTGCAGCGTGGAACCTCTAAGGACCAGAGGCGCAGTAGTAAGTAGGAGCAAGATGGAGGCGCCTAGACCTTATATGGTACAAAATACGTACATTGGATGACAAACACACTGAGGACAACTAGAGATAAAAGTCATAATAGTTGAAAATTAGATTTATTTATTGCTTTTATATTGTGATGTGCATGTTAGTTTACAAGTTTAGTAGGTACAGCATACAAAGTAATACGTAAATTGAACGAAGTACAT